>NC_083106.1:77516890-77828122 GCF_949774975.1 Lagenorhynchus albirostris | reverse complement strand
TTGTTGCATGAAAATTTCAAATCAAAAACAAGTAGCCCACTGTTTTCAATAAAAATTCTAGTTAATAACCACACCAGAATTGCATTCTTTTATATTGCCAACTTACACAAGGAAATGCTCATTTAGAAAATATTTAAATATGTGTCTATAAAAAAATAATACTTTTGTTACATGGAAAAGGATTAATCTTATTAGGCTGATTGATTCTTTATTTGAGGTACAATAGGTTTGTATTGACTTGGTTGGTATTTTCGGGGGCTGTTTTTGGCTCAAAACATGGGCCAAAATAGGTGTTATGTTACAGCCAGACGATTAACACATTTGATTTTATTGGCAATACCTGAAAGAAAGAAAATTGCAAAATATTTGTGAGAGACTTGTATCTTTGGGTTAGTGAATTTAGAAATACAGAAAGAAATCTTTTATTTTGGACAACTGGGTAGTGACAGAATGGTTCTGTGAATGGAGTGTGAGCTCTTGGATAGTACTTGCTTAATGAGTGTTTAATGAAATAAAACAACCCCCTAGAATGCCACCAATTGTTTTAATTCTATAGCAAAGTGCATATATGGAAACAAGTAACTCATATCCTTTGTTGGTCATATGACCATAGAGACAGTTCATAGTTAATTAGTCTGAATAAAGTTGTGGAATATTTCAACAAATATTGTCAGGGTTCATTTCCTTTTTTAATAGGAATAAAGATTTCCTCATCGAATGGATGTAGAAAATGTAGTATACATATACAATAGAATATTATGTAGCCTTAAGAAAGAGGGAAATCCTTTCATTTTTGGCAGGAAAACGCTGCTTGTATGAGGAGTCTGAAATAGTCAGATTCATAGAAGCAGAAAATAGAATGCTGGTTAGAAAGCAGAGAATAGGGGCTGGAGGGTGGAGGGGAGGTATTAGCCAGAGGGTACAAATTGTGAGTCGTATAAAATGAATAAGCCCTAGAGAGCTACTGCATAGCTCAGTTCCTACAGTTAACAATATCATATTGCATACTTAAAAATTTGCTAAGAAAGAAGATCTTATGTTAAAAGTGTTTGTATCACAAAATAAATAATAAAGAAGGCGGGAGAAAACTTTTCAAAGTGATGTATATGTTCACGGCATAGATTGTGGTGACAATTTCATTTATCTCCAAACTCATTAAGTTGTACACATATATACACCTTTTGGTATGTCAATCATACCTCAGTAGAGTATTTTTTTTTTCAAAGATTTCCTTTAAGTAGCAAAGAGAACACTTGGTGATTTAAAATAAAAAAGAAGACTCATAAATATGTAAAAGTTTAGAGGTTATCTACTGTTTCCAAACAAAATTTAGATGCATTATAGGGTCTTGGTTGGATCACAATAAGGGTATCAATCTTGGAAACAAACCAGCAATTGTTATTTTTTTACACATGAACTGAAGTGGAAGTAACAGTTCTGCCCATTTTTGTGAGCAGCCTATTCAAGTGTTTCTATACATTTGTTTCAAATATTTGCTCTTGGTATATATTGATTTAATTAAGTGTATGCATTTCCTACTGCCGCTGTAACAAATTACCAAAAAGTGGCTTAAACAACATAGATTTATTATCTTCCAGTTTTGGAGGTCAAAATTCTAATGGACTAATCTAAAAAAAAATGGTACAAATGAACTTATTTACAAGACAGAAACAGAGTCACAGATGTAGAAAACAAACTTATGGTTACCAGGGTGGAAAGGGGAAGGATAAATTAGGAGATTGGGATTGACATATACACACTACTGTATATAAAATAGGTAATTAATAAGGATGTACTGTATAGCACAGGGAAATCTGCCCAATATTCTGTAATGGCCTATATGGGAAAAGAATTTTAAAAAGAGTGGATATATGTATATGTATAACTGATTCACTTTGCTATACACCTGAAACTCACACAACATTGTAAATCAACTATACTCCAATAAAAAAAAATTCTAGTGGACTAAAATGTAGGCGTCAGCAGGTCTGTGTTCCTTCTGAGGAGCTAGGGGAGAATCTATTTCCTTGCCTTTTCTAGCTTCTAGAGACTGTTCTCATTCCTTGGCTTATGGCCCTCTCCATCTTAAAAGTTTCTCTCTGACCTCTGCTTCTGAAGTTACATCTTCTATGATTCTCCTGCCTCCTTCTTTCCCCTATAAGGACTCTTGTCATTACATTTTTCCACCTGGATCTGTACAGTCCCTTTTCCACGTAAGGTAACATCTTTGGTGGGAAGGAGAGGTAAGGGATATTATTCTGCTTATCACATTAAGGTATGTTTTGCTTCATTCAACAAAGTATTTTAGGAGACAGTATGAATATTCTATGAAGTCTCTGAATTTAGTGGATTAACTCCCCTTATTTGACACATACAATTCAAGTTTACATTTGATAGAATAATTATAAATCAAAACCAATCAGCTACTAACACATATTTCATTAAATGCAGTTATGTTATAGCAAAAAAGTGAAATGATGAGACTTGTAGTATAAAATATTTTCTACAATTTGAAAACAGTTTTTAAATCTAAAATTTATATTAGGTTTGTTTACCTGAAATAAACCTAAAGAAAGTTTACAAATATTTTTTATAGTAAATGAGCAGGATAAATAAATGGTCCTGATTAGAAGTTAATTCTTATCTTTAACTATGGAGCACATCTTTCTTGTGTTCCCAGAAGAAAGCTCTTTCACACCAAAAAGTGCATAAAGTAATCCATGTTTTGGCTCCATCTATGTGGAGCTTGTGGATTTCACACAGAGATTTTGGCTGCCAAGAACACAGTACCATTTGAGAGAAACAGCTGTAAAATCATACAGCTATTTACTTGTACAAAAAAAGCAGGCAGCAAGCATTTTTTAGGACAGAGGTTCTCAAACCTTAATATGGATAAATATCACCTGGGGAATCTTATTAAACTGTAGATTCCAGTTCAGATCTGGGGAGTCCAAAGATTCTGGCTTTGTTATGAGGTGCCAAGTGATGCTGATGCTATTGGTCTCTGAACCACATTTTGTATCGCAGGGTTGTAGAACATTCTGGGAAGGAGCAAATGCTGCTATGGAAATCATCTTAGAAAAACATGGTTCTCAACACATTACCTTGAGTAAGCATTTAAGTGACAACCAAAACTTTTTTTGTGAGTACTAATAAGAAACAAGAAATGGACATCACAGTAAAGACTGGGTAAGGTGTATGATTATCACCATTTCTTTAATGAGGAAGAACTAAAACTGTGTTTTAATTAGAATTCTCTGTATATACTTTCTAGTCAGTTGTGAGTAGGAACATGTGGTAAAAACATTGTTCATATTATAATGTATGAATTTACTTATTCTCACTAAATCAATTTTTTTCATTTAAGCAATACCTTATATTATTGTTAAATATATATATGTATACAATACACTTGCATCAGTAGAAGACAGACAGTGGTGAAAGGAACAGAATAATGACCACAAATCAACACTCTCCTGTGATTTAAGCTCCTCTTTTCCTGTTCCCCATCAGGGCTCCCATCGCTCTATTTCTTATTTATTTATTTCATGTCTGTCTTTCAATATGGAATGCAAGGTCCTTGAATTTTCACATTGCTCATCACTGTATCCCTCAGTTACATCGCCTGACTTGGGACAGTGTCTTAGTAATTTGTTGTTTTCCGAAGGTATGGGTGGGTAGGACTTCTTGGTTGATGAGTTTGAGGAGAAGATACAAAAAGGAAGAGTCCAAGGTAATGGATATTGTTTCTTTTTCAGAGAAAATGGATACAAAAATGGTACAGGATACGACAGCTGAAAAAAATACTGAAATTAGAAAGATAAATTCAGTTCAGAAAGAAATAAAAATTGAGTTTAACTTGAAATACATTATTATTTAGCTTGAAATACCATTATCCTAATGGTGAGATGTTCAAGGGCAAAATGTTCTGTAGCAGTTTGGAGAAGAGAGACTTCTGTAGTGATTCTTATTCCTGCAGAACACCAGTTCCATGTGATTTAATAGGTGTTCTGCCAAAGAAAATTCACAAAGTTTGCATCCACCCACAGGATCCTTCTTTCATCTTTTTCTTGGCTTTGGTACTTCTCCAGGTCTTCATTTTAATCTGTTTAGCTGTTTTCAGTATGTCTCTATAGCTGAGTTTTCTTCATTATAATGATTATTTATTGTAATAATTATCTCAAAATGTATGTATTTCGTATTTATTTTTGTTAATTGTATGCATTTAAATTTAGCATGTTCTGTTAACTAATTTTATAATTTATTTAAAATTTGTAATTTAATACCATATGCTAATGCATATATATGGAATCTAAAAAAACAGTACTGATGAACCTAGTGGCAGGGCAGGAATAAAGATGCAGATGTAGAGAATGGACTTGAAGACACAGGGGGAAGGGGAAGCTGGGACGAAGTGAGAGAGTAGCATTGACATATACTCACTACCAAGTGTAAAATAGATAGCTAGTGGGAAGCTGTTGCATAGCACAGGGAGACCAGCTCGGTGCTTTGTGATGACCTAGAGGGGTGGGATAGGGAGGGTGGGAGGGAGGCACAAGAGGGAGGGGATATGGGGATATATGTATACTTATAGCTGATTCACTTTGTCATACAGCAGAGACTAACACAACATTGTAAAGCAATTATACTCCAATAAAGATGTAAAAAAATTTTTTGTATTTTATCTTTTATTGTTGTTGTTCTAGAAAAAACAAGCATAGCATGTAGGTGTGTGATAGGCATCTGAGAGGAACACCTGAGGAATTATGCCCTAAAAAACAGTGGTTTCATATTTAGTCTCCCATTCCTACTACTACTACTAATTACAAAGCTTTCCTAGACTCCTAGTTTCAGTCCTGGTGAAATAAATGTGAATTAAAATAACAGTGCTCTTTTTTAGATCTCATGTTTTCTGTTCTAAATAATGCTGGACACTATAGACTCGATTTGTATCCCCTTCAAATATCTATGTTGAAGTCTTAACCCCCAATGTGGCTGGATTTGAAGATAGGGCCTTTAGGGAATAATTAAGGTTAAATGAGGTTTTAAGGTTAGGCCCTAATCCAATATGACTGATGTCTTTAGAAGAAGAGAAAGAGACACCAGGGAGGCACACACACAGAGCAAAGGCCATGTGAGGACAAAGGGAGAAGGAAGCCATCTGCCAGCCATGGAGGGAGGCCTTAGGAGAAATCAAACCCACCAATACCTTTATCTTGGACTTCCAGCCTCTACAACTGTGAGAAAATAAACTTCCACTGTTTAAGCCACATGGTCTGTGGTATTTTGTTACAGCAGCCCTAGCAGAGTAGGCTAATACAGCAGGTTCTAAGCCATCACTGCTGTGTATCAAGCTGACAGAGACACATAGCTTCCTCTCCTATTCCAATGGGCAGAGCAAGACATAAGGCTCTACCTCACATCAAGGGGCAAGACTGAGGGGCGTGCACAAAGGAGAGCAGATGTGCAGCACGTGCCCAGTTGTTGGTTGTTACTCTGAACAGGTTACACTGATTTCTCACCCTCTTCATATCGCCTAAGACTCGGTGCTCCCATTGACTTGCACTCACATTTGATTTCACTTTTTCCAATTACAGAAAGTAAGTTGTTCATAACTGGCTATTCAGACCCATTGTTACATAGGTGACCTGCTCTATGAAGCCTATTTCTCATCACAAGATGGCTCATATTCAGGAGATTAAAATTAAAATTACTGTAAGAACACATGCTTAATTAATAAAGATATAAAGAGCTGCATTGTGTATATGTAGTAAACACACATATATTTCTCGGTTACAATAACTGAGAGGGCCTAAAAGAAAAGACACTCCATAGCAAGAAGCACACCTAGTGCTCAGGTCTTGGTTTCTAATACCATTCTTCAATAAAAGGAACCAGGGATCTTGAGAGAAATAGTTGACTATAGGACTGGGGTGGAATATATACAAGATGAATCTGGAGCAACTAAATTGAAAGAAAGAAATCCACAGTGATGGGGATAACGGGAATATGTCAGAACATAGAAGTCAAGTGAAAGAGCTATCAATGGCCAAAACTGGAATATTTTGAGCAAAAAATAAATAGTATTAGATTATAACCTAAGGTATAAAATGAATATCCAACTACATGAAGAAGAGAAAATTCTCCTGTATAGAATTCCAAATAAATTATGTAGTTACTCTTCCCTAATGGAAAAGGAGCATAAGTCCCCATTTCTTAAGTGTGGGGTGTGCATAATGACTTTCTTACAAAGAGTACAATATGAAGGGGGGGAAGAGTGATTTAATAATGGAGAAACCTGACAAACACAACTTCAGCCAAGGTCAACATCAACAGTCACAAATTATGTTGATAGACTTAATATGATGTGATGAAATGATACTCTACCTCTACCTGTGTGACATTCCTCCTCCAAAACCCAGAACCCCAGGCTAATAGTGAGAAAAACATGATTTCTATAGAGAGGCATTCTACAATATACCTGACCAATACGTCTCAAAGCTGTCAAGGTCATCAAAAACAGTCACGTCTGAGAAACTGTCAGACTCAAGAGGAATTGAAGGTAATATGACAACTAAATGTAATGTGGTACACTGGATGGGATTCCGGAACAGAAAAAGGATATTACATAAAAACTAAGGGAACCTGAATAAATATGGGTTTTAGTTGATAATATATCATACTGATTTATTAACTGGAACAAATATAGTAGCAGTAAGATGGTAATAAAAAGGGAAACATATTTTTACTATCTGTACAAATTTTCTGTAAATCTAAAACTGCTCTTTAAAAAGTACACTACTAATAAAAAATGATTGGTAGAAAAAATTTCAATTACTGATGACATTCTATGTGCCTTTGTTAATCTTAGCTCAGGGAAACATCTGAATGAATACAGTACAATCTTCTAAAATGTTGCTAGAGGAGACAGTTATGTTAGAAAACAAAATCCCGCATATTCAAAGCTTTAGAACCCTTTTTTCTCTTGCCATACAGCAAACTGATGTTGGCATAGATAAGAATGGCTAAAATAATTTAGTCATATTTAATGTTAAAACTATGATTTTTAATTACCTGGAACATATAAGAGGAACTTTTTTTCATCTGATGCTGATTTAGCAAGCCTCAAAATGAACATGGTATGTCATGGCAATTACATTATTCCTGCCAGGGTGCATGCAAATTTTTTAGATATCTGGTCTCAATTTGACAGTCTTTTGAACTTTACATATCTGCTATGCACCATTAGCTAACACCATAATTTTAAGAGATCTGATACTCAGGTTGGCAATGTTTCCACTATCTCACCCATAAAAATAAACCTCAACTAGGGATAAATGTATTCCCTGGGACCATTAATGAGGTATTGTGTAACGCAATTAGGAAAATAAAAACACCTTTCTAAATTAATTTATGAGCAGAATCTACTAATGTTGAATGGCAGTCTAGCATGCCTCCTCAAAACACCAGTTCCATGTGATTTTATAGGCATTCTGCCAAAAACCGTTGTCACATAAGTTTGGGAAAAGCTAGGTTTAACTAAATTAGATAGGATATCTTTTCCAAGACTTCTCATAATATACTGGTATTTTATGATTCCTCAAATGTGCATAATTTCCCAAGATTTTTTGGAAAAAAACCCACTTTCAAAGAAAACATGGTTATTCTAAGAAACCAGTTTCTATGGAGCTCCACTTGGGAAAACTTGGTCTTGGTCAGTGTTTTTCAAAAGCTGGTTTCGGAATCAGCAGCAGCAGCATCAGAAGGGAAATTGTTAGAAATGTAAATTCTGTGCCTTACCTTACACATTCTGAATCAGAAACTGGTTGGTTGGAGCCTAGAACTCTGTGTTTTAACAGGCCTTCCAGATGCTTCTGATGCATACTAAAATTTAAGCACAATTAACCTAGAAGAAACTTGCATCTTGAATTTACAGACCAATGTTGTTGATTGCTTAATATCTACAGTATTGTTGTTCTCCTTCAGAGGATTGATGTCTTCAAATAGGCTGAAAGCCATTACTTCATCTTGACTTTAAAAGGAGCTGTATATGACTTCTTAGTTCACAGAACTGGATCAGTGGGATGTATTAAGAAGTCTCAGATGAACCAGAAGAGTTCTTCAATTCTTACGTATCTGAATTCTGTTCAGTGTGGAATGAATGAATGAGGAGATCCTATTTCTTTAGGTAGGACTTGAAAGAAGGATGACATTATGGAAAAAGAGACATAAATACTTTATTGTGGACTATGAGAAACAGCTTTTATTTCAAGGTCCGATTACTCAGTAAAGGTAAAGAAAGTGAACTAGATTGGCAATGAAAAGTCTGTGCAGTAAGGCATCACATATAGAGTAATTGAGAGCCTAGTCTCTGGGCCCAGATTGCTTGGATTTGAAACCCAGCTCTACATTGGGCAAATAATTTAATCTCTATGCTTTAGTTTTCTTGTCTGTAAAATGGGGATAATAATAGTACTTATGTCATAGGATGCTAAAAAGATGAAATAAATGAGGTAATGTATTTTTAATGGTTTTTTTTCTCCCAGTTTCCTTAATAAAACTTAATGTACCTTAATATATGATTGACAAATAAAAATTATATATGTTTAAGTGTCCAATACAATGTTTTGATATACATATAAATTGTGAAATAGTTACCACAATCAACCAATTAACATATCCATCACCTCACCTGCTCACATAGTTACCTTGTATGTGTTGTACGTGTGTGTGTGTGTGATAAGAACAGTTGAGATCTACTCTCTCAGAAGATTTCAAGTATATAATATGTTATTATTAACTATAGTCATCATATTGTACATTAGGTCTCCGAAACTTATTCATCTTGTAACTAAAATTATGTACCCATTGACAAGCATCTCCTTATTTCCCCCACCCCATGGCCCCTGGTAACCAACATTCTATTCTCTGTTACTATGAGTTCAACATTTTTTAGATTCCACATGTAAGTGAGAATATGAAGTACTTGCCTTTGTGTCTGGTTTATTTCACTTAGCATGATGTCCTCCAGATTCATCTGTGTTGTTACAAAGAGCAGGGTTTCCTTCTTTTTTAAGGTTGAATTGTGTTCCATTGCATAATTATACAACAGTTCTTTATCCATTCATCCACTGACAATTAGGTTGTATATATCTCAACTATTTAATAATATTACAATAAACAAAGGAGTGCAAATATCTCTTTAAAATAGTGTTTTTTCCCCTTTGGATAAATACCCAGAAGTGGAATTTCTGGGTCATATGGTAGTTCTAGTTTTAATTTGGGGTGGGGGGAATCCTCCATACTGTTTTCCATAGTGCTTGAATTAATTTACAGTCCCACCAACAGTGCACAGAGTTCCCATTTTTCCACATCCTTGCCAACACTTGGTTTTCTTGTCTTTTTGATAATAGCCATTCTAACAGGAGTGAGGTAATATATCCTTGTGGGTTTGATTTGCATTTCCCTGATGATTAGTGATGTTGAACATATTTTTGTGTACCTGTTGGCCATCTGTATGTTTTCTTTGGAAAAATGTCTATTCAGATTCTCTTCCCATTTTTAAATTGTATTTTGTTTTACTATTGAGTTGCATGAGTTCTTTATATATTTTGAATGTTAACCCTTTATCATATATATGATTTGCAAATATTTTCTTCCCTTCAGTATGTTGCTGAAAATGAAAAATTTTGATGATTTCCTTTGCTGTGCAGAAACTTTTTAGTTTGGTATATTCCAATTTGTTTATATTTGCTTTTGTTGCCTTTGCTTCTGGTGCCAAATCAAAAAATTATTGCTAAGACCAATGACAAGATTTCCCCCTACAATTTCCTCTGAGAGTTTTAGAGTTTCAGGTCTTACATTTAAGTTTTTTAAAAATAAATTTATTTATTTTATTTTTGGCTTCACTGGGTCTTCATTGCTGCGAGTGGAGCCTGTGAGTGGAGGTTATGATTTAGTAAATGAATTCAGTAAAATTGTAGAATACAAAATCAATGTGCAAAGTTCAGTTGCATTTCTATACACTAACAAATAACTACCAAAAGAAAAATTAGGAGCTCTAGGCGCGTGGGCTCAGTAGTTGCAGCACACAGTCTCAGTAGTTGTAGCTCGTGGGCTTCAGAGCATGGGCACAGTAGTTGTGACGCATGGGCTTACTTGCTCTGTGGCATGTGGGATGTTCCTGGACCAGGGATTGAACCTGTGTCCCCTGCATTGGCAGATGGATTCTTAACCAATGGACCACCAGGGAAGTCCTACATTTCTGTTTTTAATCCATTTTGAGTTGATCTTCTTGTGAAATAAATATCCAATTTCATTCTTCTGCATGTAGATATCCAGTATTTCTTAACACCATTTATTGAAAATACTATTCTTTCTCTACTGTGTATTCTTGGTGGTGCCTTTTCAAAGATTAGTGGAGATATATGTGTGGGTTTATTTCTGGGCTCTCTATTCTCTTTCACTAGACTATGAATTTGTTTTTATGTCAGTACCACATTTTTTTGCTTAATCTAGCTTTGTAATATAATCTGAAATTAGGAACTACAATGCCTCCAGCTTTGGTCTTCTTGCTCAAGATTAATGTGGCTATAGCAGCCTTTTGTGATTCTGCAAAACTTTTAGGATTGTTTTTTCTATTTCTGTGAAAAATGTCACTGGGATTCTTATAGAGATTGCATTGAATATGTAGATGGCTTTAAGTAGTATGGACACTTTATTCTTCTACTAAATAAATTCTTCCAAACCACGAACACAGAATATCTTTCTATTTATTTGTGTCTTCAACTTTTTCATCAATATTTTATACCTTTAGTGTATAGATATTTCACTTCCACGGTTAAATTATTTATAATTATTTTGTTATTTTCGATGTTAGTGTAAGTGGGATTATTTCTTAATCTTTCTTTTGGTAGTTATTTGTTAGGGTATAGAAATGCAGCTGAACTTTGCACATTGATTTTGTGTCCTGCAACTTTACTGAATTCATTTAATAAATCATAACATGGTTCTTTTTCTTGCAGTACACGGTCCTCTCACTGTTGTGGCCTCTCCCAGTTGCGGAGCACAGGCTCCGGACGCGCAGGCTCAGCGGCCATGGCTCATGGGCCCAGCCGCTCCGCGGCATGTGGTATCCTCCTGGACCAGGGCACGAACCCGTGTCCCCTGCATCAGCAGGCGGACTCTAAATCGCTGCGCCACCAGGGAAGACCACACTGGGGGTTTTTTGTTCTTCTTTCTCTAATTGCTTTAGGTGTAAGGTTAGGTTGTTTATTTGAGATGTTTCTTGTTTCTTAAGGTAGGATTGTATTGCTATAAACTTCCCTCTAAGAACAGCTTTTCCTGCATCACATGGGGTTTGGGTAATTGTGTTTTCACTGTCATTTGTTTGTAGGTATTTATTGATTTCCTCTTTGATTTCTTCAGTGATCTCTTGGTTATTAAGTAGTGTATTGTTTAGCCTCCAAGTGTTTGTATTTTTTACAGATTTTTTTCCTGTAATTGATATGTAGTCTCATAGCGTTGTGTTCCGAAAAGATACTTGATATGATTTCAATTTTCCTAAATTTACCAAGGCTTGATTTGTGACCCAAGATATGATCTATCCTGGAGAATGTTCCATGAGCACTTGAGAAGAAAATGTATTCTGTTGTTTTTGGATGGAATGTCCTATAAATATCAATTAAGTCCATCTTGTTTAATGTATCATTTAAAGCTTGTGTTTCCTTATTTATTTTCATTTTGGATGATCTGTCCATTGGTGAAAGTGGGGTGTTAAAGTCCCCTACTATGATTGTGTTACTATCGATTTCCCCTTTTATGGCTGTTAGTATTTGCCTCATGTATTGAGGTGCTTCTTTGTTGGGTGCATAAATATCTACAATTGTTATATCTTCTTCTTGGATTGAATCCTTGATCATTATGTAGTGTCCTTCTTTGTCTATTGTAATAGTCTTTGTTTTAAAGTCTATTTTGTCTGATAAGAGAGTTGTTCCTCCAGCTTTCTTTTTTTTTTTTTTAAGGTACGCGGGCCTCTCACTGTGTGGCCTCTCCCGTTGCGGAGCATAGGCTCCGGACGCGCAGGCTCAGCGGCCATGGCTCACGGGCCTAGCTGCTCTGTGGCATGTGGGATCTTCCCAGACCAGGGCACAAACCTATGTCCCCTGCATTGGCAGGCAGACTCTCAACCACTGCGCCACACAGGGAAGCCACAGCTTTCTTTTGATTTCCAGTTGCATGGAATATCTTTTTCCATCCCCTCACTTTCAGTCTGTATGTGTCCCTAGGTCTGAAGTGGGTCTCTTGTAGACAGCACATATATGGGTCTTGTTTTGGTATCCATTCAGCCAGTCTATGTCTTTTGGTTGGAGCATTTAATCCATTTACATTTAAGGTGATTATTGATATGTATGTTCCTATTACCACTTTCTTAATTGTTTTGGGTTTGTTATTGTAGGTCTTTTCCTTCTTTTGTGTTTCTTGCCTAGAGAAGTTCCTTTAGCATTTGTTGTAAAGCTGGTTTGGTGGTGCTGAATTCTCTTAACTTTTGCTTGTCTGTAAAGGTTTTAATTGCTCCATCAAATATGAATGAGAATCTTGCTGGGTAGAGTAATCTTTGTTGTAGGTTTTCCCCCTTCATCACTTTAAATATGTCCTGTCACTCCCTTCTGACTTGCAGAGTTTCTGCTGAAAGGTCAGCTCTTACCCTTATGGGGATTCCCTTGTATGTTATTTGTTGTTTTTCCCTTGCTGCTTTTATTAGTTTTTCTTTGTATTTAATTTTTGATAGTTTGATTAATATGTGTCTTGGCATGTTTCTCCTTGGATTTATCCTGTATGGGACTCTCTGTGCTTCCTGGACTTGATTAACTATTTCCTTTCCCATATTAGGGAAGTTTTCAACTATAACCTCTTTAAATATTTTATCAGATCCTTTCTTTTTCTCTTCTTCTTCTGGACCCCTATTTTTCGAATGTTGGTGAGTTTAATGTTGTCCCAGAGGTCTCTGAGACTGTCCTCAATTCTTTTCCTTTTTTTTCTTTATTCTGCTCTGCTGTAGTTATTTCTACTATTTTATCTTCCAGGTCACTTATCCGTTCTTCAGCCTCAGTTATTCTGCTATTGATTCCTTTTAGAGAATTTTTAATTTCATTTATTGTCTTGTTCATCAGTTTTTGTTTGCTTTTTGGTTCTTCTAGGTCCTTGTTAAGTGTTTCTTGTATTTTCTCCATTCTATTTCCAAGATTTTGGGTCATCCTTACTATCATTATTCTGAATTCTTTTTTAGGTAGACTGCCTATTTCCTCTTCATTTGTTAGGTCTGGTGAGCTTTTAGCTTGCTCCTTCATCTTCTGTGTGTTTCTCCATCTTCTCATTTTGCTTATCTTACTGTGTTTGGCGTCTCCTTTTTGCAGGCTGCAGGTTCATAGTTCCCGTTGTTTTTGGTGTTGCCCCCAGTGGCTAAGGTTGGTTCAGTGGGTTGTGTAGGCTTCCTGGTGGAGGGGACTAGTGCCTGTGTGCTGGTGGATGAGGCTGGATCTTGTCTGGTAGGCAGGTCCACGTCTGGTGGTGTGTTTTAGGGTTTCTGTGGCCTTATTATGATTTTAGGCAGTCTATCTGCTAATGGGTGGGGTTGTGTTCCTGTCTTGCTAGTTGTTTGGCATAGGGTGTCCAGCCCTGGAGCTTGCTGGTCATTGAGTGGAGCTGGGTCTTGGCATTGAAATGGAGATCTCTGGGAGATTTTTGTTGTTTGACATTACATGGAGCTGGGAAGTCTCTTGTGGACCAATGTCCTGAACTTGGGTCTCCCACCTCAGAGGCGCAGCCCTGACTCCTGGCTGGAGCACCAAGAGCCTTTTATTCACACAGCTCAGAATAAAAGGGAGGAAAAGAAAGAAAGAAAGAGGATAAAATAAAATAAAGTTATTAAAATAAAAAATAGTTATTAAATTTTTTAAAAAAATAATTAATAAAAAAGAAAGAAGAGAGCAACCAAACCAAAAAGCAAATCCAGCAATGATAACAAGTGCCAAAACTATACTAAAAAAAACCCCAAAACGGACAGAGGGAACCCTAGGACAAATGGTAAAAACAAAGCTGTACAGAAAAAATCACACAGAGAAGCATATACATACACACTCACAAAAAAAGAAAAAGGGAAAAAATATATATATATCATTGCTCCCAAATTCTACCTCCTCAATTTGGGATGACTCTTCTATTTAGGTATTCCACAGATGCAGGTACATCAAGTTGATTGTGGAGATTTAATCTGCTGCTCCTGAGGCTGCTGGAGAGATTTCCCTTTCTCTTCTTTGTTCACACAGCTCCTGGGGCTCAGCTTTGGATTTGGCCCCGCCTCTGAGTGTAGGTCACCGGAGGGCATCTGTTCTTCGCTCAGACAGGACGGAGTTAAAGGAACCGCTGATTCGGGGGCTCTGGCTCACTCAGGCGGGGGGTAGGGAGGGTCACGGAGTGCAGGGCGAGCCTGCGGCGGCAGAAGCCGGCATGATGTTGCACCAGCCTGAGGTGCGCCATGTGTTCTCCCAGGTAAGTTGTCCCTGGATCCTGGGCCCCTGGCAGTGGCGGGCTGCACAGGCTCCCCGGAAGAGGGGTGTGGACAGTGACCTGTGCTCACACACAGGCTTCTTGGTGGCGCAGCAGCAGCCTTAGCGTCTCATGTCCGTCTCTGGTGTCTGTGCTGATAGCCACGGCTCACGCCCTTCTCTGGAGCTCATTTAGATGATGCTCTGAATCCCCTCTCCTCGCGCACCCCAAAACAATGGTCTCTTGCCTCTTCGGCAGCTCCAGACTTTTCCCCGGACTCCCTCCCGGCTAGCCGTGGTGCACTAACCCCCTGCAGGCTGTGTTCACGCCGCCAACCCCAGTCCTCTCCCTATGCTCCGACCGAAGCCAAGCCTCAGCTCCAAGTCCTGCCCGCCCCGGCGGGTGAGCAGACAAGCCTCTCGGGCTGGTGAGTGCCGGTCGGCCCCGATCCTCTGTGCGGGAATCTCTCCGCTTTGCCCTCTGCACCACTGTGGCTGTGCTCTCCTCCGTGGCCTCCGAAGCTTCCCCACTCCGCCACCGCAGTCTCTGCCCGCAAAGGGGCTCCTAGTGTGTGGAAACCTTTCCTCCTTCACGGCTCCCTCCCACTGGTGCAGGTCCCGTCCATATCCTTTTGTCTCTGTTTATTCTTTTTTTCTTTTGCCCTACCCACATACGTGGGGAGTTTCTTGCCTTTTGGGAGGTCGGAGGTCTTCTGCCAGCATTCAGTAGGTGTTCTGTAGGAGTTGTTCCACGTGTAGATGTATTTCTGATGTACTTGTGGGGAGGAAGGTGATCTTCGCGTCCTACTCCTCTGCCATCTTGAAGCTCCTCCAAGACCTCTCGTTTTGTTACAACCATCCCCATGACTCACAAATGTGTGTTGGTTTCTGTATACCTCACAGCAACCTGTTCCCAGGGGCCAAGCCTTGATTCTGAGAGTTTAGCTACAGCCAGAGTCTGCAAGTAATGCAAGAGGAAAACTGGATGCAGTTGTCAGCTGACTATCTGCCACCCACCCCCTCCATCCAGTACTTTTACATTTCTCTTGCTCTGTTCACAGGGGCCTCTTCTCTTGGGGGGTCTTTGTCTCTTCAGAATGAAAAGACTCCTGTAGTTTCTGCTTTGATTTTCAGAAGTTTTGCCTTAGCTTTTTATCTTCCATCTTGAACAACTTCAACTCTCACAAATATTTTGAAGGGGAAAACTGCCTTTGTGTGGAGACCATCAAGCCTCTAATTTTATCACTCTGGCACTGTGGGAGCACAAAAGTTCTACTGGTTTCCTTATTCCCCATCTAAAGTGCTCTACCAGGGGTTAAATTTAAATTCTCAGAGAACATCTTTGCTCCATGTTGGCATATGCTCCCTCTCTGAATTTTTAGTTCCCCTCGTCTTCAGTTCTTCCACAGCTCTCAGGTAGCTTTAAACACACGTAATTCACCCAGGCTTTAATTGTTGTCTGTTGAGAGTGTTGGTCAGCCACAAGCTACTTCATATAACTTAGCAGTAGAATTTTTCTTTTTTGGACTATTATCTCCTCTGAGGAAGAAACAAGAAAACAAATTATCTGCTCCCAAAGTACAATAGTGAGACAGGCATAAGATAACAGCTAAAGCCATTCACATTAAAAAAAGGAAGAAAGTAGAATGAAAAAAAAGTCATATTCCTAAGAAATCTCAAAATCCACTGGGGAGAACTCCATTAGGCTTTCAGGCATGGGAATAATACTCTGTGGCCCACTTTTCTATCTGTTGGGCCCATGGCTCTGTCCACTGGGTCTGCAGCTCTACCTTCAGATTATCTTTCCTTTTTCAAGAAGGGCAATATCTTTTTGCCACTGAGTAGTTTTATCAGCCTGTTTCCTGCCTGTAGAATTTGGGAGGTTAACAACCTTTTTCAATTTTGTCCTTTCTCGATCCTTTTCCGTCTAACTTGGCACTGTTTCTGCTGATATATCTTCTCAAGAATCTTGTAGATCTCCCATGTATATTGCAGGGATTTACTCATTAGACAAAGTGATTCTCCTCAGATGTGTCCTGAGTAATCTCATCTTTACTCTTTGATTCTTCTTAGATAGATGAGGAGGTTCATGGGTCACATGTCTAATCTCTTCATGGAGTCTTCTGCAAGAATGAATATTCTGATCTTTTGACCCTTTTGAAGTCCTGGTAAAAGGTTTCACAGTCTTAGGTTTCTCTTCAGAGGACGCTTTCCTAACAATGAATCTCATAATTTTAACATGTTTTGCAATCTGGATAGGCTGAAGACTCCCCAAATTGTTAAATTCATATTGCTTTTTGCTTAACAGTTTTCCCCTCAATTTATTTCTTTTCTCTCACATTATATGACAAGCAACAAGGAGAAAGTGGGCTGGACCTTCAATACTTTGCTTGTAACTCTTCTCAGCTAAATATACATGTTCATCCATTACAAGTTTTGCTTTCTGTATAACTGTAAGACATAATTTAACTAAACTTTCTATCCCTATGTAACAAGGGCCCCCTTCCAGATAGTTTTAAATAACATGTTCATTTCCTTCTGAGCCTTTACCAACACACTTTTAAAATTTGTATTTCTGACAACAGACTGTTCATGATGATTTGAGTATTCACTAAGATGATATAGGATTTCTCTACATGCTCCTTACTTCATTCTGAACCCTCACCAGCAGTTCCAAGTTCCTTTAACTATATTTCTACCAACAGTGTGTTCAAGGCAATCTAGAGATTTTCTGTTATGTTCCTCAAAATTCTCCCAGCTTCTACCCAAAACCCAATTTCAAAGCTATTCTACACATTTAAGTGTTTGCTCCAGCAGTGCCTCACTCTCAGTACCAAAATCTGTATTATTTATTTCTCTTGTAACAAATTACCACAAATTAAACAATACAAGGCTTTGAACAATACAAGTTAATTATCTGGAGGTCACAAGTGCAAAACAGATTGGCAGGGCCACAATCCTTTTGGAGACTCTAGGGAAGAATCTCCTTGTCTTTTCCAGCTTCTAGAGGCTGCCTGAATTCCTTGGCTTGTGGTGCAATCCTCCATCTTCAAAGCCAGAAACATAGTATTTTTCTAGCTCTGACCCTCTGTTCCATCATAACACCTTTTCTGACTCTAATCCTCCTGCCTCCTTAATCGCAAGGGCTCTTGTAATTACACTGTGTCCATCAGAATGATACAGGATAATCTTCCCTTCTCAAAATCCTTAGCAGAGTCATATCTGCCTTTTGACATGTGAGGTAACATATTCAGTTCCTCAAGATTAGAAGGTTGATGTCTTTGGGAGGCCTCTGCTCTGATTAACACATGCACCTGATTTGGGGGCATAAATTTCAAGCCCTGAATCCTACAGGATTTTGAATTTTTAAATTTAAAATTTTCTTTTTCCCGCTTAAGCTATTGTTTATTTCTGAGATGGTAAAGCCCAGACTGACCATTTTTCTTAGTATTTCTGCTGTGGCCTTCCTTCCTTCCTTTAGGCAGAAAACGCACAATGCCTTAGATTCTTGAAGAGCCATGGAGTACAATGGGAATGGGAATTGGACACAACTCTTGATACCTCCACTGTAATTCTATTTTTTTTTTCATGTTGTAATCTCCTAATCTTCTCTCCAAACGTCCATTCTTTACCATATATAAAGAGAAGTAGAAGTACTTCTCCAGACCAGTGTTAATTAAACTAACAGAATCATAGAGCAGGAGACTTCTGTTTCGTATTAAACAAAAAGAAAAGAAAGAATGCTTTCATCAAAAGGTGACATCTGGGGTACAGTATCTGAGGAGAATAAACCTGAAGGGCAACAAAACCTCATTATCTAGCTTTTTCTAATAACATACTTAAACAATTTTATGTCTGAAGCATAACTTTGATAGTTGATGTTTCTACTGATTTGCAGTACTACTGGTTAACAGACATACTTTTGCTTATGCTTTAGCATGCACAGCTGGTTAAGATGCAATGAGGTTCTTACAATTAATCTAACAATTATACCTGTAATTCTCCTTTTTAGTGTAAAAGTCACTCTCTGGAAGAATTTTCTTTTTCTTTTTTTTAGTAAAACAAGCTCTGTTGTGCAAAAGTGAAAATAAAAATTTGACACCTTTGCATAATCAAATAATCTAAAAAGATTGCTTTAGAATGCCTTTGGGGGAAATCAACTGTGTAAGACTGTATAGAAAAGACATATTTTAAGCCTGCTAGAGATTGTTGAATTTGGCACAAAGACAGAGAAATGTAAAGTCGGTGGTTTATTATTCTGTAATCCTTGGAGCTCTGAGGATTTCATGGAAGGGCCCCAGAGACTGCTGCAAAGTGTAAAAGGGCCAAAGAGGCAAGTCTTCAGCCAGAGTGCTCGGTTTTATCTGATTTATGTGTTGGTTCTGGATACCTTTTGATTGAACAAAGACTTTTATTCGGCTAAACAATTGGATACGAATTGCATCAAATAACATGACCTAAATCCTGGTCAGTGAGAAGCGGGGCCAGGACTAAATCCTAGTCATTTCATTCTTTCACTTAAGTCCCTTCAGTGGCTCCCTGTCAGCTTCAAGATAAAATATATACTCTTTCACCATGGTATTCATATTCTTACTGGCCTGAGTCTTGTCTATTTCTTTAGTTTTATTTCTTGTTTTGCAGTCTTCTTAATCCCTTAAAGACTCTCCACAAGTTATGTTTTATACCTAGAGTGTCCTAATACCTGGCAATGTTCATAATCTTTGAGATTCTTTACTTCCTACTTCCTTGATTACCACTGTAAGGTTTAGGGCCCTCTTCTATACTCCCATAGAATGCTTTACATACTCTATTATGGGGCTTAAATAATGTATTTCAATTGTTGGTTTGTTTTTCTCACGCAGCTAAACTGTTCGTAGTATGCTTTCTAAAGATTTCATCTCTGGATGTCTAGTGCCTGGCATAGGTATTGGGCCACTTTGACGATTAAATAGGCAAATCTCAATTTATTTCTTTCTCCTCTATACCATGCTATGTAGAAATATTCCTGGGGCATGAGGAATTAGGATGGTTACCTGAGCCAGCACTTAGAGTTACTCTGCATCACTGGCAGCTGGATTCAGGAGCAATACCAGGGAGGAAAGAAATGATTCCAGCTGGCATTAAATAGACTCTATAAAGATACTTATTTAATTAATTAAATAATTAAGCTCATATCTGTTAAGTATCTTCTATATAGCCCCAGGCACTATTCTAAGTGAAATACTATGGATATAGCAGTGAAACATAGAGACAAAATATTTACCTTGAAGCTTCCATTCCAGTGAGGGTGAGATAGGTAATCAGCAATTACATAAAATGTCAGGGAGTAATAAAACTTCTGAAGGAAATTAAAGCAGGGTGAGGGAAATAGTAAATAAGAAAGGAAATTGCTCTTTTATAGAGCAATATTAAAAAAAAAAAGGCCTCCCAAAAAGGTGAGGGGTGAGAACTGAATAAGTTCAGAGGAAAGTAAGATTGAGCCATGCTGGTATTTGTGGGAAGATGCTTCAGGTAAGAGGAGGTCAAATTCAAAGGCCCTGAGGCAGAAGCATCCTTCTTGTGTTGAAGAAGAGGAAGGAAACAGGGTCAGTGTGGCTGCAACATAGTAGAGAAATGAAGCAGGGAGGAGATGAGGTCCGACAGGCCACAAAATTGATCTGATAAATCAGGGTAAGAATTTTAGTTCTTTTTCTGGGTGTGGTGGAAAAATCATTGTATCATTTTGTCTAGAGTTTTGATCTCATCTGATTTGAGTGTTTAGGGGATCTCTGTATGAGAGTAGAATACAGGGAAGCAGAGGTAAGAGACTATTGAAATAATGCAGGTAAGAGATGTTGGTGATCTAAATCAGAGTAGGAGTCACGGAGGCAGTGAGAAGTGGTTGAATTCTAAATACATTTAGAAGGAATAGCTGACTTGAGGTTGGGTTGTATGTAGAGTATGAGAGAAGGGAGGAGACAAGTACGACCCTTGACCAATTGGAAGAATTATTCAGAATTTCCAATACTAAAGTAAGGAAGAGTTTTAGAGGAGCAGATTTTGGGAGGAAATCAAGATATTCTAGATATGTTGTTTGAGATGAGTATTAGAAATCCAAGTGGAGATGTGAAAAATGCAGTTGAATATTTAACACTTGAATTTAGAGGCATATTCAGGCAGGAGTGATAACGTTGGAAGTCATCAGAGTATAGACAGCATTTACTGCCATGACTGGATGAGATCACTCTAAGGGTAAGTGTCAAAAGAAGTTCCAATGCCTGAGCCCTGGAGGCACTTGATTGTTTAGCAGTCAGGAAGATGAAGAGAAATCAGCAAAAGAGATTGAGAAGGGGCCAGTGGGAAAAACCAGAAACAGTAATGTCCCAGATGGAAAATGAAATACATTCTCTAGAAGGAGGAAGTTGATCAACCATGTTAAAAGTTGTTACATCACATAAAATGAGAACTGAGAATTATTCATTGGGTTTGGCAACTTGAGGTTAATTGGTGAGATAGTAGGGACAAAAGCTTCACTGGAGTGGACTCAAGAGAGAGTTGAAAAGAAATTAGATCCTGAGAAGTTTCTCTATAAAATGTGGTGACTTGAGGGGAACATGGGGTAAAGGGATTTATTTATTTATTTATTTTATTATTTAAATTAAGAGATAACTGTAGCAGATATTTAGCTCAGTCTACACATCCTAATAGGCTGCTGGCTGAAGTCTTTGGAACTGATAACTGGATCTTTAAGGACATAAGATACTGGATAGCTTTCTAAAGATGCCAACCATTGGCACATGTAAACAACATGCCAAGCTGGACCAGCAACAGCTGTAGGTGTTACTGAGGCAGAGTCCTCAGTACCTGCCACTTTTCAAGAATACCATCAAGCAGGTAATCAGTTTCAATCAATGTCAACAAACACTGGGCTCATAAATTAAATCCCACAGACCTTAAATACAACACACTGGCAGTCTTTGAAGGATTACCTGATATCTTTGGGATTTCTGTTTTTAATAGAAGATTTAAAAGATGATAGTTTGCTTTTTAAAATTAAACTTAGTGTCCAAAAACCTTTTTGAAAATAAAAGTGTGAAGATTCAACCCTTCCTCTTGGTGAACAGCACCCGGGGAGAGCCTCCTCATTTTAAATGTAGAAAATGGTCAATTCCCGATGTGTCCCTTTGGGCAAATTTTAATTGTGGTCTCAGAGACTTCTTTTTTCAGTTTATTTTTTATTGAGGTAACATTGGTTGATAACATTGTACAAGTTTCACGAGTACAACATTATATTTCTACTTCTGTGTACACTATAGTGTGCTCACCACGAAGAATTTAGTTTCCATCCATCACCATAGAGTTGATCCCCTTTACCCATGTTGCCTTCCCCCTGCCTCTTCCCCTCTGGTAATCACTACTCTGTCCTCTGTTCCTAAGGGTTTGTTTTTGTTTGGTTTGGTTTGTTATTTTATTTTGTTTGTTTGTTTATCCTACTTGTGAGTTAAATCATAAGGTCTTTCTCCACCTGAATTATTTCACTTAGCATAATATCCTTCAGGTCCATCCATGTTGTCTCAAAGGGCAACATTTCTTTTTTTTTTTTTTATGGCTGGGAAGTATTTTGTTTTGTGTGTGTGTGTGTGTGTGTGTGTGTGTGTGTGTGTACCACATTTTCTTTTTCCATTTATCTGTTAATGGGCACTTAGATGGTTTCCACATCTTGGTTATTGTAAATATTGCTGAGATAAACATAGAAGATTGGACTTCCCTGGTGGCGCAGTGGTTGAGAGTCCACCTGCCAATGCAGGGGACACGGGTTTGTGTCCCGGTCAGGGAATATCCCACATGCTGCAGAGCAGCTGGGCCCGTGAGCCATGGCCGCTGAGCCTGCGCGACCGGAGCCTGTGCTCCGCAGCGGGAGAGGCCGCAACAGTTCACTCGCGTACAGCAAAAAAACCAAACTAAAACAAACCGTAGAAGATCATGTATCTTTTTAAATTAGTGTTTTCGTATTTTTAGGACAAATACCCAGAAATGTGATAGGTGGATCATATGGTAGATCTTTTCTTATTTTTTGAGGAATCTCTGTACTATTCCCCATAGTGGCTGCACCAATTGACACGTCAACCACAGTGCATGGGGGTTCCCTTTTCTCTACATCATCACTAATACTTAGTATTCCTTGCCTTTTTGATAACAGCCATTTTAATATGTGTAAAGTGATATCTCATTGTGATTTTGATTTGCATTTCCTAATAATTAGTGATTTTGAGCATGCTTTCATGTGCCTGTTGGCCATCTGCGTATCTTCTTTGGAAAAATTTAGATTTTAGATTTAGATTTAAGGTTAGATTAAGATTTAGATTTAATCTAACCCTATTTAGATTCTCTGCCCATTTTTTTAATTGGGTTTTTTGGTTTTTTATTGTTGAATTGTATGAGTTCTTCATATACTTTGGATATTAAACCTTTATTGGATATATCATTTGCAAATATCTTCTCCCATTCAGTAGGTTGTCTTTTCATTTTGCTGACAGTTTCCTTTGTTGTGCAGAAGCTTTTTAGTTTGATGTAGTCCCATTTGTTTATTTTTGCTTTTGTTTCCCTTGCCTGAGGAGACAGATCTGAAAGACACTGCTAAAAACAAAGTCAAAGAGCATGCTACCTATGTTTTCTTCTAGGAGCTTTATGGCTTCAGGTCTTACATTTAAGTCTTTAATGCATTTTGAGTTGATTTTTGTGTATAGTGTGAGATAGTCATCTGATTTCTTTTTTTTCTTCTTTTCCTTTCTTCCCTTCCCTTCCCTTTCCTTTCCTTTCCTATGTGGCAGTCTAGTTTTCCCAGCACCATTTACTGAAGAGATTATCCTTTCTCCATTGTATGTTCTTTGCTTTGTCATAAATTAATTGTCCATATATGCATGAGTTTATTTCTGGGCTCTCTATTCTCTTCCATTGATCTACGTATCTGTTTTTCTGCCAATACCATGCTGTTTTGATTACTATGGCTTTTAATTAATTAATTTATTTATGGCTGTGTTGGGTCTTCGTTGCTGTGCATGGGCTTTCTCTAGTTGTGGCAAGTGGGGGCTACTCTTCATTACTGTGCATGGGTTTCTCATCGCAGTGGCTTCTCTTGTTGTGGAGCACAGGCTCTATGTGCGAAGGCTTCAGTAGTTGTGGTGCACGGGCTTAGTTGCTCATGTGGGATCTTCCCAGACCAGGGCTCAAACCCATGTCCCCTGTTTTGGCAGGTGGATTCTTAACCACTGTATCACCGGGGAAGCCCTTAATGTATTGTTGTACTCAGTTTGCTAACATTTTGTTGAAAATTTTGGGGTCTATATTAATTAGAGATATTGGCCGGTAATTTTCTTTTTTTGTGTTGTCTTTGTCTGGTTTTAGTATTAGGGTGATGTTGGCCTTGTAAAATGAGTTAGGAAGCATTCCCTCCTCTTTGATTTTTTTGGAAGAGTTTGAGAAGAACAGGTATTAAATTTTATTTGAATGTTTGGTAGAATTCACCTATGAAGCTGTCTTGTCCTGGACTTTTTTGGAGGGGGGAGGTTTTCGGTTACCATTTCAACTTCTGTACCAGTGATTGGTTTATTCAGATTTTTTTTATTTCTTCATGATTCAGTCTTGGAAGGTTTTATGATTCTAAGAATTTGTCGATTTCTTCCAGGTTATCCAAATAGTTGGCATATAACTGTTCATAATATTCTCTTATAATCCTTTGTATTTCTGTGGTATCCATTGTTATTTCTCTTCTTTTGTTTCTGATTTAATCAGAAACATGTCTCTTTTTTCTGAGTCTAGTGAAAGGTTTATCAATTTTGTTTGTCTTTTCAAAGAACCAGCTTTTAGTTCCATTGATCTTTTCTATTAGTCTTTTAGTTTCTATTTTATTTACTTCTACTCTGATCTTTATTATTTCCTTCTTTCTGCTAACTGTAGGCTTCATTTGTTCTTTCTCTAGTTCTTTTAGATGTAAGGTTAGATTGTTTATTTGAAAATTTTCTTTTTTTCTTGAGTTGGGGCTGTATAACTATAATCTTCCTTCTTAGTAAATCTTTTGCTGAATCCCACAGATTTTGGCATGTCGTATTTTCACTTTCATTTGTCTTCAGGTAAATTATGATCTCTTCTTTGATTTCTTCACTGACCTAATAGTTGTTCATTAGCATGTTGTTCAGGCTCCACATTTTTGTGATTTTTCAGCTTTCTTCAAATAGTTTATTTCTAGTTTCATACCATTGTGACCAGAAAAGATACTTGATATGATTTCAATCTTCTAAAATTTATTGGGACTTGTTTTTTTTCCCAACAGATGGTCTATCCTTGAGAAAGTTCCATGTGCACTTGAGAGGAATGTGTATCCTGTTGCATTTGGATGGAATGTTCTGTACAAATCTATCAAATCCTTCTTGTCTAAGATTTTATTTAAGGCCACTCTTTCCTTGTTGACTTTCTGTCTGAATGACCTCTCTGTTAATGTAAATGAGGTGTTAAATTCCCCTACTATTATTTTGTTGTTGTAAATTTCTCCCTTTTGTCCTGTCAGTAATTGTTTACATATTTTGGTATTCCTATGTTAGGTGCTCCTATGTATATTAATAATTGTTATGTCTTCTTGATTAATTGTCCCCTTCATCATTATACACTGTCCCTCTTTGCCTCTTTTACCTTTTTGGCTTGAAGTGTATTTTGTCTGATATGAGTATGGCTACACCCTCTTTATTTTGACTGCCATTTTCTTGGAGTATCACCTTCCATCCCTTCACTCTGAGCCTATGTTTGTTTTTAGAGCTGAGGTGAGTGTCCTGAAGTCAGAATATAGTTGGGTCTTATTTTTTAATCCATCCAGCCACTCTGTGTCTTTTGATTGATGAATTACATTTATTTAAATTTAGGGTGATTATTGATAAATGAGGACTTAGTATTGCTATTTTATCTTCTGTTTTCTGGTTGCTCTATGTCTCCATTGTTTCTTTTTCCCTGTGTTTCTGTCTACCATTTTGGTTTGGTGGTTTTCTATGATGTTTTTCTCAGTTTCCTCTTTTTCTATGTTTCACATCTCTGCTCTAGATTTATGTTTTGTGGTTACCATTAGGTTTGAAAATAACTTCTCATAGATAAAATAGTCTTTTTTCTGCTGATTGTATCTTATCTTTGTTGATCTATATGGATTCCATCCTTTTTCTCTTTCCTTTTTGTGCTTTTATTGTCTCAAATGATGCATTTTTATGTTTGAGGTCATTACCAAATTGAAGTAGCTATAGTTATTTTTTCTGTTTTTTTCCCCCTTTAACCTTTATGTTATAATAAAGTATTTAAAACCTACTCTAATATGGAGTTTCAATTTTCTTATTCTGTCTATTTATCACCTTAAAGTTTTGTGTACTTTTGCCTTTTTGTGTTTGGTAGAAGAACTCCTTTCAACACTTCTTGTAAGTCAAGTCTAGTGGTGATGAACTCTCTCATGCTTTGTTTGACTGGGAAAGTCTTTATGTCTCCTTCATATCTGAATGATAATTTTGTTGGATAGAGTGTTCTTGGGTGACAGTTTTTCTCTCAGTATTTTGAGAATGTCTTTCCACTCTCTTCTGGCCTATAGAATTTCTGCTGGGAAATCTGCTGATAGCCTAATGGGAATTCTTTTGTAGGTTACCATCCTTTTTTCCCTGCTGCCTTTAAAATTCTTTGTCATTGACTTTTGACAATTCTAATATAATCTGCCTCAGAGAAGGTCTTTTTTCATCGAGGTAATTAGGTGTTCCCTTAGCTTCATGAATTTGTATATCCAGTTCCTTCTCCAGGTTTGGGAAGTTGTCAGCTATTATTCATTTAAATAAACTCTTTTTTCCCTTCTCCCTCTCTTTTCCCCTAAGATACCCATTACTCAAATGTTGCCCTTCCTAAAAGAGCTGAATAGCTCTCATAGAATTTCCTCACTTTTCCTCACAGATTTCCTCACAGATTTCAATATTCTGTGACTTTAACTTTGGTTTATGGAGAATAGTCATTTTCTTTTTGTGGTACAGGGTTACTAAGTTTCTTTATGGTGCTTGGTAAGTTGCTTCACTGCTGGCTAACTTGATGTAATGGTCACCTTTCTGCTTGATTCTAATGACTTAGTGTTAGAAATTAGAGTCACTTCATTTGTTTTACTGTAGGTGGCGCTGTATCACAAGTTTTTGGTTTCTCTTGCCTAAGCTGCCTCTGGTTATATTTGAGAGTCAGCACTTTCCACTCTCCACTGCCTCTGTCAAAGCTGCTGCCCTGTGGTTTCTTGTGCCTCTGGGGTCATTGATGCCTTGCTACTGCCAGTGTTGCTTGATCATCACCTGGGGCACTGGTACGGTGAGCTCTTCCTGTGCATCCAGGATCCCCTGAATCACAAGCTCCACCCCTGGAGGGAGGGAGTAGGTGAGTGGGGAGCTGTGGTTGCCCCAGCTCCTCTGCAGTGGCCTATGTTGTAAGGTTTTCAGGCTCCACCACTGAGAGTGGGGTGGGGGCAGGGACCCCAGAGTCATGGGCACCTCAGTGGCTGGAGAGGTGGGGTCCCAGGCCCCACTGCTATTGGTGCTGCTGGGTCTGGAAGGCTGGAGTCATGTGCGTCATCTCTCTGCTGCGACCAGGTTCTCTGGGGCTGTGGACTCAGCTGCCATAGCTGGAGGCCGGGATCAAAGGAACTGATTCCACTGGTTCTACCTCTTTTATGTTTTCCAGTCCACCCGCCTTTACATGCACAGATTTATGGAATTCTCTGGCATCCTGTTGGGTTGGATGGGAACACCTTTGATGCTTTGATGGTTGTAGGTAAAAGGGGAGAGACGAAGCAAGTGCCTCACTTTGCCGTGCTACTGACATCACTCTCTCAGAGACTTGAATGCCTGCCTGCCTTCTCTTGTTCTTTTCATCTTTCCACTGTACTGTTATTTTGGCCTCTTTCTCTTTGTTACACCAACACCTCATTCCTCCCTTTTGCCTGTGTGATTCACCTGTTTGACACCTCACCTAGCTCTCCCTGCTCTTAACTCACATTGACTCTCTGATTTCCTTCTGTAAACCAAGTGGGAACCTGGGGTGCCAGTCTTGGTTTCGGAGTGTGAACCTTGAACTCCTAATAACTTCTTTGGGATTTCTGAGTTGGTCATGCAGTCCAGATCCAGGAGATAAAGACAGGACAATGCAAAAGGGCCCAGAGCCATGGAGACAGGATGTGGGAAGTAGGAAGACAGTACTCTAAGGAACTTCCTGATCCCACAGGGCTATAGAGCAACTGTTCTGAACATGGCTCCCAAAGTCTGCTCTTAGGGTTTAAAAGAACATGTCCTATTTATCAGACTGCTGATTTAATATCTCCACTTGAATGTCCAATAATCACCTCAACTCATAATTTCCAAAACCAAACTGGTCTCTTTTTACTCTCCAAATCTACTTCACCTGAAGCCTCTCTCATTTCATTTAATAGCACTACATCCTTCTAGTTCAGGCAAACACTGTGGAGTTATATTTGAGGGCTAATTCTCACCCTACATTCGATATGCCAGGAAATTCTCATTGAATTTATCTTCAGAATATATCCAGAATTTGTCTACATCTTACCGCCTCCACTACAACCACCGAGGTGAGAGCCACCATCATCTCCTGCTTGGATTACTGCAGAAAACTTCTACTGTGTCTTCTTGATTTTAGTATGGGCCCCTGAGAATCTATTCTCAATAGAGCAGCCAGAGTGATTGATTTAAAATATAACTTAATTTTTGTCAGTTCTTCTAAATAGAATTCTGCAAAGTTTCTCATTTTTAGTAGAGAGCAATTCTGTAAATATATATTTGGGCTACTGAATCATCTGGGGTAGTTGTTCAAATGAAAATTACTGGGTCATACCCAGCAATCTCCCAAAGATTTTCTATGCATAAGAAGAAAAACCTAGGAAAATTTCAAGGAGGAGATAGGACTTAGATGATGGACTGTATCAGGAAAAAAGTGGAAGAGGATGAAGAGCTTCTGCACTTTAGAGGAAACCAACAGGCTGTTGCTTATAACTTTCCTACAGATACCAGTAGGTAGATATGTATGTGCTGGGCAGTCCCAATCTATCCACCATAAGGTTGGATTTGAGACCCCGTAATGGCTGTGGATTTGTCAAACCAGACTGTCAGCAAAACTGCACCTCCATGACATTGACAAGTGCTATCCATGATGCAGGCCATCAGTATACCTGTAGTTCCATGTAGGCATTCTCGCTCGGTCCCATGCAGGGGCCAAGCACACTGCTAAGGTTGTGGTGCCCTTGGCTTTGAGGGCTTGGAGGCCCAATACGGCCCCTGCTCCAACAAGCCCACTGACTTGTCACTTCACATTTTTTTATCAACTAAATAAGAACCAAAGCCATTTATCCTCCTTCTGTTATAATGTCAAGAAAAAATGTTTTATAAACACGTGGTATTTATAGGTAGCATACCATATATGATTTAAATTGTACAATTTGTAAATGATAGATATTGCAATATGGTGTATATAGCTCAAACTATTGGGTAGACTTGATATTATTTTTATTTCCTTAGCATTAGAGAATATAGAGATCAGAAATGTTATGAGATTTTCTTCCCTTCCTTCTATTTCTTTTCCAAATTTTTTTAAAGAAAATGAAAACTATTACATTTTTGGCTATTACACATTCTCTAGTTTTATTTAGATTTCCCACCACCATAATTCACATGAGCAGCACACATTGCTCTGAATGTCAGGGAAATGAAACTTCTGAATGTGGTTCATAAAGTAGTTGAATGTCTTTTGACAAGAGACACCCCTCAGAGAAGATTGTATGCTCCTTTCCCTTGAAAATGACTCCCAAAGAATGCTGACATTAATGTACACCAAGACCCATTAACAAGGTTCCCACCTGAGGATTCTTTAGAATAAACCTAATTAACATATGTGGCTGGATGTAGAAATTGTCACTATTAAATAAATGTAGGTAGAAACAATTTTTCTCGGCTACATTTTTTTTTTTTTTTTTTTCGCGGTAGGCGGGCCTCTCACTGTTGTGGCCTCTCCCGTTGCGGAGCACAGGCTCCGGACGCGCAGGCCCAGCGGCCATGGCTCACGGGCCCAGCCACTCCCCGGCACGTGGGATCCTCCCGGACCGGAGCACGAACCCGCGTCCTCTGCATCGGCAGGCAGACTCTCAACCACTGCACCACCAGGGAAGCCCCGAATTAGAGAATTTTTTTTAAATTCTAAACTAAATTAGTAGTATGATATAAGCATTTTTTTCTAAATAAAGTTTGCACTCAGTGAATTAAATAATACCTAATTTGTTTTTCTGTAACTCTGTACATAAGGAATATTCCAAATAACTAGAGATTGTCTTGATTTCTCTGTAGATTCTGGAAGCTTACTTTACTTGAGAGTTTTCTCTCCACTCACTGTAAAAGCTTTTACTTTGGAGGGAAAGGACCTTTTCTACTGTAAACTATAAGATATACAAATATATTAAAAAAGAATGTTATTATAGATTTATGAGGGTAAGTCAGATGCAAAAATTTAAAAGTCATAATAGTCTAATGATTACACTAAAACCAAAGCAGGCTATTCACCTATTCTTCATCTTGTCTTCACAACTGATTGAGTATCAGCTACCTAGAAATAGTGGTTCTGCTTCACAGTGAATAATGATCTTAACCAACAACGTGTTAACTCCAGTGGATCAAGGGCAGATGGATAGGAACAATCACCTTGCTTTCTAGGAGCAGACTCTGGGTGCAGCATCTTAAAGAAAGACCAACGTCAAAACAAGGGCATTTCACTTCCTTCCTCATCTGACTTTGCAGAGCAGTCTGACTTCTTATTCCCATGGCTGTGTCACATTCTGAAATCTATTAAAACCATAACAATAAACTCCTAAAATTTCATGTCAGAAGCATAGCATCTGAGGCTTAGTGATGAAAATTTAAAAGGGGTGGCTTGTGTGTTAAAATAACAATAACGAAACTTGGCATCACTTCTCACTCCTTCTTGCAGGAACTCTTTCAAAGAAATTCTTGTTTAAAGGAAATGCACATTGTAGAAGCTAAATAATAAATGTGGTATGACTAAATAGGATTAAGGTTAATTAGGACTGGGGAAGTTTTCTGTGCGTAAAAACACTGTGAAGGGAAGAACATAGTTTTGAGTGCCAAGAGATCTAGGCCCTAGCTAACTAACCAGCCCTGCCTTACTAACTTGCTGTGTGTCCTAGAGATTCTCACATCCATCTCTGGGCCGAGATGGCTTAAGTAATTCTTTCTAAGTGTATTATTTTGGCGATTCTAAATTTTTTAGAAAAAATTTTCATATCTAGCAAGATATTTGTATGTGCAAACCAATAAGGTTTATAGATGTTTAGTTTTTCCCTGCATCAAATGATGTTTTTCAGTTATAATCATGGAGAAGGGGGAACCCAATCACCAAGAATTGCTAAAGTGACTGCCTTTGAAGCAATTTTGCAAATGTCTGAATGATATATTGCATAAAAGACCTATAAGCAATTAATAGAGAACTTATTAAAGAGTGAATTTTTAAGTTCAAACACCAAAATATTCCTTTAAAATAAACATATGTGCATGTAATAGAAAAAAAGCTGTTTGATGTTAATATATCAAATTAGCTTTCAGTACTAACCAATTGGAGGAAAGCATGGAAATCATCCTTGGGAAAGATGGAAAAAGCTAACTCATTTAATGGAACTGAGAAAAAGTTCTTGATAATATTTATTTTCAGATAAACAATTGAATAGTTGTTTAAGAATTCATATGTTATTTAAAAATCCACAGGATATTTGCCAAATCATCAACATTTTTCCAACTTTCTGTCTTTTATACTTCCATTTTCTGCTGTAATTTCTAAACCTGATGGCATGAAGTATGATTTAATAGAAGAGTAGATGAAGCACAGTGTAGTCCAGACCATGATTCTGAGAAGAAACATAGTCCTGCATATATAGAGAACACTGTTTGTTGCTACTAAGAGAGAGAATTACTAAAACATAATATCCATTTGCCTCTGTTATGTATTTTTATTTTTAATTATTATTTTCCCCTTATGAAATTAATTAGCGATTGTTAACAAATATAAACATCTTAGAAATATTTATCATAAAAATTGAGAGGCCCCTATAATCTCAACTCCTGGAGAAATCTAGCAGATTAGCAGCCTTCTGTACTTGCCTGCTAGAACTTTCCCCTCTAAATATATTAACGTATGAAGTATATTACTTGATCATTTATATGCTGGGCCATGGGGAGAGGTGACAGATAATTGTGCTGGGTAGCTGAACAAATCTGAGTAGTTCTTAAAATTCAGTGCATATAACATCAGCAAAAAACAGGTAATTATAGGTTATGATTAAAGTACTTTAATGTTAATAATAACGTGCTCTAAATGGTGCAAGATGTGGCCTGAGTTGGAAGGTCTAAGATAGTCTCACATCAGTTCAAATCAATAGCATAAATTCTTTCTAAATGTGGGACATGAATGCTTTACACCATAGCATCTTAGAACTGGAAGACACCCCAGCGCTCTTCTAAAGCCTAGGCCAAAAGGTTTGATTCACTGACCAGGCCAGAGAGCAGGTTCAGCACAACTCAGGCCAGTTCAGTCGATGGTCCTGTGAAAAATGAGATTCTAGAAATTGAACACATAAAGATGATACAAACTCTATCCTTTCCCTTGATAAGAGACAGGCATATTGACTGTTAAATTAAAAGCAAAATAGAGCTATGATGAAAGCAGGAAAGGCTTGTTGTGGGATTAAAGAATTAAAACCTGGCTCTAGCTTTGGGATACAAGGAGCTGATGCTCAGGAAAGATCCCTTAGAGATACAGGAAGGAAGCGGGCAGAGCACAACCACTAAAAGAATGACACAACCATTAAGAAGAACAGGATACCACAAAAACCGGTTAGAACTTACTAGGCCCAAGATGGTGGATGATTTGACTTCCAGTTGACCTTGAGCCTCATTATATGCTCATCAGCATCTAAATGACACACCCGCAGGTGCCAGGACAGTTCTGATGAGGTCGACCATAAAAGGCCAATAATTGGGCAGTGGCCCAATCCCTGGAAATCCCTACCCCTTCTCCGAGATAGTTAGAATACTCTTCCTACTTGTTAGCCTATGAAATTACCCAGCTCCTAAAAACTAACCACCGGCACACCTGTCATTCCCACTTTTCTAGATATGACCCCATGCCCTCTGACCTCTCACCTTCTGAGACGGCCTACACTCTGCCTATGGAATGTGCATCTTTATAAATAAACCTGCTTTCACTTTACTGTGGCTCGCTCTTGAATACTTTCCTGCATGAAACCAAGGACCCTCACTTGGCGGCCCATCCCAGGGACTCACTCAAGACCTGGGACGTGACCATCCTCTCACGCCCCTTTTTTCCTACAACATTAGAAGAACTAGCACCTGCATTGGATCCTGAAGTATTAACAGGAAGTGCAGAAGCCAGGGAGGGAAGGACAGGCAGTGAATATGGGCCACAGGAAAGCCTGAAACAGACTCATGCATTTGGGAAACTACAGGGAATTCCGTGTATCTGAACTACGAAATGCAAAGTAAAAAGGGTGGACAGTGGGCTTGAGTAGCAGCAAGGGCTATGGCCGGCCAGCCTACCATGCTGATGGGCCTGGATGATGCTTTGTGGTGACAGGGAAGCCTTAGAGGGCTTTAATCTTGCAGATTTATATTTCAGGTATCTTACTTTGGGGGCAATAAATAGAAAGTACCCCATGCTTAGAGTTTTCCTTCAGTGTGGGGCAGTGTCCTCTGCAGTGGTTTCCCTTCTCCCTGGCTGTAGTCCATGAAAGGTGACCAGCATGAAGGGGATTTAGGCTGTGTTCTGACAGTGCTAATTCCTGTCCTTGAGGAGGTGCAGTGTTTTTGTTAGGTGCTTTTATTTGTCTTTGTACAAGCGGAAATTCTTTCGTATCACCAAACTTTCTTTTTTTCAAAGTTGCTTTTATTCTTTACTGATATAATGACACACAGAAGGCAGATAGATGAAGGAGTAAATACTGTTTCCTAATCAACTATCTCAGGACAACAGTGCAGCTATGACATCAGTGTTTGGAATGAAAAAATCTCCTTAATCAGGAAAACAGAGTGACCTTTTCTGTTTTTATGATGGTAATGTCTGAGAGGCATCATGTTTCTTTTTCAAAACTCTAATTTCTAGATTCTTTTCCAAAAGTGAAGTGTGTTTTTTTCTTTCTTTCTTTTTTTTTAGTTTTGAAACTTAAAAAACATCATCAAAGCATTGTTAGTATTTCATGAATGTGTGTGTGTCTGTGTGTGTGTGTGTGTGTGTGTGTGTGTGTGTGTTAGAGACAGGGGACTTTCTCTTAACAACACCAACATGACAATATTGTTGGTTGAACATTGAGTACTATATATGTGGAAAGAAATTACGATATTAATGCCACTTGCTGGCAGTGACTAGTAAATGTGAGAGAAAGCCAACTTTAAAATAAATATATCATTGTATATCTATCATCTTGAAATACACACTCAGGATGTGGATTCTAAGTTATAGTCATCTTGTAGGTAAAGAGGTAGAATGGGGAATTGGAATCTTTATCTCACTAATATGAGGAGAGAAATAAGATAAAAAAATAATGTGTTCACTCTCTTCTGAAGTACCTACTCATTTAAGAATGCCTAGTCTATTTTCTACCCAGTAGAGAGCAGTAAAAGCCCATTATGCTCTCATAAAATCTACCCCTCAGAATCACAGGCACATGACTGTTAGTACTCTCATCCTGGTTCGAGCTGAGTAAGAGCTGTCTAGGACACTGGCCTCGTGTACTTTCCCATATGTCACATTCCTTCTCATACTTGTTCTTTATATTAAGTAAAACATTTATATGTCAATTTATATGGATGTTTATTTGGATACAAATAAAGACATGGGTCAAGCTTGTGGTCACTTAGCATGCTTTAAAGATCTGTAGGTACACAAAGTATGGTGTTGGAAGAAGTTGTAGATACAGGGGAAACTCACAGCATGAAGGTAGGATAAACTTAGGATTCCTGAAAGAATACCCTAAGTGCCACTAGTTAGGCAAGCCTCACAATTACCAGCAACTAATATGTGACATTCTTATGGCAATATTAGTGAAATACAGGGATTTTGACTGGTAGACAAACTGAGAAAAAATTAAACTAAAATCACCAACAGAAGGTGTTGTGAAGGGATACGTATGTGGTGTTCACCAGACTCCATCTTTGTTACCTTTCCCTTGTTCTTTCAGTGTTTCCAGAGGGGATTAAAATATAGAGGGATGCTATCTAGTTATACAGATAGAAAGTACATCTTATCATCTTTTTTTCTTAGTTATCTGTGGTTTTGATTTGTATTGTAAAAAACCTTTGAGTGCAGACATTTTCAACTTTTCAGACGTGTGTTCCCAGAAAACAGTTCTGAAGGAGGCATTTTTGAAAATGCAGATACTGTAGTAGTTTCTGTTTAGCCTCATTGACAGAAACCAATATGCAACTGAGTAAGTGTGACTGGAAATAAAGAATTAGATGTATTAGGAAAGTGTCAGAATGAAGTATATATATATATTTTTTTGATATATATATATATATATTTTAGTATATATACATATTTTTTTCTGGGCACTGAAAAATATGTTCATCTTTTCTTTTTATAAAAATAATGTGCACCAAGGGTAGATTCAGAGAGTATGTTAAAATGTTGTTTACATTTATGCATCAATGACATTATTGATTCATCATCAATAAGGCGTAGAACTTAAGGTGGTTTTGTTCCAGTAGTGATGCTGTCACAAGATGCTACATTCTTTGATTTGGCCATCCTTACAACCACAGTCATACACTTTACCTGGTAGACAAGAGTTAGGTGTGCAGTTTGTGGCAGTGGAACAGACTGGAGCTAACTACCCAACATGTGGTAAGCTTGAATGTCACCCTGCTCAGCTCTGCTCTTGACAGCTGAGCTAGTATATCACAGCAACCATTGTTAAGAATGATTTAATCACCACTAGTGACAACTTCTTGTACTTTCTTTCAAAGTGTAAGCATCTATTGAGGTTCAGAGTTTTGTCACTGAGGAATTAACAATGTTTGAATTTGGCTGTAATGTTTTTCTCAACATGTCAATATTCCTCAACAAATGAAATAAGAACTATTTTTTGAGTAAGCTTGCACCTTTTTCCATCTATCATGAGATTTACTAAAAATTTCATTTCAATGGTCAGTATGTATTAATTAAAAACAATTACTTTTTAAAATTATAATTTAGTCTTACCCTAGGTTGATTAGTAACCAATTAGTTTCATTTTAGAAAAACAATCCAGAGATACACACTATCATGTCTCTTTGTGTTTACACTTGAATGAGACAATGTAGTGTAGCCAGAAGAACTTGGACTTCAGAGTTAGGAGATTCTGATCTTAATCCTGTAGTCTAAAGTCCTATGCTCTTAATACACCATGCTTTCCTCTGCACGAATAAGAAACCGTAGTCAGTATGTGTAGAAATAGGGCAAATTGGATCCTAAGTATCAGTGGAGACAAGGGGTGGCTTTGGTGACTTTTAGCTCTTCATCATCCCCATCATTTCCATCAGCCCTTCAACCTACTCTTTGATTTAGATAATGAATATTTTTGCCTGGCTTTGTTTAAAATGCTATACACATGAAACCTTAAAATAAGTCCTCTAGCCCCTCCTTCCAATCAGATAACTGCTCTAAGCCATTTCTACAGAGACATAGTTCTGAGGATAAAAGTGGTGATAGATTTCAAGAGGGAAGGGCATGTTCCAAACCTCAGTTGTGGTTTAGAGTCAAGCTCTAGGGACCACCATCCCATCTCAGAAGAGGAGGAATGTATGTCCTGATTGTGAAATGACATGGATCTAGGCCAAGTGGGAGCTCGGGGACAGAGATAAGGACTAAAGCCAAAAGACATTTCAAGGAGGCAGGCTGGGTGGATCCAGTGCATATAAGAACATGCAGCACAGTGAGAGGAAAGCATGAAGAGTGATTGCACATTTTCTAGTGTGTGAAGAGGACCATTTTGTGGAGGAGAAAAATGAATCCAACTGTCGATGTGTTGAGGCCTGAGTGGTCCCATGGTATCTTAGACAGGATGTTCTTTATACATCTTCAGACATGGGTTGAAGTGCAGGTCAGAGGTTAAACTGGAGACATAGGTTTAAGTGTAGATGAAGTATAATGCTGCTTATTCTTATCTTCTCTCTTACTACCGTACTTACGACTCTCTTTGCTCCTTTGACCGAAATGGGGGTTGGGATTTTGCAATTACTTTCAGTTCAGTCTATTCCGGTGTTTCCACAGTTGACAATGTTGTCTATAATGTAGGCCTCCTACACTTGAACATGCATATGCCCACAGATGGTTCAAGGAGGTGTGTTTCCATCACTTTAGAGCAGGCTGTGCTATTTATTCTGCCCTCAGAAGTTAGTGCAAAGCTTTATGGCATGTCTGGCTGGTATTGGAGATTTGATGGAAATAAAAGCTAAAAAAAAAACCTAAACAAATCTTTTTTACATATTATATAGGCAAAGCAACCAGATAAAAGAAAGGATTTTTTAAATTTCCCAATAGCAATTTTTGCCACCACTCAGATGTGATTATATTGAATCTCCTCTGGGAGTTTATATTTTGCATTTAAATGGTTTGAATAGTTTGTTTATTCTTTCCAGCAAATATATGAGGAGCTCTACCATGTTCCAGGCAGTTTTCTAGGAGCTAAGGATACAATGGAGAATAAGACAGGTAATCCTCCAATTTACATACCAAGGAGGTAGACAGGCAAAATACATGGGAACCAATATATGGAAGGTGATTTTAGATAGAGTTAAGGCTATGAAGAGTATGAAATGGGGTATTGTAAGAGAGGGTTAGAAGGATGTTGGGTTTCACTTGGAATGGGTAATCAATGAAGAGGCATGTTTTGCATTCCGAGTTGAAAGGCAAGAATGTATTAGCAATGTGAGGATATGGGGTCAGCATTCCAGGGAGAGTGAAGAGAAAGTGCAAAGACGCCAAGGCAGGGAAAAAGTTGGCCATTGAAGGACTTAAGGAAGGACAATGTGGCTGAAGTGTGATGGGAGAAGGAGAGAGGCCAGAGATACGGCTCGGGAGGTAGTTGGAGACAGATCAAGTGGGGCCTTGTGGGTCAAGGAAGAGTATTTGGATTTTATTCCTAGTGCATGGGAATTTATGCAGAAGAGTGAGATGTTGTACTTAATCACACTCTTTGTAGTATTGGATTGGCCAGAAAGTTCATTTGGGTTTTTGCGTAACATCTCGCGGAAAAACCCAAACAAACTTTTTCGCCAGCCCAGTAATACTGCTGTTTTTCAGCATTTGTGCATCTTCATTTCCATTTTAATAAAAAGTTAAGCAGCTTCTAGGTTCTAGAATTTTTATGTTAGAGTATCCCAACAATAAGGTAGAAATGTACATAATCTAGTGTGTTTAAAAGATATGCAGGAAATGTAGTAGACCCAGTGTCCTCATAGTACTTGGACTTGAAGACAGGTTTGTTGGCCCAGTGAATCTGTGTGGGGGACAGTACACCTTTGCCGGGCAGATTAGTATCACTGTCATAAAGGCAGAGACAGGTCAAGGTAAACATGTTTTCAGCGTATTAGGCTGCTGACCAATGTCTCTCAAACACACAAAGCCATTAAATGGATGTTTTGAAAACTATCATCTGAACCTGAATATGAATTAAAATGTTTCTTAAAGCTGGCTCTTGAAATGTGTAGGACTATCTTAAATGTTAGGAAAACATTCAGTATTTTCATTTCACTTCCTTTAGATGGACTGTAATATGATTCCCACACATGGTCTGACAATATCTTCCCCTTGAAAAACAACAACAAAAAACCACCCTGCCCTTAGCAAAACATTTTTTTTTCTTTTGTGTTGTGCTGGAGCCAACACCTTACAATTTGAATTTGGAGAATTATGCTTTCCATTTGAAAACAAACAGTGCTGAGGTTGTATCCTCTTTTTTGAAAACAGTGAGAGGATTTTACATGTTCATGACTATGATGAGGGTGTATGATGGGTTTCCTGGGTCTTGGGGAATCTGCTTGGTGGCCTCCCTGAGAAGCAGGAGTCTTTGTGAGGGCCATCCTCTGACCTCCTTCAAAAACAAGATGGGGATCAGATCCTGGGGGTTGTGTTTATGGAAAGTTCTTTACTTGTATTCTCAAGAACCTAGAGGTGAAAGGACGAAGGGAAGAAAACGACTCTTCCTGAAGCTCTCTATTCCCTGAAATGATCTCAGAACAGCCCTGAATGGAAGCCTAAAGGTAGAGAGCACAGTCAGACGAGATTATACCATGAATAGTATCTCTTAGATTTCATCTGCTGAGTTAGAGGTTGTGTTTTATATATACGCTTGTGTTTGTGTATATATGTGTATGTATATTTGACTCTCATTATTCCCAGTGGTTACGTTCTCTGGAATTGCTGTGGACATGGAATTAGTGAATCCTGAACCAACCATTACTCCTAGGGGAAATACAGGGTTAGGGTCCCATGAGCTTCTGGTTACATCTTTTGTCAACTGATCAGTATGTAACTTTTTAATGTGTTTTTCTGTTTAGACACCTTATAAAATATGTTATTGGTTCATTTACACTGAATGACATTAAAACTCATGCCTTGAGTGAAGTTTGCCGACACACATATTGTTCTCATAAGGTACATACATCACAGTCTTTCTGCTCTTAGGAACACTAGACAGCACTTCAGCACTGCTCTTAGTGTCCATTTTAAACAACGAAATCACCAACAAAAAGCACAAAAATGTTCTGGCAGAAGAGCCAAGTGTACGGATTTTGCCATTACAAATAAATTTGAGAGAGGAGGAGGTGAATTTGCAAATATGGGATTCTTGAATAATAAGGATTATAAATATATAATTTTTACTATTGCATTCAATTTTTCCATTAGTGCTACACAAGGAAAAGATCTTTTTGTTTTGACACTTTCTCTGCATCATTTTTCAAGAGTAATACTGATAATGATTGTTGTAAAGACATAGTCTGAGAGAAGCTTTTTGTCTTTCCTTTGAAACTGACATTTCATTCTTTCCAAAGTGAAAAGTGTCAATCAATCAGTGAAAGAATAGCTAGATAGTGTCAGTTCCCATCAGCAAATGCATAAAGCCTGCTAGTGCATTTTTTCTCAGAACCTGAGAAATTCAGAAATATCTTAAGTAGATTTTTCTAGCAGAAAATGGGAGCATGTTGATTTTTAAATTCCCACCCATAATTAATGAGAATGTAATGCAACTGGAGACAACTTGCTTTTTATCTTGGTGGTTATTTTTTTTCTTGAAATACAAATATGATTTCATCCTCTATAAATCAATAAAAGCTTGAGTTGGTCATATTTTCTAAGCTTTGTGAAAAGGAAATTGCATCATAATAGCAGTCTTCAGATAAATAAGAAAAACTCATTCCCTAATGTCAGCATTTAAACCACAAATTGAATATCAAGACCTTCAATTGTTGTTTTCATCTCATTGTAAAATTTAAAAAATTCAGAATGATCCAAACCAAAAAATATATAAAAACAAACTCAGAAAACTACATATTCAATTGTTTTTATCAGGACAATACATGGAAAAATTCTTAGTAAGAAATAAGTTGACAGAAACATGTAATCTTGGCTTATACACTTGCAAATTAAAAGAGCATAATAGCAAAATATAATTCATTTTAGTTAGAAATGACCATCCCTTTGTAGGGTTATTTGAGTAGAAAGCTTGTACCTGAAGCCTGGTGTATGGGAAGGACCACTCATCACCTTTAGGAGAGTGGAATGCCCAGACCCGACTCTGCTACCAGTTAGAGGTACGCACTTGGGTTGAACAGTTAGCACCTCAGGTTTTTGCTTCTTACCACTAAAATGTGGAATTTCGTCTACAAGGTCTCCATTATCTCTCTCAGCCCGGAAATTTTCTGGGGCTCTAGTATCAATACAAAACACCTATAGTAGATATTTACTTGAATTTCAGAAAATTGCTCAAGAATTGATTATGAATAAAATGGAGTAACAGAGTAATTCTAAAAAACACTATGACTATGTCAATCATATAATTTACCATAAAGCCAGAGCATTTTTGAGAGGGATGCTAAAATAATTTAAAATACATAAGCTTTTGAGATATTTTATTTATTTATTTATTTATTATTTATTTATTTATTTATTTATTTATTTATTTATTTATTTATTTATTTATTTTGCGGTACGCGGGACTCTCACTGTTGTGGCCTCTCCCGTTGCGGAGCACAGGCTCCAGACGCGCAGGCTCAGCGGCCATGGCTCACGGGTCCAGCCGCTCCGCGGCATGCGGGATCTTCCTGGACTGGGGCACGAACCCGTGTCCCCTGCATCGGCAGGCGGACTCTCAACCACTGTGCCACCAGGGAAGCCCTGAGATATTTATTTATTAACAAATTGTTTTTTATTATATTTGTGGACCAATAAAACAGTTCTTTTCAAAAAGTGCTTGAAAACAAAATTCTTTTAAAAAGTAATATTGTATACAAAAAGCAAGATAAAACAATTATTCATATTGCTTATTTTAAAAATTGCATAAGTAGAGTATTTATTCAAGAACTTTAATCAATTTTTTAAAAAACCCATATCTATCTCTAATATCATGTCACTGGTATTTTCCCAATGAATGTATTTTTTATACTACATAGGCTTATTACCTTTTATTCATGAAATTGCATGTAATCCTGCTCAAAGTTATATTTAATAAAGTTAATAAATCTTGAAAGCTTTTTTATTTTAGACATTTCTCTGTATAACCTTAATTGAGAAAATATTTTCTCTACAGATATTAAGTTACCTGGAAAGTTCAGAGCAAATTCTTGCTAAATATAGGCTATTTTCATTTCCAATTATTTAATTGAAATATGTAAATATTTCAGTCCAAATACTGATACTGTTTTTTATTTTAAGCTTTTATTTAGGTACCTCAACAAATATTTTTATAAGAAAATCAAAGTAAATGTCTCTACTCATAATCCTTTTGACTTTTGCCAAATCCAGATGCTGCAAGATCATAAGCATATACTTGTATCCTGTGGAATATGGGAACTGTATCAAAACATTTCTCCAAAGAGAAATTATAAAATTTCAGAATTAAATTTTGTGTACTTTTGAATTGTCGTCATTTAATTGACTCAATTCCTCCTGTGTTTTAAAGGGATACATTTTGATGTCTTCTCAATTGCAAGCTTGATTTCCTAGAAAAGCAATTTACTATAATCTTTAAATATGATTTTTGGGGTACTTCATTTTTGGAATAATTATTAGAGATTTCCAGCTAATTTTGAACACAGTAGAAATATAAAGGACTCATTTGTAAAACGTTTCACATGAATTGTAAGATATGTTGACTTACAGAATAATTCTTTAAAGTTCCAAACATTTAAAAATCTGATTGATAGCAAGTAACAGAAAGTAAAATACTCTCTGGCATGTTAAACAAATTTTTTTTTGTATTCAACACCTGCTTGTAACAGAATTTTGAGGTAATAGTTGCTCTGTTAAAGTATATAGAAATGTAAATTTTGACTACAGTTTCCATTTAAATTGACAGAGTCTTGTTTGAGCACAACTGTGAATTGTGTATGTGCCACAATCAATTCTAGGTGTATTTCTGATGTTTGTGTTTCTTAGTAAAAGAATGGTATTTGTACCATTTTGCTCTGCTCCCCCAAAATTAACATTTGTATTATTACTGCAAAATATTACCTTTGGTGTAAACTTTAAAAAGAAAGATCTGTAAAATCTCTGCATACTTCATGTGTGTCGCAGACACAAATAGGTAAGAGGTACCTTGGCAGAAGTTAGAACTATCAAGTGGAGTAGCATCAAACCCATGAAAGCTTATTTTAATGTAAGTATTAATAATCAAATCTGGTTAATTTTTTTTTAATCTGGAGCAAATTCTTAATCAGATAAGACTTTAGGAAAATAAACATAAATCAGAAAAACTGGCATGTCTGGTTATCCTGAAAATTACTAAACTTACAGAAACTTGACCGTATTGGAAGTTTTGGGAACTATGGCAATTCTTAAAAGCGGTTCTTTAACATTTTGCTTTTTGTTTCCATGTTTTCGTGTGATCTTGCTGGCTAGTTTTCTTAAATTGCTAGCAATTGATTCATTTATCCAAATCACATTAGAGGGATATTTAGGATATTTATATATATTTTTTATATATTTATATCCTAAATATAACACAGTAGACAGCATAACAGACAAGACCAAAATTAACCATGGACCTTACCTTCAAGAAACTTACATTCTGGAAAGAAAGATAAAACATCTGTTTTTTATTTATACATGAGTACACACACACACACACACACACTCTAATACCAGCCTTATTGATATTCTTTTTATCACTGCTTATGTCATCATTCTTGCTGTTGGCTTCCTCCTTTATGGTCTATTTGATATTTTGTTCACTCCACACTTAACTTCCTCACTCCAGTGTTGTTTTTATCTCCCACCCCACCTCAGCACCCCACTCCCAAGGTCTTTTCTGTAACTCTGCATTAGTAATGACTATGTAAACTCCAAAATCTGTGTCAGGATCTTGATCTCTGGCTACTCCCCTCTATCCATCTGGCTTACTTAAATTGTACCATTACTGAGTCCAAGCTTGTACTGCTCACTGCACAACAGGCCACTAAATCTAAAGATGAGTTATTGGGTCAGGAAATAGTGACTTTCTTCAGAAAGCCAGCAGACTGAGAAGAGGGTGGACTATTGTCCCAAAGAACCATCTTACCCAAGTTAGAATCTGGACTTCTTTTATACTTAAAAAGGGGGGGGCTATGGCTGGTTGCTGCAAACTTCTTGGTGCTGGAATCCTTTGTTCTTGCAGCTGTCCATGTAGATCTGGTCACAATGGTCCTATAAACCTCCAGCAAGACTATTGTTATTTCCAGTTTTGCAACTTTTATGTCTATATGAATGGAAAAATGTTATACCTTTAACAGTCAGAGCCTTGAGAATGGGCTATCATGCATATTTCAGGCTAGAGATAACATTCTTTTAGAGAAGGTTCAGAGCCAGAGTGACTAAGCACAGGCAACACAGCACAGGGTTAGAGCTAAAGGAATAGATCTGATACGGAGTCAGGTTTTTTCTTCTCTGTTCCAGTACTCCTACACCCACAATTCTCCAACCCCTCTTTGAACCCCATCACTTTGATTCTCCTTTTCACTGTACAGCATCCTCTTTATAGTTTGATTTCCTCCTTACTCACAGTGAAGTCCTTGGCTCCACGGTCCACTACTATAATCATTTTCTTGTAAACAGTCTTTTTCCTGTTTCACTTTATTATAGGTAAGGCCTCAGATTTAGACATAGGTCCCTGGGGAAAAAACCTCAATGTTCTCATATTAAATTAATGATCACAAATCCCAGATGGTCTTCAGCTTTGGCTAATAGCTCTCCATTCTTCTACTAAGTTTCCATCCCCACTTTCTAAGAAAGTTATTCTATACCTTTTCTTCTTCACAACACTCCCAACTCTGACATATGACCTCAGACCAGATACCACTGATAAGCTGTAAACTCACTATCAAGACCTACCTCACCTCACCAGCACGTCTTCAGACCAGCCTTCATCTGTTCCAAGATTCTTTGCTTCACCTCTTGTTAAGAAGAGTCTGTGATCTTACTGAGGACAAAGACCCTACCCTTGTCTACTCAAGAACTTTACTCATGTAATAATTGTGTCTTGCTCTCTTTTTCAACTTCAATTTAGCCTACATTGGATGGTTTCTAATGGCATATTAAAAAGCCTTAATATCTTTTATCTAAGAAAAACCCCGCACATTTAAAATCCTTCTCTCATCCCATATCTCTATACTTCATAGAAAAACTTCTCAAAAAGTTGATTACTCTTTTATTTTCCCTTTCTTCCCTCTCTATTCTTTCATTATTCTATTCCAATCAAGCTTTCTTCACTGCTCCAAAAAATAGCCCATTTCAAGGTAACCAATGGCTTCTACCTATCCTGGCAAGTCCACTGGTCATGCTGTGTCCTCCTCTTACTTGATCGTTCAGCGACCTTTGACAAAATGGAACCACCTCTCCTTCTTGAAACGTTTTCTTGCCTTGACTGACATCAGAGTCTCCCGGTTCCTTTCTACTCCACTGACGGCTCCTTTTCATTTGTCTACACTGGTTCCTTGTTCTCAGTCAGACCTCAAATCCAGAAGTACCCTTTCAGCTCAATTCGGAGTCCTCTATCTTTTCTGGGTCTCAGAGACGGTTTTGACCTTGTGTCAGAATCACCTGAACATTTGTCAAAACACAGAGTGCTGGGTCTCACTCTCAGAGTTTCTGATTTGGTAGGTCTAGAGTGGGGTCTAAGAATTTGCATTTATAACAAATTTCCAGGTGATGGCTTGTGCTGCTGTTCCAGGGACCGCTCTCTGAGAACCCCTGGTTTAGTGATTCAATTACACCAAATGATTTAGAATCGGCCTGACTTTCAATTATACTTCCATCTTTTATTATCTGTGCAAAACTGGGCAAATTATTTAATCTTTATGTTCCTCAATCTGATTGTTTGTAAAATAAAAATAATACAAGTTGCTATCTCAGGTGTTGGGAGAATTAAATGGAATAATCACATGACTACAATACTTTTTTAAAAAACCTGTTCTTCCTGCTTATACTCTTACCTCTCTAAAATCTATTTTCTGAAAAGTAGCAGAGATGTACTTTTAAAGATGTGTGTTAGGTAAGAATCACACTCCCTCCCCAATTTCGTCATTCAAGGGAACCCAGAATAAAATGTCTGGTCCCCTTCCAGATCACAAGCTCCTGGATGCATTATGCACCTACCATATTGGTCTTTTTCTGCTCTAGAAAATGTTCCAGTTACTCTTCACTGCATAACAAACTTCTCCAAAATTTAGTGGCTTAAAACAACAACGATCTTATCCTTTCTCACATGTTTGTGAGTCAGGAATTCCAATAGAGCTTGGTTGGGTGATGCTTCTCCTCTTCATGGTGCATTCAAATGGCTGCTGGCTTGGAGAGGTCAAAAATAGCTTCTGTCATGTGTCTGGAGCCATGAATGAGTAGCCAGGAAGGTTGCACTCAGCAGGACCCCTCTCCATCTGCCCCTGTTTTTAGTCATGTCCTCTTCCTGGGGTCTCTCCAGGAGGGTTGCTAGAGCTACCTATCTGCTAAGGGCTCTGAGAAACCAGGTGGAAGCTGCCAGTTCTCTGAGAGACTGGCCTGGAATAAGTGCAGCCTCACTTCTAACACTCTTTGGGTCAAAGCAGTTGGAAGCCTGCCTAAATTCAAGGAGAGGGAGAAAAGTTGCCACCTTGCAATGGGAAAAAAAGCGTCTAAGAATTTGCCACCTTTAATCTACCACGGGAGTACCCCGAGATCATTCCTGCTAAATGCCTTTCATACCTTTTCCTTCCTCCGGGAATTCTGCTTCCAAATCCTTCCATGACTGACTCCTTCAAGTCTCAGCTCAGCCATCACCTCTTCATTACAGAAGAGTTCTTCTGACTGCCTTATATAAATGTACTTCCTCCCATCATCATGTATTCCATCAATCGTTTATTTTCTTCTGAAATTACTGTATTTATGACCTGCTGTCTCCCACTGTAATGTCAAATCCACAAGAGTAGAAACCCTGTCTTGCTCGTCAACACTATGGTTCTAGAACTCAGAATGATGCTTGACACATAGAATTTTCTCAATAAATATTTTCTGAAAGAATGAAGTAGTGATGACTATATAATTCATTCATAGAAATGTAAAGAAAATTTATAATTACCATAAAACCAGTTATAGTATTACTATCTGTACCTGAATTTTCTGAGTGTAAGGTATTTATGTGTATAAAAGACTTTTTTTTCCTCTAAATTGATTCCTTTTGATCATAGATAAAACTGACCTATCAGATGAGAAGATGGTATTTTTGCCATTCCATAATGGTACCGTTTTCTTCATTACATTTTTGAGACGCGTTCATTTGAATGACACTTTTACCTAGAATTACTTTTGCTTATCCAAGAGATCTTCAAGGAAATTAAACAGATTTCTACTGACTTACAAAAAACAATGTCATAAATGTCAAACCAAGTAAAACTTAACATTAAGAGCCACCTATACCTACTGTGTTTTCAAGTTTCTTCTTACTGTGTTTCAGTAAAGAAACTCAGTCTCTCAGTATAGTAAGTAGTTCTTAAAAAGCAGTAGGAATTAAATGAAAGAGATTGGAAAATGACGTCATGTTTTTTCAGTATAACCAAGCATTTGATGTTTCCCGAGAAAATAAATTTAGATTTTATAGAGCCAAAAATGTTTGGAAAACATTTTAAGTTGCTTAGTCCAACATGCATCTGATTTCACCTTTTTCTCTAGTTCATCCAACATTTTCAAGATTATCTAAACAACCAAGTAATAATTTTGAGAGTAAATTTATAAATAGGAATATTTTTTTAAGTTCAAGATGATACATTGGTAAACAGAGAGATAAACCATTTTTTTTTACTTTGTTATACAGCCAAAGTCATGGCAAAACACTAACCTTTTGTAAGTTTGTTAAAGAAATAGATTCAAGCGCTTTTTTTTTGATGGCTCCTCTAGTGGATTTTGCCTTCCCATCTTTAATTGTTACTCCATTATAAGTGCTCATAATACTCTGCTGTACATATGGGACTCTGATTTGCACATAGTCAAGACTCAGTACATATTCAGTCCAGTGAATAATTATATTATAAAAGTACCTACAAAGACTTCAATGCATTTATAGCAAAACTTACATATATGCTTTTACAAATAATAGCTAATGTAGCATTAAAACATGTCTATTTTCTTTATTTTCCCCCAAGTTTTACCAGTCTTTATTCAGGAAAGGATAATGAAGTAAAAAGTATGGAAGCACAAAGTATAGAAACAAAATGTAGAATAGAGGAAGAGAAAAGTTAAAGCTAAGTGGAATAAAAGAAAGAGGGTGATGGGCCTCAGTAGTAAAATGTGTATGCCAGGTTATTCCATTCCCTCTAAGATTTACTATTTTCTATATTTGTGTTTATGATTTCCTATAAGGCAAATGAAGCAACTGAGGTAAGTATATTTAAAATATTTTTCTGCCTGGTATACTCATGTCATGATTTCTGAGTGCGCTGGTCCTAACTACTGCAGGGTTTTAAGGCCCCCAAGAAGAGAATGGCACTGCAGTCATTGTGGACACATCACGTTAATTGTGGTTCCTTAATTAATGATAAATGCACTAACTAGTTTATGCTAAGTACTGTATTCAGTTCTCCCGGAAAAGCAAAATAAATATAATGGCTTCTGTCTCAAAGAGTTGGCAGTCTAGTGAGGAAGTAAAATTTTTTATAGATCTGGGATAAAACGTGTTGAGATAATAAGTAATTGACTTGGAATTTATATCTAAAATTTAAATCTGATCACAAATTACACGTATGCATTTTTTTAAAGAACATGTATAATACCTTCTCCAATATGTTAGACCTTCCTGTCTCCACTGAATCTTCTATTGCTTTGAGTGATTTTTAGGTAAAGAAAGTCTTTGATGTTTAGAATTTATCTCAGGATGTGTCCGAATATGAACAAATTAAAAAAACAAAAAAACACAGACCTTTCTGGTTCACATGTTTTTAAAAAAAGGTTTATGTTGGGTTCTTGAAATGACATACCTGGATTACAGTCATAGGTACATTTACGTTAACATAGTCAGAGCTTGGATTACCTCTGTCTCTAATTTTGTGAGACAACTAAACGTTCAATATTTAACTAATTTTCTTCTGACTCATTTCACTTTTCTCTTGATCTCCTCAGTCTACATTTTTTCCTCTTCTGTTTTCCCCTTTTAACCTCCTTTAAAATTTGTCTTTCTTTACTAAGTTACCTTGATGTTTAGCTTTAGGTTTAACATTAAATCTTCATTTTTGGTGAGTCCTTGAGATGGATCTGAAACATGACATAAGATACTTCAGAAAAACATGAGCTCATTAACGTTCATTCAAGTAAATGCTAGACATGTAATCGGGCAACAGCTTCTTCTGGCTTAATAAGAAAAACAACCTGGAGTTTTTGTTTTAAGTTAAGTAAAATCTGCAGGATTACATCCCCATAAAATGTTGTAGTAGTTGGCCAAGGAAAATATAGTATAATTTACAACATTTCTTTTTTTAGATATCTATTGGAAAAATGCTTTTGCAATTAGAAAGAAGTAAATGGATTCATTCTTCCCTCATTAATTTGGCAAACACTTTATTAAACTGTTGAAATTAAAAATGGTCACTTCTAGTGAAATCATAAGGTTCAAATGAAAAACATCACTACAATGGTGCAATATTCTTATATTCTGGGAAAGAAGAAAGAGAATTAATATTTTTGAACACATAATATAAGCCATCCCTGAGCTGGGAAATTTCTACTACATTCATAATATATTTTTACAACATTATTGTAATCAGTAGCCCATATTTCATGTAAAGAGATGTGAAGTAATTTGTCTAAACCCTAGATATAGCGTATGGCCTAGCTTCAGTCTGCCTTGTTCCAAAGCCAGACCTCTTTCCATAAATCAAGTTACCTCCAATTTACTTCATAAATAATAAATCATTTTTATTATTCTTGTGCATGATAATTTACACGATTATTTATCAGTAAAGGTAATGTCAAAAATTCAGACAATTTCCATAAAAAATGAATGACAGATAATTTTAATGCAGATGTAACAATGTTCTTGAGAGTTATTTTTATAATGTTCAGAAATTACAGAAAATTTATAATAAAAAAAGTAGTAAAAAAGCTGCATAAAAATAAATTACAGTGAAAAAATGATCAATTTTATGTAATATCATTCTATATACAAACTGAAATTATTTTCTAAACTGAATGAAAATATTTCTCTCAGTACCAAAAACTAACTTATGTCATGCCTAAGTAACACTTACTCACTGGAGAATTTAGTACAAGAATATTTAAGCAAATGATAGGATTCTGCAGTGGCTACTGAGGCTAGTTCATTTGCAGAAGAGGTGCTTTGAGCCAAAACTGGATTTTTTCTAAGTGCTGGACCAGCCAAGTTTTAGACAAGTTTTTCTGTCCTTGAGTTAATTGATATGATGTAACTGATTTCTTAGCCAGAAACCAAGATTATTTCCAAGACAGGAGAAAGAATCATGATCTCTTTCAAACTAATTTATAAGTCAGGGCTATAACTTTCTCAGTAGACTAAGGATTGAGAGCTTTGAGTTTCTATAGGTTTGAGTTTCTATAGTAGGTTTGTTTCTTCACAAACAAAACTAAAAGACATTTTACCTGTATCTCAGTATTTTCATCTTTAAAATGGGCATATTTCTCTAAGTAATGTCCTCTGATCTTTGAAACTATTGAATGTAGAATTGCTGAGGAAGCCATTTGGGATAAATGCTTAGAGATGAAAAATAGGAAGGGAAGTATGTGGGCAGAGAGAGAGAGACAGCGAGAGAGAGAGAGAGAGAGAAAAAAAAAGAGAGAGAAGTAACAGGTGAGTTTCAAGAGGAATTTATCTATGGAAATAAGAATTTCTCGATCAAAACAGAGACTTGCACATTTCACTTAAATGTTATCTTTTCATGAAATTAAAACATTTTGCTATTTTCAGAAGCTACCACTAGAACACTAAATAATTAGAAAAGGTGGCTTAAAGTTCATGAAAAATGTTTATAGGGACAGGAGGCAGGTAATATAGAGGTCAATTTTAGGAGTAATATAGCAGATTAATGAACACTCTGACATTTTTATCTCAGCTTCACAGATACGTCCAAGATGATCCTTGTTCTTCTTGATCAGGCTGAACCTTGATGGTGAAAACTCCTTAAATCCAGTCTCAACAAGAAGGGCCCAATCAGGGCCTTGAAGGGCACTCTGTAAGCACAAAGGCATGAAGTATTTGAAACATCAGAACAAGAAATTACTTGAATCTAATTTTCAGGTGTACAAGAGGCCATTGTAACATGAGCGCTACAAGAAATGGAAAAAGTGAGATGTACTGCAGAACTTTGGATGGACTTAAAGCATGTGATGGATGAATGGAGAAGGGCGGCCAAGGAGCTGTTAAGTGAGGACTGAAGCCCGAGCCAGAATCTTGGCAGCCAACAAGTGAAGACATCAGCAGATTCTGAAAAGATTAAACAGATCACAATGAGAGGATAACTCTGGTGATAAGGCTTCCCCGATAACTGGTGATAAACTGGATTACTCAGATTATGAATGTCTAAACAAAGAGCAGGGAGATCATCAGCAAATCGCTTATTGTTATTATTATTTGTTTGCTTTTGTTGTTGTCATTTTGTAATTAATGGAGACCTGATCGATTCTCTGCTAAGAATCATTTTTCTCGACTCTCCTGTTTACTAAATTAAAATGAACTTCTTAGCATGCAATTATAAGCCCTCCATGATCTGACTGGCTCTGACCTGCCTTCCCAACTCTAGATCTGACTACCACCTCACCCATTCTCCATTACCCTCTGCAACGCTGACCTGGTCAGTGCTCACTGGAAAAAGTCCTGTCACTGACCACCTCAAGGCACTTCCTTCTCAGAGCATTTCTTGTATTTTCTTATGCCTTCTTCTGCTTCTTTTTCCCTAAATTCTAATGACCATTTGAAACCTCTGGCATGAAATCTTCCTTGATTCTTCCCCAAAGAAATGATCCTACATCTTTTGTTCCATTGTGAGACTTTGGTTTCTGATTATAGCACCTTAGAGATGATCCCCATATATTTCCTTCTGACAGACTTTGTGCAGCTGTCAGTCTCTCCAAATGGGCTGTATTTTGCTTAAAGCATGACTTGCCTTGTTTGTCTCTCCATCCCCAAACGCATAACAAACATGTCTGCCATGATTTTTGCTTCAATTGGTATGGAAGACTTTTGGTTTAGGAGATGACAACTTAAACTGGAAGAGCAAGAAGCTATGGTTACTATTATGGCTTTGATTTGTCATGCTGTAATCGCAGCATATGGCAAAATATTAAGCACGCAAGGTGACATCAATGTTTCCAAACCCTTAGGAAACAGACCAGGGTGTAGGCATGTGTGTGCAATTGAAAAAACTGAACTAATCCTTTTTATTGACATTTTCTAAAATAAAAAATGTTGTTTAAAGCATAAAAGGAACTGAACGAAACAGATTGACAGAGTATTATTCCTGTGCCTATTTCTACCCTGATGACGTGAATTTAGGCAAGCTATCAATTTTTTGAGATTTACTTTCTTCTGTTATGGAATAAAGGTGTTGCAGCAGAGGTGATCTCCAAGCTACAGCTCAGCTTTATAGCTCCATGATTCTGTTATACTCCGTACTAACAGAAGTAGCAACTTATGACTTATTTTCATCTTCTTGGTTTGTGTATCATATAAACACTCATGTCTATCATTCCTGATTAGAGGGGTTTGGTTAGGAAGAGTAATGGGCTGGGCATGTGGATAATGACAGCCAGCCCCCACCTAATAGTCCTCGGGAGAATAAGGGTCATTCCCTGAGTATTCAAGGCATTGACTGAAAGAGACATTTAGGGTGTCCAAGCTGGATGAAGAAAAGTGCTCTCGTCTGGCACTAGGCCTATTCTGTCTTAGTTCAGGCTGCTAGAACAAAATGTAACATACCAAGTGGCTTAAACAATGAGACATATATTTCTTACAGTTATGGAGGCTGGGAAGTCCAAGATCAAGGTGCTGGCAGATTTCATTCCTGGTGAGAGCTCTCTTTCTGGCTTACAAATGGCCCTTCCTGCAGTGTTTTTTTTGGTAGAGAGATAGATAGAGACAGAGATAGAGATATATAGAGAGAGATCTGGTCTCTCTTCCTCTTCTTGTAAGGGCACCAATCCCGTCATTGGGACCCCATCATCATAACCTCATCTAAATTAATTACCTCCCAAAGGCCAGATTTCCATGTGTCATCACAGTGCTGGGGTGGGGGGGAGTTAGGGCTTCAACATATGCATTCTGGGGGGACACAAGCATTCAGTGCATAACATTCTATGATCATTTCCTTTGGATTAATCAGAGTCCCAGGGCTAGGGGGTTGTAATTAAAACAGAGAAAAGCCAGGTAACTGAGGAGGTTTGGTGGGACATCAAGAGCCCAGGGTGAAGCTGCTGCATCTTGCCTACAGATGGCAGTAAGGCTGTCTGCAGCAGATTCTCTAACGGGTGAGCCCCATACAATATTGAGATTGGTTGCTTTAGGGCAATGACCAGTGAATCAAGAGGCCAAGTAGGAATGTGGAGGCATTCTAGTTCTGAGACTTTGCATTCACCTTTCTCACTGAGCCAGAGACTCAGCAAGAAAGAGGTTCAACTCTCCAACAAATGTGCAGCACCAGTGAGCAAAGCAAAAGGAAAATCAATGTTATTTTTGATCAACTTTTTAATCAACTCTTTAGATTTTTTTCCTGCTCTATTATTCATCTGTGCTGGTAGCACTTAGGTAAAAGGATGATAAAACATTTATATGGATGATTTTATGGTTGCTTTCAGCTCTAATTTTCTATATCTTTAAAAACAAATAGAATTTAATAGAAGAGTAGAGGAGTTGTGCTTTTGGCAGCATAATTAAATTTACTGGAGCTGTGAAATTTGGTCTTTACAGGTGGAACAGAATAATGAGGGAGGTGAGTTAAAATAAGGCTGAATATGAGAGAGTTGCCTTGTATACACCACACTCTAAAACCTGATAGTTCTTTACTTCTATATGAAGCAAAATGTATTTATTCGGAACATGAGTTTTAAAAGTTTTTTTAAAGAAATCTCTTATTTATGTCCTTGAAACATAAAAATACCTCACTTTGGAGGAAAAAAAACCTAAGTAATATCTTGTGCTTATGGTGTGTATGTTTATAAAACTTAAAAAAATAAACCTAATTCCAAGAGATTAAAGACTTAAGAAAAATTCACCCCCTTCCATAACGATGCAGTGTCGTTTTTTTATTCTTGGTCCCATGTCTGACTTGATTTGTGAGTTACCGTTTGTTAAAGACTTCAGATGTCCTGGACACCCAGAAGTTGTTTCCATGTTCTATAGTCAGCATGTGAAATGTTATTTAAAGCCCACATTTTCCTTTTAAATATTACCCCGTGGTTTCAATTCTACAGAGGTCGAATTTCAACCCAACTCCTCGGACTTCCAGGCCTGGAAATCTTTAGCACGCTCTGTCTCTGTTTCCATCTCCTGAAAAAGTTGTCTCTGCAGACAGAGGTTTGGCATCTGCATACTTCCCTCACATATTATATATGACTTATGGAACCTGGGGAAACCAAAAAGCCTCATGGATGGAAAACATGGAATGTATAAGAATCCCTGGATATCTGCATTCAGATGTTTAGTATTTCTTCATTAATGAAGTTAAAATTTAGAAATTAAAACTCAAAATCAGATGTTTTAGAGAGGGTTACAACGTAACACATTTATTTATTTATTTATTTTTATTGGAATATAGTTGACATACAATATTATATTAGTTTTAATTGTATTGTACGGTGATTTCACACTTACATTATGAAATGATCACCACGATAAGCCTAGCAACCATCTGTCTCTATACAAAGTTATTACATTGTTATCGACCATATTCCTTATGCTCTATGTTACATCCCAGGGGGTTATTTATTTTAGAACTGGAGGTTTGTACTTCTTAATCCCCTCCACCTATTTCACCCGTCTCCCCACCTCACTCCCCTCTGGCAAGCACCCATTTGTTTTCTGCTTCTATGAGTCTGCTTTTGTGTTGTTTTGTTTGTTTGTTTTGTTTTCTAAATTTCACATATAAATGAGATCATATGGCATTTGTCTTTCTGATTTATTTCACTTAGTATAATATCCTCTAGATCCATCCATTTGTCTTAAATGGCAAGATTTTATTTTTATGGCTGAGCATTATTCTATGATATTTCCAAGCAATAACATTTCTTCTTTATCCATTCATCTACTGATGGTCACTCAAATTGTTTCTATATCCTGGCCACTGTATATAATGCTGCAATGAACATCAGAGTGCATATATCTTTTCAAATTTTTGTTTTTGTTTTCTTCAGGTGAACTCATACAATTCAACATCAAAAAATCAAACAAGCTGATTAAAAAAATGGGCTGAGAACATGAAAAGACATTTTTCCAGAGAAGACATATAGATGGCCAACAGGCATATGAAAAGATGCTCAACATCACTAATCATCAGGGAAATGCAAAGGAAAACCACACTGGTGTATCACCTCATACCTAGTCAGAATAGCTATCATCAAAAAAAACAAAAAGACAAGTATTGGCAGGGATGTGAAGAAAAGGGAACACTCATGCACTGTTGGTTGGATTGCAAATTTGTGCAGCCTCTATGGAAAACAAGATGAAGATTCCTCAAAAACTTAAAAATAAAACTGCCATATGATCCAGCAGTTTCAGAACAAAATGTACTTAAAAAGCTAGTGAATTCATTGTGGAATTACAGGACAAATCTTGAAACCTGTGCTACAGTGTATGTCAAAGCATGTTTTCTGAATGATCAGATTTTTTTTTCTGGTCATCCCAAGTCAGTTCTAGATTTGATATCATCCTATATTTTTGCCACATTAGGTCAAAACTCAATTTATTATTGCTGTTTTGGCTCTGTAGTGGTAAAATACTGGATACAAAACCCCCAGAGTCCAGATCTACTCATGGTTGAATAAGTAATTCAGTGTGTGGCAGATTGTATTCAGCATGTTGCATAGCAAGGTTTGGTAACCTGAGACTAAGCACTGAAAAAATCAATTGCGTTTATGATTGGAAATGGAAGTACAGTAGTATTTTCAATTATCTCAAAGGTTATACTCAATTTCTTAAAGTGCATAATTCTATTTGCTGTCTTTATTAAGTTTTATGACATAGTTTTTTTTACTTAGGGACAACTGATGATAAAACATTATTGGAATGATTTTGAAGCTTCTTCCAGCTTTAATACAATACATTAAAAAATAAGAGAATTGCCTTGTATATACTACACTCTAAAACCTGATAGTACTTTACTTCTATATTAACCAAAATATACTTATTTGGAACACGATTTCCAAATTCCTTCTATTCATTCCTTCTTATATTTTCTGTTTTATATGTTACATATGTGTGTGTGTGTGTGTGTGTGTGTGTGTGTATATATATATATATATATATATATATACTTATCTCCTAGATATATTATCTAGCTTTTATATATTATCTAGCTCCTAGCAATTTTTTTTTTTTTTTTTTTTTGCGGTACGCAGGCCTCTCACCGTTGTGGCCCCTCCCGTTGCGGAGCACAGGCTCCGGACACACAGGCTCAGCGGCCATGGCTCACGGGCCCAGCTGCTCCGTGGCACGTGGGATCTTCCCGGACCGGGGCACGAACCCGCGCCCCCTGCATCGGCAGGCGGACTCTCAACCACTGCGCCCGCCACAAGGGAAGCCCCCTTCCTCCTGTTTTTTAAAAAAATTTCTTGTTTTAGTGGTCTTTTCACTGAACTATGTCACTAAGGACTGGGAACCACCCAAGTGTCAAGAACCTTTTCTCTACTTGCTAAATTTTCTAGCCTTTAAAAAAAATGTATTTTAAGGAAATACAGAGAAATAGATGGCATTTTATGGAGATATATTGGTCTTGTTAAGACATTCAGTTTAAACAACCATTCAATAATCAATCAATACTATTGTTATTTTGAGAAAATAGCAGCTTATTTTGGGAAATAACTTGCAATTGGGAAGCTGTAGATTACTTGATGTTGTTTAAAATTGTGCTTATACTAGAAAATATATAATGTACTTAAAATCTTCATGTAGGCAAATAATTCTTTAAATTCCCTTTTCTGTATTACTTTCTATTCAATGAAATAATTTTATTTAGGTCTCTGTATCAACTGTATGAAAAGTTGATCTAGAACTGATTTTAGTGCCAGATTCTACAATGAACTTATTAACAAGGAATAATATTTTGAATTTATGTTTTAACTTTTAAAAATTTACCTAGTGTTTTTTTGAAGTAGGTTTGTTCTTTGAAGAAACAAAGGCATCCATATACTTAAGGTGAGAAAGAGAATTATGCAATAGAAATGATTACTCTTACAGAATTAGTTGTGGAATATTTGAAATGAAGTGTATGTACTTTGGATAAGTATATTGTGAAGAGTGAGTTTTGTAGCTCATCTCTCAAAGGTATTTGGGTTTAAATCCCAGATTCATCACTCTATGTGAACCTGGATTAGCATTTAAAATTTCTAAACCTATCTCCTCATCCTTAATAAGAATTACATATGGTTATTTTGAGGATTTAAATCCATGCCTGGCACATAATTAGAGCTTAAGAAAGATCAACGATCTGTTTCTCTTCTCCTTTGTTTTGTCTTCTGAAAGAAGGCTCTGATATCAGTCTCTGTTACAGTTTGTTGTTATGAAGGGAAAGATATAGTAACGACTCCTTTTCTGTGACCCATTCAAGTTGGTATTCACAATCAGCTGGCAAAACTATCACTGTGTTGGTTTGCGCCATTGGAAGTATTGCTAATGCACCAGTTTTAAAGATCTGTCAGCTCTGGGCACCAACAGCATGGCTACAGTTGTTAAGTCTTGGTCAAGTTCAAACAGGTATTTAAAGCAATGTCTGAATGAGTGATTTAATACATCTCTTTATAAATACAACAGAATACATTCATTAGAAATGGCTGACTGAGAAAGGCAAATATTGCATGGTATAACTTATATGTGGAACCTAAAAAAGCTGAACTAATAGATATGAGACTGGAATGGTGGTTACCAGGGTATGGAAGGTGGGGGAAAATGGGTAATTGTTGGTCAGAATACAAACTTCCAGCTATAAGCTGAATAAGTTCTGGGGATCTAATGTACAGCATAGTGATCATAATTAATAATACTGTATTATGTTCTTGAAAGTTGCTAAGACAGCAATTATTAATATAATTTAATATTCTCACCACAAAAGGGAATGTAGTTATATGATATGATGTAAACATTAACTAATGCTATGGTGGTAATTATTTTGCAATATATGTGTGTATCAAGTCAACACATTGTACATCTTAAACTCACAATACTGTATGTCAATTATATCTCAATAAAGCTGGAAAAGAAAAAAAAAAGAAATGGCTGATCCACTTTGTAGATGAATAACTATATGTTAATTACCATAGTGTTTTAAGCATAATTACAAATAGCAAAACACATTTTAAAAACCTGATGGTGCGGTTCTGATATGAATTTATAATTCATCCTCTCTAGAAATTGGTAAAGCTTCTATTTCAATATAAAGGTGAGGTGTTTTGTTGTTTTATTTCCTGGAATGACTGCAACTTTGCTGCTTCTTTACTCTTCTTAGTTTGGATGATTCCCTGCTCTGTGTCTCACCCTATTTTTCCTCTTCCCCGGATTGCGCTAAAGTCACTTTCTTATACTCATTTATTCACTAAATTTTTACCAAGTCCCTATTATGTATCAAGCACTATTCTAGGCATTGGAATGCAATGCAAAATGAATGACAAAACCCCTGTACCCATAGGAATTTCTAGAGCAGGAGACAGAAAACAAAATCCATACATAGTCGTTTCAGTCAATGTTCCATGCTGCATAGAGAAACAAGTACTGTAAGAAGTTGGGCAGAGAGAGTGAGGTTGCTGTGGTTTAGTGGGATATTTGGAGGTCTCTGTGAGAGGACACTCCTTGACTAGAGACCTGCTATAAAGTCTGGGTGTTAAAGGAAAACTACAGAGAACTTTTATTCTCTATCTGCAATTGCCTTAGATTTCAGAGTCTTTATCAAATATCAGACCAAAAAATTGCTTTCCAAAATATATTATGAGGGACTTCCCTGATGGCGCAGTGGTTAAGAATCTGCCTGCCAATGCAGGGGACACAGGTTCGCGCCCTGGTCCAGGAAGATCCTACATGCTGTGGAGCAACGAAGTCCATGCGTCACAACTACTGAGCCTGGGCTCTAGAGCCTGCGAGTTACAACTGCTGAGCCCACGTGCCACAACTACTGAAGGCCACACACCTAGAGCCCGTGCTCCACAACAAGAGAAGCCACCACAATGAGAAGCCCGCACACCGCAACGAAGAGTAGCCCCCACTCGCCGCAACTAGAGAAAGTCCTCACGCAGCAATGAAGACCCAACACAGCCAAAACTAACTAACTAAATGAATTAATTAAAAATAAAATAAAATATATGGTGTAAAGCTTGATAGCAAGTACTTACTACTGGACATGGCCTCACACTCTGTATTTGCCCTGCACCCCTTTTCTCACTCTGTCTCTTCTTCATCCTCTTTCTTCCCCTCTCTCCCTCCTTTCCCTCCCTTTTTTCCTTCCCTTTCTTTCCCTTCCTTTCTCCTTATATTTCTCTGGCTCCTGTAGACTTGGAATTCATTGATTATCCATTTCATGACTCCTGTTTATAGGATTCGCCATCAGTAAAGGAAGAATTTTAAAGGTGTGGTGGAAAAGACTGAAATATTTATTTCAGAAGTGACCAATATAGAAATAAATATAATTGACATGATTATCTAATTATAAATCTTTTAACTGGTCATTGATTTGATACATTTTGGATTAAACTCAAATAAAATTTTAGTTTTGAAATTATAGGAACGATCTAGGGAAAAGAAAAATAAAAGCAAATTTCTGCACAAAGTATAGTATTTTTAAAGGTTATCTACAGAAATTCCAGATATATGTTTTCCTACAACATAAATAAAATAGATTTATCTTTTCTACCCACCATGACTATTTAATAAATATAGTGAAGAAAAAAGCTTATATATTAAAAAAATTTTTATTTTTCTATACTGACTCTATCAAACCTATCCAAACTGTGTTTATTTGGAGGAAAAATAACTACATGAAATATGAAAAGTTCAGTAGGTAATTTAATATTACCCAAGGTAGAGAAATGTTAACATTTATTGTATATCTGACACACACACACACAATAACATTTCTGTAATATTTATTTATTAAAACAAACCTAAGAGTTTATCCATGCCACTACTTTACAGATGAGGAGTTTCACAGGGGAGCTTTCCCAAGGTTAGTTACATATCAGCCCCTTCAAAAGTTGGGATTTTTAAGGTCTTTCTAGATTGTAAAAAGCATGCTCTATTCCTTGTAATATGTATCCTCCCTAGAAAAACAATCAGGCATGGATGGGATGCTCAGAGGAGATAGGAGTAGACATGAAATATTGAATCAGCCAACTGCTATTTTTCCTAGAATTGACCCCAGATGTAGATAATGATTCAATTTCCATCACAGTAGTATTTTAAATTTAGATGGTGAAACTTTATGCAAAATCAAGTCAGTTATATTGATTCCCATTTTCTACAAATTAAGATAAAGGCATTTTTGCTTTTTTTTACACTCCTTTCATAATCTACTAAAGACATTAAGAGCACAATATTGAAATTTACTGTGGATTATTCCATTTTCACAATGACATCTATTCTTTAGCCTAATATTTAAATGCCAGATCAGTCCCTAGTAATGGAATTGTTGGCTGATATAAGAAATTGCTTAATTAATTTTACTCAAATTACTTTTATTTTCCATTGCAATATAAGTTAATAAAACAAAAATGATGACACATTTAAACTCACCATTCATTACGCAGGTGATAATGATCTTATATATAGAAAATTCTAAAGACTCAACCAAAAAACTGTTGGAACTAATCTATGAATTCAGTAAAGCTGCAGGTTATAAAATCAACATACAGAAATCAGTAGTATTTTTATACATCAACAACTAAATATCTGAAAAAGGAATAAAGAAAACAATTCCATTCACAATAGTATCAAAAGCCATAAAACACTTAGGAATAAATTTAACTAAAGAAGTGAAAGATTTGTACAATGAAAACTACAAGACTTTGATGAAAGAAACTGAATAAGATACAAATGGAAAGATATCCCTTGTTTATGGATCAGAAGAATTTATATTAATAAAATGTTCATACTACACAAAGCCATCTATAGATTCAATGTAATCCCTATCAAAATTCCAATGGCATTTTTCACAGAAATAGAAAAAAAAACCTTAAATTTGTGTGAAGCCACAAAAGACCTCAAATAGCCAAAGCAATCCTGAGGAAGAAGAATGATGCTGAAGGCATCACATTTCCTGATTTTAAATGTGCTACCAAGTTATAGTGAGCAAAGGAGGCTTCCGAGGAGGCGGAGGAGACGACAAGCCACAAGGAAAGAAGACGAAGTTTGAATAGTGTCTTCTATCCCTGTCTTCCCCTCTTCCAGTTGAAAGAAAGGACTCTGAGGTGTTTACTCTGTTACCTGCTCAGTGATGGAGCCTTCTGAGTACATTCCAAGACAGTATACAGCCCCGAGGTCTACTTGGAAATCCGTATAGGTAACATTTCAAGGGAGATAACCCTATTGGTGTTGACTGGATATTCGTATAAACTTTTTAAAGAGTTGAGTGATAGAGCTAACCCTTATCTGTAAGTTTTGAATTTATATTGTTTCCTCCCATGTACAAAACCATTTTTTTTCCTACGGAATTTTTTGGTTTTGGTTTTATTGTTTGTTTGTTTGTTTTGCGTTGGGGGGTTATAAAGGAAAGCAGAAAGTTTTATCGTGATTTTTGCTTTAGCAACTTTGGGACAAATTAAAAGTCCCAAAACTCATACAACTCATACAGTAACAGAAAACCAATCTAACTAAAAAGTGGGCAGAGGAACTGAATAGGAAGTTCTTCGGATAAAACATGCAAATGGTCCACAGGTACATGAAAAGATGCTTGACATCACTAATTATCAGGGAAATACAAATCAAAACCATAATGAGATATCACTTCACACCTGTTAGAACGACTATTATGAAGGAGAGAAGAGATTAAAAAATGTTGGCAAGGATGTAAAAACAAAACAAAACAAAACATAAAACAAATCCAAAAGCCTTTTGTACTGTTGGTGGGAATGTAAATTGTTTTGACCACTATGGAAAACAGTATGAAATTTCCTCGAAAATTTAAAATAGAACTACCATATGATCCAGCAATTCCACTTCTGGGCGTATATCCAAAAAAATGAAAACAGGAAATCAAAAAAGATATCTGCACTCCCATGTTTATTGCAGCATTATTCACTATAGTCAAAATATGAAAGCAACATAAGTCAACCGATGAATGAATAAAGAAAACGTGGTATACACATATATGTACAATGGAATATTATTCAGCCAGGAGAAAGAAGAAAAGCCTGCTATTTTTGACAACATGGATGGACCTTGAGGGCATTACATTAAGTAAGATAAGTCAGACAGAGAAAGAGTTGTATGATGTCACTTATATGTAGATTCTAAAAAAAGCTGAATTTACAGAAACAAAGAGTAGAATGGAGGATAACAGGAGCTGGGGGTAGGGGGGCACGAATTAGGAAGATGTTGGTCAGAGGGTACCAACTATATATTTTCATAGTTTGTTGTAATTAATTAATTATTGAAAATATTAATCTGTGCTATACATTTTCTTCTGTTGTTAATAAATAAAAATCCAAGAGCCAGCCATTATTTTATTTTCAGATGTTATACATTACAGGAAAAAAATAAGGAAAAATAATCATCCCATTAGAGGTTTTCCTCAAGATTATTTTTTATTAATGCACCTAATAGACATCATTAACTATGATTTCTGGCATTTTAAGGTTAACAAAAGACATGTGAGATTCTGGATATGATGATAACCAATAAATTTTTAAAAATTTAACTTTTTAGATAAACTAGAACCAAACAAAATATCCCGTCATTTTTATTAAATTTTTGCCTGGCACCATCATCTGTTAATAATGCCACTATAAACAAAGATGTTGCCTGGGTACCAAAAATAGGAGACCTGGTTTGGTTAGGATGACAGCACAGTCACTCATGGAAAGCATATGGTCACTGTGAAGAAATATTCACCCCCCCAAATAAACAAACTGGGGCAAGAAAACAAAAGAATGCTTTTAGGAAAATGAAAGTAATCTGGTAGTAAAGAGGATAAAGCTTCATTAAGTACAAGACATAATTGAAGTGTTAAACTAAAACATTAATATTGAGCAGACAGATGTATATCTTGTGAAAAAGTTAGCTACCAATTATAAATGTTTACCTGTGCAAGTACTATTTTAAATATTTTACCTTTAAGCCTCATCACAATTCTATGAGCTAGCTACTATTATCTCTCCACTTTACAGACAAGGAAACTGAGGCACAAACGGTAAGTATCTTCCTCAGGCTTCCATGGCTACTAGATAGTAGAGCTGGGAGTTGAACCCATGTAAAGAGGTTCTGGAATCCATGCACTTAAACATTGTGAGATACTGAGGTTTGAGAGGAAATTAAGGTTCAATGATAGCATACCATTTCAATGATATTTCACACTAAATTGTGCTTGGGTTATGCCACATTTGCTGTGAAGCTAGGCCTCATTTGAATTTATTTAGCACAAGTTGTGGCCATCCATAGGACCACTGATGCTACACAATAAATACTCATTACTATTATCATTAAGAAGAAAACGTATTGGAAAACTTTTGGTCTCCACATCTTCAATTAAAAGAAGGACACAAGTAAGTTCCAATCATACATCTCATCCGGAAAGGACTGGCAAGATTTAACCACCAAAATTAGAGTCCAGCCAGAATTTATGACTGGCATTTTGAAGTAAATGCAAATGTTCCTCTGTTTTATCCCATTCCCTTTGGCAAAATGCAACTTTTATTCTTGAAAATAATTATCTTTGCCAACACTGCTTGCAAAAGGCATGTAGAAGTTAATAGAAATGACAGACGACATAATTCACATAACTGAAGTGACTGTGGGATAATAGCAAGTGATTATTAACAAGTATATTTTTAACAAATTAGACAGCATTCAAAGCAGCTAGATTTTTTTGGTTTATCCTTTCGTGCCTTTAAATTTAAACCTCATTTCACAAAAATCTACAAAGCAATAAAACTGAATTAGAAGTAGTTTAAAAGGAATTTAGTATCATCAAACTATGTATATACTCTTTATATGTACTATGAATATAGTAAAGAAAGATTATTTTTAAAAGCAAATTTAAAGTGTACTCGGTAAGAATTTTTTTTTTATTTTTATTTTTTTTTGCGTTACGCGGGCCTCTCACTGTTATGGCCTCTCCCGTTGCAGAGCACAGGCTCCAGACGCGCAGGCTCAGCGGCCATGGCTCACGGGCCCAGCCGCTCTGCGGCATGTGGGATCTTCCCAGATCGGGGCACGAACCCGCGTCCCCTGCATCGGCAGGCGGATTCTCAACCACTGCGCCACCAGGGAAGCCAAAGAATTTATTTTTATTGTCGAAAATTATACCTTGTATAATATTGACCATTTTAACCATATATAAGTATATAATTCAGTGGCATTAAATACATTCTCAGACGTGTATAACCATCACCACTACCTACACCTAAAACTTTTTCATCACCCCCACCAAAACCTCTGTACCCATTAAACAATAACTTTCCCCTCCTGTTCCCCCAAGTCCCTGGGACCTCTACTGTACTTTGTGTCTCTATGAATTTTACTGTTCTAGGTACTTCATATAAATGGAATAATATATTTGTCCTTTTTGTCTGGCTTATTTCACTAAGCATAATGTTTTTTTTTTAATTTAAGTATAGTTTACTTTCAATGTTATATTAGTTTCAGGTGTACAAAACAGTGATTCAATAATTTTTAGATTATACTCCAGTTAAAGTTATTATAAAATATTGGCAATATTTCCTGTGCTGTACATTACACCCTTGGTTCTTATTTATTTTATACCTAGTAGTTTGTACCTCTTAATCCCTTCCTGTATCTTTCCTTCCCCGTATGACTTTCCTGTCTGGTAACCACTAATTTGTTCTCTGTATCTATAAGTCTGCTTTGGCTTTATTACATTCATTCTTTTGTTGTATTTTTAAGATTCCACATATAAGTGAAAATGTACAGTATTTGTCTTTCTCTGTCTCATTTAGTTCACTTAGCATAACACACTCCAGGTCCATTCTTGCTGTCACAAATAGCAAAAGTTCATTCTTTTTTATGGATGAGTAATATTCCACTCTGTGTATATATACTTCCATATCTTAGCTATTGTAAATAATGAAGCTATGAACATTGGAGTGTTAAGGTGCATATATCTTTTTGAACTAGTGTTTTCATATTCTTCACTCATGTACCCAGGAGTGGAATTGCTGGATATGATAGTTCTATTTTTAATTTTTTGAGGAATCTTTATACTGTTTTCCAAAGTGACTGTACCAATTTACATTTCCACCAACAGTGAACTATCATTCCCTTTTTCCTTCATCCTTGCCAAATTTATTATTTGCTGTATTTTTGATGATAACCATTCTGTCAGGTGTTAGGTGATATCTCATTTCAGTTTTGATTCACATTTCCTTAATGATTAGTGATGTTGAGGATCATCTCATGTGCCTGTGTTTTCTTTGGAAAAATGTCTATTCAGGTTTTCTGCCCATTTTTTAATTGGATTGCTTGTATTTTTCATATTGAGTTGTTCATATGAGCTCTTTATATATTTTGGATATTAACCCTTTATCAGACATATCATTTACAAATATTTTCTCCTATTTAGTGTTGTCTTTTCATTTTATTGATGGTTTTCTTTGCTGTTCAAAAGCTTTTATACACAACATTGTAAATCAACTATATTATAACATAAAATAAAAATTAAATTAAGAAAAGCTTTTAAGTTTAATTAGGTCTGATTTTTTATATTTGCCTTTGTTTCCCTTGTCTGAGGAGACAGAAGCAAAAAAATTATTGTATAGATCTATGTTAAAGAGTCTACTGCTGGGCTTCCCTAGTGGCAGAGTGGTTAAGAATCCACCTGCCAAGGCAGGGGATACATGTTTGACCCCTGGTCTGGGAAGATCCCACATGCCATGGAGCAACTAAGCCTGTGTGCCACGACTACTGAGTCTGTGCTCTAGAGCCTGTGAGCCACAGTTACTGAGCCCATGTGCCACAACTACTGAAGCCTGCATGCCTAGAGCCCATGTTCTGCAACAAGAGAAGCCACCACAATGAGAAGCCTGTGCACTGCAATGAAGAGTAGCCCCCATTCGCCACAACTAGAGAAAGCCTGTGCGTGGCAATGGAGACCTAACACAGCCAAAAATAAATAAATAAAATTAAATTTAAAAAGGAGTCTACTGCTTATGTTTTCTTCTAGGAGTTTATGGTTTCATGTCTTATGCTTAGGTGTTTAATTTATTTTGAGTTTATTTATGGTGTGAGAAAATGTTCCAATTTCATTCTTTTGTGTGTAACTATCCAATTTTCCCAGCATCACTTACTGAAGAGACGATCTTTTCCCCATTGATATTTTTGCCTCCTTTGTCATACATTAATTGACAATAAATGTGAGGGTTTATTTCTTGGGTCTCTGTTCTGTTCCATTGATTTATGTGCCTGTTTTGATGCCAATGACATACTGTTTTGTTTACTATGGCTTTGTAGTGTAGTGTCAAGTCAGGAAGCATGATACATCCAACTTTGTTCTTTTCTCTCAAGATTGCTTTGGCTTTTTGAGGTCTTTTGTGGTTCTGTAGAAATTTTTAAATTATTTGTTCTAGTTTTGTGAAAAATGCCATTGGTATTTTGATGGATTGAGTTGAATCTCTAGATTGCTCTACATAGTATGGACATTTTAACAATATTAATTCTTCTAATCCATGAACAAGGGATGTCATTCCATTTATTTGTATTGTTTTCAATTTCCTTCATCAATGTCTTACAGTTTTCAGAGTATAGGTCTTTCACCTCCTTAAGTTTACTCCTATGCATTTTACTCTTTTTGATCCATTTTTAAATGGGATTTTTTTGCTTTCTCTTTGATATTTCATTATTGTATAGAAAATCAACAGATTTCTATACATTAATCTTGTATCCTGCAACTTTACTGAATTATTAATTCTAATTCTTTTTTGGTGGAGACCTTAAGGTTTTCTATATGTAGTATCATGTCATTTGCAAGTTGTGACAGTTTTACCTCTTATCTTCCAATGTGGATGCTTTTTATTTATTTTTCTTGTCTGATTGCTGTGACTAGGACTTCCAATACAATGTTAACTACAAATGGTGAGAATGGGCATCCTTGTTCCTAATTTTAGAAGAAAAGTTTTCAGTTTTTCACCATTGAGTGTAATGTAAGCTGTGGGTTTGTCATAGATGACCTTTATCATGTGGAGATATATCCACTCTATACAAATTTTGTTGAGAGTTTTTATCCCAAATGGGTGTTGAGTTTTGTCAAATGCTTTTTGTGTGTCTATTGAAATTATCATGTTATTTTTATCCTTCCTTTTGTTAATGTGGTGCATTGCATTAATTGATTTGGGGTATTGAACCATCCTTGAATCCCTGGAATAGATCCCACTTGATCACGATTATGATCCTTTTTATGTTTTGTTGAATTTCATTTGCTAATATTTTGTTGAGGATTTTTGCATCTATATTCATCAGGAATATTGGACTGTAATTGTTTTTATAGTGTCTTTATCTGGTTTTGCTATCAGGGTAATGATGGCCTCAGAATGAATTTGGGAGTGTTCCCTCTTCAATTTTTTGGAATAGCTTAAGAAGGATAGGTATTAACTCTTCTTTTATATGTTTGGTAGAATTACCCTTTGGTGGGAGGTAGGGCTGGCGTAGGAGGGGCTACAGCCAGAGTCAAGTGAAAGCTGAGGCTTCTCCTATACTCAGTGGTGTCACTGTCCTGGTGCACTCTCATCAGCAGTAGCAGACTTCACCCTAGTGGACAGCAGTGCTGGACCAAGGAAGGCTGGAACAAGTGCCTGGTGCAAGGTGGGGAGCATGTTGGGGTGATTCTGGAAAGCTAGACAAAGCCTCAAGCAGTTTTCAATCCGCTGCATCTGCACTGTGACTGGGAGTGGGAAAATCCATGTACACTCTTCAAGACCAAAGTCTTAGTTTCTTACAGCCTTCTGGTAAGCCCCCAGCTAAGGGGGCTTGTCTTCTCAGTGTCAGACCCCAGGGCTGAGGTAGCTAATATGTGTCTTGAACCCCTTGCTCCCCAGGGAGGATCCTGGAGCCTATGATATCCCCTTCCTCTTCTGTGTTCCCTGCTAGGGGTGTGGATTCTGACCATATTGCTTCTCCCTTCCTACCGGACTCCATGTGGTTCTTTCTTTACAGCCTTTGTTGTAGTAGAGCTGTTCTGCTAGTCCCCAGGTAGATTTCAGTGAGTCACTCTACATGTAGTTTTAGTTTTGATGTGTTTTTGAGGGGAGGGGACCCCAGCATCCTCCTACTCTGACAACTTTATCTCTTCTCTCAGCATAATGTTTTCAAGGTCCATCCATATTGTAGCAAAAATAAAAATTTCATTCCTTTTTATGACTGAATAATATTTCAGTGTGTGTGTGTGTGTGTGTGTGTGTGTGCACGTGTGTGTATCACATTTTGCTCATTCATTCATCAGTTGATGGACCCATGGGCTATTGTGAATAATGTTGGTATGAATACTGGTGTACAAATATTTGTTTGAATCCTTACTTTCAATTCTTTTAGATTTATTCCTTGGAATGGGATTGTTAACTTTGTATAGTTTGAGGAACCATATATATGGCTCTAGGAACCACCATACTATTTTCTACAGTGGCTGCACAATTTTACATTGCTATCAGTAATGCTCAAGTGTTCCAATTTCTCCAAATTCTAATCAACACTGTTACTTTCCATTTTTAAACAATTATCACCTTCCTAGTAGGTGGTTTCTGGTTTTGATTTGTATTCATCTAATTACTAATGATGTTAAGCATCTTTTTATGTCCTTATTGCCTATTTGTATATCTTTGAAGAAACGTCTCTTCAAGGCCATTCAACTGGGTTTGTTGTTGTTGTTGAGTTGTAGGAGTTCTTTACTTATTCTGAATTTTAATCTCTTACCACATATATAATTTGCAAAGATTTTCTCCAATTCAATAAGTTGTCTTTTTGCTTTCTTGATAGTATCCTTTGATGCACGAAAATGTTCTTAATTTTGATGAAGTCCAGTTTATCTAGTTTTCTTTTGTTGCCTGTTCTTTTGGTGTTTCTATCCATGAACATGAGATGTATTTCCATTTATTTAGTTCTTCTTTAATTCTTGCAACAATAATTTGTAGTTTACAGTGTATAAGACTTTCACCTCCATGGTTAGACTTAATCCTAAGTATTTGATTTTTTTAGGTACTATTATAAACACAATTGCTTTCCCAAATTCCTTTTTGAATTATTCTTTGCTGAAGTAAAGAGCCACAGTTGATTTTTTGTGTTCGTCTTGCACCATGCAACTTTGATGAATTAGTTTGTCACCTCTAAGAGGTTTTTTTTTGTGGATTCTTTAGGATTGTCTGTAGGTAAGGTCTTACTCCTCGTAATCTGATCTTTACTCCAACTCTCAACAAACTCTCATAACTTTTCATTTCTTTAAGATGTATACCTGAAAGTGTCTTTCTGTGTCTTATGGCAAGTGTATATTCAGTTTCATAAGAAACTTAACTGTTTTCTAGAGTGCTGTATCATTTTATATTATCACTAGCAATTGTAAAATATCTGGTTGTTCCTCAACAGAACTTGATATTGCTAGTATTTTTATTTTAGCCACTGTAGTTGCAGTATATATCATAGTGGTTTTTATTTACAATTCTCTAATAGCTAATGAAGTTGAACATCTTTTCACGTGCTTATTGCCATTTGTATATCTTCTTTGATGAAGGGACTGTACAAGTCTTTTTACATTTTATAATTGAATTTTTTTGTTTTTCTACTATTAAGTTTAAAGAGTTCTTCACATATTGTGATACAATTCTTTGTCAGATATATGATTTGTAAATATTTTCCTCCAGTCCATGGCTTGTCCTTAAATCATTTTTACAGGTTACTTTATAGAGAAAAGTTTTTAATTCTTTAATATGAATGATATCTATTTTTTTTAATGTATAGTGATTTAGATGTCTAAGTATAGTGATAGTCCTAAGAACTCTTTGCCTAATCTCTGGTAACAAAGATTCTTTCCTGTTTTGGTTTTTTTTTTCCTAAAAGTTTTATAGTTATACACTTTTCTGTGAGATCGATGACCCATTTTGAGTTACTTTTTTACAAGGTGTAAGGTTTAGGTCTAGATTTATATTTTTGCCTGTGGAATTCCAATTGTTTCAACACAATTTGTTGAAAAAAACTTTTTTCTATTGAATTATTTTTGTATTTTTGGCAAAAGTCAAAAGCAGACTTACTTGTGTAGATCTCTTTCTGGACTTTATTGTGTTCAATTGATCTGTGTGTCTATTCTTTACCAATTCCACACTTCTTTGTTTTTATAGCAGAATAATAAGCCTTAACATTATGATTCCTCCAAACACATTCTCTTTTTCAATATTGCTTTAGCTTTTCTAGTCCCTTCATTCTTCCATATAAATTTTTGAAACTGCTTGTCTATATCTCTAAAAAAGTTTGCTGAAATTTTGATAGACATTTTTTTGCACCTGTAAATCAATTTAGTGAAAATTCACATCTTACTATGGTGAGCCTTCTAATCAATGAACACTGTCTTTCCATTTATTTATAAATTATTTGAATTATTTCAGAACTCTTTTGTGGCTTTCAGCCTACAGACTATGCACATGTTTTAATAGGCTTATATCTAAGTATTTCTTTTTTTGTTAAGCTATTATAGATGACATTGTATTTTAAATTTGGGTTTCCAGTTATTTATTTCTATTGTAGAGAAATATACAGTCTTTGTAGATTGACCTGTGTTTCCTGTGACCTTGCTACATTCACTTGTTACTTTTAGGAAGTTTTTTGTTTTTGGTAGATTCCTTGAGACTTTCTACATAGGCAATTATCATCTGCAAATAGGGCAGTTTTATTTCTTCCTTTCCAATCTATATGTCTTCTATTTCCTTTGTTGCTTTAATGAACTAAGACATCTATTACTATGTTGAACTGCAGTAGAGAAAGTGGAATCCCTACTGTTTTCCAGATTTTAGGGAAATTATTCAGTTTTATACCATTAAGTATGATATTAGTTGCATGTTATTTTATGGAAGCTCTTTATTAGGTTGAAAAAAGTTTTCTTCTATTCCTAGTTTGTTGATAGTTTTATTGTAAATGGGTAATGTGAATTTTGTCAAATGATTTTTCTACATCAATTGATATGATACTGTGGCTTTTATCCTATAGACTGTTTATATGGTGATTATATTGATTGATTTTTAAGTAACTCTTGCATTCCTGGAGTAATCCCCACTTGGTCATGTTGTATTTTTTGTTTCATATATTGGAGGATATGATTTACTAGTGTTTGTTGAGGATTTTATGTCTATGTTCATGAGAGATATTGTTTATAGTTTTCTCTAATTGTTCTATCTTTGTCTAGTTTGGGAATTAGGATAATGAGAGCCACATAAGATGATTTGGAAAGTGTTCTCTCTTATTTTTTGGGAAGAGACTGTGTAAAATTGATTTTATTTCTTCCCTAAATGTTTTGTAGAATTCACCAGTAAAATCGTATGGAACTGGAATCTCTCTTTTTGAATATTTTAACTAAAAATTTAGTGTATTTAATAGATATAGAACTATTAAAGCTATCTTGTTTTTTCGTAAGTGTGTTTTGGTGGTTTGCATCTCAAGAAATTTATTCATTTCATCTAAGTTGTTGAATTTATGGGTTTCGAGTTCGTAGTATTTTCTTATTATCACCCCACATGATTCTCAGGTACCTATTCTCAGGAGAGGAGGGAGAGTTGACTCTGCTCACAGTACTGGAGGTCCGGGATGACTGACAGGCTCCATCCCACAGTCTCCACAATTCCTAGTCGAGAGTGGGAAAGTAGACATAGGTAAAAAGTTCCATTATACAGATTTAGCTTCTTCCTGGTTCTTGTTTTATGTGTGTTTCTGTTAAAAGACAATTTATTTAATATGATTCATTATTGATCTGGTTGTTATTGATCTGTATTATTGATTCATTAACATTGAAGTCATGACCCATGGTACTATAACGCACGCCTAAACAAAGCTTACCTCAAGACACGTTCTCTCCTTAAGGCACATTGCAGTATTCTTGTGCTTATAAACTCTAGAAAATACTTCAGCAACATGCTTGGCAGGGAGACTTTTAAACAGCAAAACCACCAACAGAAAGTATGAAAATATGAAAAATATGGCATTAAATTGACTGAAAAGGACACACTTGTTTACAGTATGAGATCTGAAACAAGAGGGCAGAACAATGCTTAGTCTGATCTTGTGTGTGGTGGGTGACTCAAGATTTTTGCAAGTCTGCACACATCCATGAATGACCTTGAAGCCACTGCCAGTATAGATTTTGGGGTTACAAAGAAATTTTAGGAAATAGCCAAATTGGAAAATACAAAATGGATGAATAATAAGGATTGTATTTGAGCTCTAAACCTAGGATCCTAAATACCATTGAGAAATAAAGACACTCGCTGACAAGTTACTTAAGAAAAGCATCTAATTTGACAGTCTTCCTTGACATGTATGAACATACTTAGGTAACAAATATTACAATAATTTCAGGTATTAAGAACTTGAAAGATTCCTGTAAAGACCCCAGCTTTAGAAGTCTTTAGATTCTTCACTAACTTTTAATGGAAAAGAATCCTAGGAATCCACATGCAAGGTGGAGATGCCATTTCTCACTCTCCCGTATAAGAAAAAATATTCTTAAGAACAGTGGTGTCAGGGTGGGAGTTTTTTCCTTATTTTAGTTTTCTATTGGATAATTGTTATCAATCAATGTCAATTTAAAAGTAAAGTTAGTGAAGACAGATTTTTTCTTTCAAAATTAAAGTGAAATAATTTGTAAATAAAAAATAAAATGCAAATAAAAAAAGAACAAGTGTCCAGGAAGAAACTGCACAGAACAACAATATAAGTCTGTGGTCATTACAGAAAAAAGAGACAAAGGTCACAATTTCTGATTGCATAAATTAACAAAAAGAGGCTCTGTCTGCTAATGATGAGAGAGTTTGGCATTCAATGTTAAATGTCATAAACTTTGTTTCTCCTCTTTTTTTCCTTTTTGGTGCTGGTTTCAATTGGTACAGCATGTCATCTGTAAGAAATGTCAATGCATTTCATTGAAAATAGGACTCTGAAAAATGTTTTCTCTTGAATATAAATGTAAAAACAGCCAGTCATTTAGAAAACAAAAATCAAGTTCTCTCTGACAGGACTTACATTCAGTAAAATTTCCTACACAATCTCTTGGAATTAAATGCTAATTTTTAAATTACTTATAATTATTGCAAAAATGAGCCTGCTTTGAAGAAGAAAGCCCCCAGAACTATATGTAAAAGGAATCAAAAGACTATTTGTCTAATCTAGACCAAATCACTTAGCTTCATCTAAAAAGTAAGGGAGGAAATAATGAATGATAGTGTTTATTGAGTAATTACAAAGCACTAGACACTGTTCCAGTCTCTATGAGATAGGCACTGTCATCATTACCATTTACAGGTCAAGAAATGAAGCCTCTGCGAGATTAAGTATCTTGTCATGTCTTACAATAAGTGGGTGGCCAAGTTGGGATGGAAAGCCAGGCCATCTGGTTCCAAGACCAAAGCACTTGATGCTGCACTGCCTCCATATAATGAGAAATGTTGCTTCTATGAGAAGAAGAAAAATGAATATGAAAGTATTTTTTATTTTTACTTTTAAAATTATTATTTTTAAAAATTTTTATTGAAATATAGTTGATTTACAGTGTTGTACCAGTTTCAGGTGTATAGCGAAGTGGCTCAATTATACATATATATATGTATATATATCATATATATATTTTTCTCTTTTTTACATTCTCTTCCATTATAGCTTATTACAAGATATTGCGTATAGTTCCCTGTGCCATACAATAGGTCCTTGTTGCTTATTATATAGAAGCATTTTTTAAATGATGAAGTAATACACACAAGTTAGGAAACACGATGATAATTGTGGGCTTTATTGAATTTGATGTGACTGTGGAGACCTGAATCATGAATACTGACCAGCCAGGTAAAGTGTGTGCATGTGTGCACAAGTTAGGAAACATGATGATAATTGTGAGCTTTATTGAATTTGATGTGACTGTGGAGACCTGAATGATGAATACTGACCAGCCAGGTGAAGTGTGTGCATGTGCATATTCCTGGAAAAGAAAACCACTTGTGAAAATATCCTGGGATTGAAAGGAACTGAAAGGAAGCCAGTGTGACTGGATTTTAGTGTGCAAGTCTAGGGACAGTGGTCAATACAAAGAGGCAAAGTGTACCTAAACTATAGATATTTACTCATACATTGATTTATTTGTTCCAGTAGAACACTAATACACAGTGTAGGGGTCTCTTTTTGTCATTGGTTGATTGATTGTTTTTGATTGGTTTCTATTTAAAGATGGACACGCTCAGTGACTCTGGGTGCATGAATGTTGTTACCTTTTTATTTCTAAAACAAGTACTTAAAGAGACTCTGCACACTGTAATTTTCAAGTGTTTTGGGCTCAAATCCCCAGTGAAATAAACTGAAAGATGTTTGAGTCTCAAAATAAATAAATAGATAGATAGATAGATAGATAGATAGATAGATAGATAGATAAATAAAAGGGATTTAGCCCATTCAGTTGGAAGCTGGCTGAGTGGTCTCCTTTCGTAACAGAGAACAAACCTGCCTCCATAGTGGATCTACTTCTAACGTCTGCACTCTGCTGCCTGTGCTTAGTCACTCTGTCTCTGCAACTTTTGCAAAAGAATGTTTCCTCTAGCCTGAAATATACAGGATAGCACATTCTCAAGACCCTGACCTTTAAAAGTATAAAATTTTCTATTCCTATAGAGACACAAAGTTGCAGAAGAGAGAATAACATGTGTCTTGCTGGAGGTTCACAGGAACATGTGACCAGACCTACGTGGACAGCTGCAAGAACAAAGGATTCCAGCACCAAGAAGTTTTCAGCAACCAACCACAACCCTGTCCCCTTTTAGTGTAAAAAGAAGCCTGAATTCTAACTCAGGTAAAATGGTTCTTTGGGACACTAGTCCACCATCTTCTTGGTCTACTGGCTTTCTGAATAAAGTCACTATTCCTTGCCTCAACACTTCATCTCTTGATTTACTGGCCTGTTGTGCAGTGAGCAGTACAAGTTTGGACTTGGTAACATTTTGACCCTTTCCCCTGGATCTATGCTTTTCCAATTGTGGTACTTATATTCCTTGGGTAAGAGGAATTATACTGGGGACACAAAAAAGTTTAGGGAAAGAAGTTTTAAAATTTTTTACACTTAAAATATTGCTTCAACTCCATTCAGAAGGAAAATTGGCAGAATTCATATTAACAAATCTCAAATTTATTTGTAAATGTCCAGATAAATAAATTTTATTTTATGTTTAATGAGTAATTAGAAGATTTACTATTTTGTTAGTGGGAGATCTTGTAGCTTTAACCCAGTAGTCACCTTGTTTACCATTGTTTACCATTGTCAGTCCATCTACCATTGTAATATGAAAAGATTATGCTTAAAGAATCAGAAATGCATGAAAAGGGCTTGCTGATGAGAGCAGACAATAGCTACATGCATGAGTTCAGAGAGGATTATACAGCTGTTTTTGAAAAACAAGTCTATCATTCAAAAAATCAGAGATTTTTTCTTTTTAATTTTGATTATATAAACACATATTTTCTCCTAAAATTAGATCAATTTCCAGCCACAATTTTCTTCATCAGCATGTTTATAAACAAGTTGAAAATACTGGGGGTTTCTTGATGAGATGAAAATAAAAATTCTGAGTACTTTCTGCATGTGATTTTGGATTGTTGTTCACTGATAGTTTTAAGATGTAATCCTTATAAATTTATGGTTTCAATTGGGAACATGGCTCCGTAGCTAAAAACAGGAGGTTTGTACTTGACTTTGAAATCAGAAAAATATTCAAGTTAAGTAAATGATCAACTGAATCACGGAGGGCTGCGGCAGGAAGGGACTGCTGTGATAGTGAGCTTCCCAAAGTGAATTCAAAGACTGTGCTTCTCCAACCGTAACTGATAAGTTGGTAGTGAGCAGCAAAAGTCAATGTAAAGGTATAAAACATATGCAAATGCTCATTTGTTTATTTTATGCTAGTTTAGAGATACAGGTGTACCTTAATTTTAGTGACCTGCTTGAGGAAACATGGACAATGATACATGAAGCCATCACTCTTTCAAATGACCCTAAAAAATCATCCATGCAAATTTGAAGGGAACTCAGCAGGAATCTTTAAAAGGAAAAAAGAGGTAGTGTTGAGTAGCAAGAAATAAGATAAAAAGTAAAATCGAATAATAAAATAAAGATGTTTGAAACTTCTTTTGAAGTCATTTCAGTTTGCAGTTATCTTGGATGGAAAAGATCAAGAAAGAATAAAAAAATTGACAAAGACATGGGGTGCAAATGTGAGTAAATTTGTTTTTAACAAATGATATATTTAACCTATTTAGAAGACGTGATTTAAAAACCACTTAAGAGGTTGAATTATTTCTCTCAAGTATAAACCATTTATTATTTTTATTAAAAAATTATAGCATTCCATATAAAGATAAAAATAATACTGAATACAACAAACAGCTGAAGAATAAACAGTGTTATTATTTTGTGTTCATCTTCCAATTCAACTTTGTGTGCTATACACAGAAAGATACATATGTAAATATGTGATAGATAAGTACACAGAACCATAATTATTATTCAAATAAATTAAATCATGTGTAGTAGAAATTAATAGATGAAAAGAAACCCATCGAAAGAACTGGGCAAAATCTGATAAAATTTCCTTACTCAAGTCATATATGCCCTAGTAAGATTTATCTAGCATTAAGAAAATTAAAAATAGCTAGTAGGTTGTTATTTATTTTAAAATATTTTTGTAAATAAACATTTTAATGAAAGTAGAACAAATGTAGAAAAATAAACAAATTATAAGTGAACAAATTATAAACAAATCATAAGCAATGTATTTTCACAGGTGAGCACATCCAGATCACCTCTTCCCAGGGAGATACATAATAAATGCTTGCCAATATCTCAGAAGGTTCCTTCATACTGCCTCATAGGACTTCTCTCTCTTTTTCTCAGAGGCAACATGATTCTCACTTCTAACACCATTGAAACCAAAGGCTAGTTTTACCTGTTTTAGAACTTTTACAATGAAATCACATCATATGTACTCTTGTGTTTGATCTTTAACATTATTTTTGAGAAATTAATCCATGTTCCTGGAGTAGTATTAGCTTTGTTGATGTACACCATTCCATTATATGAATATACCATATTTTTAAAAACTCTATTTTACTCTTTCCAGTTTTTCCTATTACAAAAATCACTACTATATTTCTGTATGTATCTTTAAATAAACCTATGTGTTTCTCTGGGAAAATTGCTTTGTCATACATTTGTTCACCTTTAGGAGATTCTGACAAATGGTTTTCTAAATTGTATCAATTTAGACATTCACCAGCAGCATATAACTGTTCCAGTTGCTTCACATCCTCATCATTGTTTAATGTTGTTAGTCTTTTTAATTTTAGGTATTTTTGTGGATATTTCCTGGAATCCTACATTTACTTAATGATTAATGGGGCCAATGTGTTTATTGGCCATGTTGATAACCTCTTCCATGAATTGCCTTTTAAAGTCTCTTCCTCATTTTTGAAATTGGTTAACTAATTATTCCTTATTGATATGTAAGAATTCTTCACATACTCTAGATATGAGGTCTGTCATAGTTCATTTGGACTGCTATAACAGAAAAACACAGATTAGTTAACTTATAAAAAACAAAAATTTATTTCTTACAGTTCTGGAGACTGGGAAGTCCAAGGTTAAGGCACCAGAATGCTTGGGTTAAGGCCCTCTTCCTGGTTCATAGCCAGCAACTTCTGTGTCCTCACATGGTGGAAGGGGCAAGGGTTATCTGTGGGGTCTTTTTTATAAGAACAGTAGTCCCATTCATGAGGGTTCCATTCTCATTACTTAAGCACCTCCCAAAGGCCCCACTTTCAAGTACCATCACCTTTGAGGGTTAGGATTCAGTATATGAATTTTGGGAAGACACATTCAATCCATAATAAGGTCTTTTACGCATTAAAAGTTGCTAACATCTCCCACTCTGTGGTTTGCCTTTTACCCCTGTAATGGTAGATTTTTATGAATAGAAAGTCTTCATTTTATGAACAGAAAGTCTTCATATTTTCCTTTATGGTTTGTCCATTTATTGACCATTTAAGAAATCCATGCACACTCCAATGACATGATGATATTATTCTAATATATTCTATAAGCTATATTGTTTTCTTTTTACACAGAGATCTATGATCAGTCTGGAATTGGTTGTTGCAACTGGGTAGAGGGCTCAGGATTCATTTATTTTCCTTCGTGTGCATATCCAGCTAAGCTGTGGCTGTTTAAGAGAGGCATTCTTCTTCTCTGTGCAGTATAAATTTTTTCAAAGCATGTGTCTATATATATGTAGGTTTGTTTCTTGATTCCTTTTGATGTTTCATTGTCTGTTTGTCTATTCTTGTGCTAATACTACATAATTTTAGTTATTGTAAGTTTAAAATAATTCTTGATATCTGTTTGCGTAAATTTTCTAACTTCGTTCGTCTTCAAGGTTGCTTTGGCTGTCCTTAACTCTTTAAATTTCCGTATCAATTTTGGAAATAGCCTGTTAATTGAAATATTTCTGGGATTTTGAATTGGATTTCATTGAATCACTATTGCTCTGGGGATAACTGAAACCTTTACAATATTAAGCTTTTGAATCTATGAACATGGCATACCTTTCCATTTCTTTAGGTGTTCAGAAATAGATTCATTGGAACCCAATCAGATCCTCTTGCCCTCATCTCTTAGTGCACATCACCAGCCCAGCTTCTAAATGACAGCAACCACATTTTTTTGTTATGCTGAAAGCATTCTCAGTCCCCTGGAGACTCTTTGCTGCCTGCAGTAGCAAATCAGAATTTCCAAGGAATTAACTCTGTTAGGAGAACTCAACCAATGACTGATAGGAGTTGTTGTATAGCCCAGTTCCTTTGCTTATCAGCTAGATACCTCTGAAGTTTGTATTTTATACCAGCTCTCAGAGTTTCCCCTTGGAATTAAACTTCATTTACCCAGAGTAGTAACATTAGTAGATACCCTTATTTGGATAAGGAAATTATATTTTTTCTTTGCTATGTTTAAATCATGAGTGAACCATGAATTTTGTCACCTGTTTTGGACTTATTGAGATAATCATAAGATTTTTTTTCCCTTTTATTCAACAATATAGCATTTACATTGATGGTTTTCTAAGGGTAGACAATGACATTCTTGGAATAATAATTTTAAAAACCCTCAGTTATGATGTGTTATCTTTCTTATGTATTGCTAGATTTATTTTGTTCATATTTTGATTATTTAAGTTTGCAACTATGATTATGAGAGTGATCTATAATTTTCCTTTGTTATACCGTCCTTGTCATGGTTTGAAATCAGAGTTATGCTGGTCACATTGTGAGTCAAGAAGTGTTTTCTCTTTTCCAATTCTCTAATTTCAAAGAAAATTGTGTAAGACTGTTGCTTCTTTTCCTAAAATGTTTGGAAGAATTTACTAGTAAAACATTCTGTGACTAGAGTTTTCTTTGTGGGAGGATATTTAATTAATTTCTTTGATATATGAATACTAAGTTTTTCAATTTCTTCTTCCTCTGTCAGTTTTTATTGGTTATGTTTTTCTCAGCACTTGTCCATTTCATCAAAATATCTTTTTTAATATTGATAGGATCTTAAAGTTGTATACCTTTTCATTGTTGGAGTTGGTAATTTATACACCTCGCTTTTTACATAATCAGTTTTTTTGTTTGTTTAGTTTTTGTTTTTTTGTTTTTTTGTTTTTTTGTGGTACACAGGCCTCTCACTGTTGTGGCCTCTCCCGTTGTGGAGCACAGGCTCCGGATGCGCAGGCTCAGCGGCCATGGCTCACGGGCCCAGCCGCTCCATGGCATGTGGGATCTTCCCGGACCGGGGCACGAACCCGTGTCCCCTGCATCAGCAGGCAGACTCTCAACCACTGCGCCACCAGGGAAGCCCGGGAAACATTTTTATGTCAAGCTTTGGAAGATATAGTTGGTCACAAGAAATATTTCTACAGGGCAGAAGTGTAACAAATGCAACCTAAAATTTAAAAAACAACTCTTAAGTCTGAAAAGTCTATATAAAGTTACCTTTATTCAAACAAAATCTGAGAGTTGACCATGAGCAGACCTATACTGAAGGATCTTTAACAAGATATATTTCAGGAAACTGAATCCAAGATGAAGTGAGTTGGCAAGAAGCAGTTATGAACAAAGAAATTTGTGACTATATAAGACAGCCTAAAAATACAGAATGTGAAAGCCAATAATAATTATAGGAAATAATGGGGGAGGGTAAAAACAATGTGGAACTAAAATATTGGACAGCAGTAAGTTAAGGGAAAGATGTTAACCAGAGTTAAAATGTTCTCATTATTATTCATGAGGAGAGAAGGGATATAGATTCTCTCTAAATTAAACATGTTAAAGAAGCAAAGGAAAAAGACGGCATATAGAAAGCATAATATTGCATGGCAGAAAAATGCAAAATATCTGTATTTAATTTGTATTTATTTATTTTGGCCATGCTATGTGGCATGTGGGATCTCGGTTCCCGGACCACAGATCGAACCCATGCCCCTTGCAGTGGGAGTGGGGAGTCTTAACCACTGGACTGCCACCGAAGTCCCAAAATAGTATTTAAAGCAAATGTAAAGAGATTAATTTTACTGGTTAAAATAAAAAATTACAAAATAAAAGTTATTAGTGACATTATCTGAATGTTAATGACAAAAATTTTAAAACAACTGGAAAGATGGAAGAGATAAGCTACATAAATACCAACCAAAGAAAAGTTTTATTTTATTATCAGAAAAACTTGATAAGAGCAATAACTTTACTCTCAAAAACGTGAGAGTAAAGCAATTTTGAACCTTGTACATTTAATGATATAACTTTAAAATACATTAAAGGAGAAATTGACAGAAGGAAAAGGAAAACTGAAAAACTTCAGTCATAGAGGGAATTTTTGCACATCTCTTTTGAGAAAGAGTGTAGGGGAAGTGTTGATGAATTGAGACATTCAAAATAAGTGAGAACAGAGAGAATATAACCAGTCTCTTATAATGTTGATTTATGGGCAAAAACATGGATATTAAAAATATGATGGGGCTTCCCTGGTGGCGCAGTGGTTGAGAGTCCGCCTGCCGATGCAGGGGACACGGGTTCGTGCCCCGGTCCGGGAAGATCCCACATGCCGCGGAGCGGCTGGGCCCGTGAGCCATGGCCGCTGAGCCTGGGCGTCCGGAGCTTGTGCTCCGCAACGGGAGAGGCCACAACAGTGAGAGGCCCGCCTACTGCAAAAAAAAAAAACCATATATATATATATATATATATATATATATATATATATATATATATGCTGAGTGAAAAATGCTAGCTGTGAAAGGGTATGAATGATATGACTTGAACTGCTTTTGAGAATAAGAATGCTATTAGTACTTATGTTAGAGCAATGAATGTAAACCAGACTACCCTGAGTAAACTGGAATGTAAATTCTCATTCAATATAATATCATTGAAAAATTTAAATACACAAAACAATACTATAAAAACGCATATTTCACAAATATGTTGAAAAACAGTAAAAAAATATTCTAGGAGTGAAGAGGGAGAGAGAGATGAGGGAATTGACGTTTACCATATCTGCTAGACAGAATAATGCTCTAACCCCCAACCACGATGTCCACACCCTAATCCCTGGAACCTGTGAATACGTCAGGTTATGCGGCAAATGGGGATTAAGTTTGCAAGTGGAATTAAGGTTGCTAATAGGGCACGGTGCTGTGATGTGGGGAGGACTAGACCCTCTGATATGTCTTTGAAGATGGAGGATCTCACATACTCTTAACTCTCAACCAGGAAGTTTTCCTTTCATTCATCCTATATGGGTTCTTGTCCTTAATCCTTATCCCTTTTCTTTCTATCTCAATTATTCCTTTTCTTGGTGATTTCTGCTCCTAATTCCCAAGTGTTGCTAGCTGCACATCTTAAAATTACATATGTAGCTGGAATTCTCCTTCAATTCATCATACTGGTGGGTGTTTTAGTTTGCTAGGGCTGTGGGAACAAAGACCCCAAACTGAGTGGCTTCAACAATAGATATATATTGTCTCTCAGTCTGGAGGCTAGAAGCCTGAGATCAAGGCGTCAGCAGGAATGGTTTCTTCTGAGGGCTGTGAGGGAGGATCATTCTGTGAGTTTTGCCTAGCTTTCTGTGGTTTGCTGGCCATCTTTGGCATTCCTTGGCTTATAGAAACATCACTCTAATTTCTTCCTTTATTTCTAAGTGGTGTTCTCCCTGTGTGTGTGTCTGTGCCCAAAATTTCCTTTTTATAAAGGTTCCAGACATATTGGATTAGGGGCCCAACTTTCTCCATTATGATCTCATCTTAATTAAGTATCTGCAAATACTCTGTATTTTCAAATTAGGTTACCTTCTGAGATACTGGAGGTTAAGGACCTCAATATACAAATTTGTTTTTGAAAGGGACAGAATTCAACCTGTAACAGTAGCTGAGAAATGAGGAAGCCTGTGAAACCCACTCTTTGCCATTACTTTTTGAATTTAAAATTTTAAACAGATTATTTAGCAGGTATTTTTCCAGGGAAAAATGCTTATCAAAAATATATTTTAAAATACTTTTATTGCACTCATTATATATTTGCAAAGAAAATAAAATTGAGTTGAACAATGATAGCTCTTTTTCTGGAACTCATTGTCTGGAACTCAATATGGTGACAGTGATGGATGAGAGACAGCATTTTCAGTCATCTCCCATGGTTGGATAAAGTCTTTTGACAAAACTCTTTGTGATAATAAAGAGATTTACAGTCCATCAGAGGATCTTTCAATGCATTGTATGATAAGTGATTTGACCTCTCATCAAGTAGACCTACTAACTGACCTTTGGGTCCTGACTTGTATTTATTAGCTTCTGGACACAGGTATTGCTCTTGACTCATGAAAGAAAAGTCTAACTTCTTTCTAGGAACTTTGTTCTCCTTGACTCCAACCACTCTAAATAAATCTATTTCCTCATGTGTGGTTCGCAAATATTCAATCAGCCAATATTTTACTTTTAATTTTTTTCTAATTGCTGCTGACAAGTATTCTCTTCCCACAACAAAATTTATGAAAACAATGGAGATGTTTACCACATTGCAATTGTCTCAGTAATATTTTTAAATGTTAGCACCAAATACTAACAGCTTAAAATCATTTGTGTTCTTTGGCTAGGTTTTATTTTTCTCTAGCGCGTTTATTTTTTCCCCATAAGCAGTGTTTCTCTTCTTCATCATATTCAGTATAAAGAATGCTTTTTAGGTGTATATTACCTTTTAAGATGATTATTTTAATAGATAATATATGCACATAATCCATATTCAAAACTAATAAAATGGAATTCAGTGAGAGGTAATTCTCTTGCCCACTCTGTACAGTAGTTGATATTTAATCCTATCTCACAGGCAAACTGTATTACCAATTCCTCATGTATGCTCCCAGAGATATTGTATTTATTTATGAGTGTATATATGCACTTATAACTGCCAGCAATTGTATATCTTACATACTTTTATAAAACCTAGTTTTTTTCTTTTGATAATATATCTCATTGGGTATTCTATACAGGTCAAATTGGAACTGCCTTTTGCTTTTTAACTTCTGAATAGCTTTCCATTGTACTGACCTACCTTCATTTATTAAATAACCTTATGTTGGTGGACATTTGGGTTGTTTTCAATCTTTTGCTCTTACAGAACAATGTTGCAGTAAATATCTTTGTACATAAATCTCTGCAAAATTTTTGAAATACAGTTGCAGGATAAATTCCTAAAAATGAATTTCTCAGTAGAAGAATAGGTATATTTGTAAGAGATAGATGATAAATAGATCAATATTGCCAAATTGTACTCTATAGTGATTGATGACATCAATTTTTAAAGAAAAATATTTTCTTTTAGGAGCCAAAGAGCTAAATATTAATAATACATTATGCTCAAGTATATCAGTTACCTCAATGACAAAAATGGGACTGCCATATACTTTTAAAGCGACTATGTAACTGTAACCAAGAGAGTTTAATTCCAGAATCTGACTTTGGGGAGGAGGAGGCAGAGAGTTCCTTGTGGTATTTGGCTTAGGGATTTTTGGTTGGGTCATTTAAAAATGAAATCAAAATAAAGTTTGTAACCCATGCATGAGGGTTTGGTTTGGCTTAAAAAACCTAATTTATATTGAAGAGGGAGGAAAAAGGAGCTTGTGGCTAGATTTTTTCCATAGTAGTTTGCTTATATTTCATTATAACTTGAAAGATATAGAGAACATCATCACAGTCTGACTCATACAGCAATTTGAACTTTAAGTCTACAAGAAGGATATGTTTATTTTATTCACTTTCTAATAGTGAAAAAGAGGGAGTGGAAGACACATTCTTTCTTTTGTTTGGAAATTTGGTCTTTTCAAGCTTTATGCCTCATGCATTTTCCTGGTATAGCTTTCTGGAAAAACAAATGCTCATATATTTCCTCGAGCTTTCCTTAATACCCCAAATGCCTTAGAGCATATTTAAATATTCACTGGAGTGGAAACACTCCTTGAAGAATATATTTATGCATTAAATAAAAATCTTAAACTCTGATTGCCTACAGCACAATATGGGTATTAACCACACTTTTAAAAGGAAGAATTCCTTAAGAAAAATGTTGCAGAATTCTAATAAGGAGATTTCTATAAAAATCCACAGTAATTTTCCATCTCATAAATGTCTTTTTAAGTACTTTAGAAACCATTTTTTTTCTTTTAGCTGCTCCCAGGGCCCTAGTCCATCCAATATATTTTCATCGTTTTCCAATTTTCAATCAACCACAAAATACTGCAAAATTCTTGTACATCTTCAGAAAATAACCAATTCTCAAGTATGTATGAGGAAGTTAATAAGTCTAAATTCCATAAAGGGACTATCAGACCCATTAGACCAAGTCATAAGAACTAATCAATTCTTGTTTGTCACTTATGCCATGAAATAGCCAAAATTACTAATTGCAAAGGAATACACACACATACACACAGTTTTTGATTTACTCACTTTTTTTGTTTTGTTTTTTCAAACACCTGGCGAATTAAACATTGTACATAGTTAAATCTCCCTTTCGATCAGTTTTGTTTGCTATAACAAGTCTCACATCTACCTTACACTAAATTGTTTAAAGTTCTAATGCATGTAAACATATATAAATGTAGCATATTTAATGTTTATGTCCATAATAGATACAAACATTAATTGTATTTGTAGAACATTATACATTTTTTAGTGAAAATAGGCGAGTAGAAAGTCTCCTGTCCCTCATTTGACTGACAGTGATCTATGAGGTGACCTGCCCAAAGCCAAACACTGAATTCTTTTAACTACCTTATATATGCAGCATCTGTAGAATGGGTTAGTAACACTGAGTTTATAATACTGAGAAGAATGGGTCTGTAGTAGTAATACTGGTGTAATATGAGGGCTAAGGTTGGTTTTTTTTTTTGATGCATAGATATTATCACAGCACCATTTGTTGAAAAGACATCTTTCCTCCCATTGAATCCATTGAATTGTGTTTGCTCCTTTATTGAATATCAATTGTCTGTATATGTGAGGAATATTTCTGGACTTTTAATTCTTCTCCATTGATCTATGTCTGATCCTACACCAATACCACATTGTCTTGTTTATTCTAGCTCTATAATCTTTAAGTCTTGATGCCAGGTAATGGAAGTCTTTTGACTTCATTCTGCTTTGCCAAAATTGTTGCAGTTATTCTAGGCCTTTTGCATTTTCATAAAAACTCTTAGAAACAGCTTGTGTATGTCACAACAACAACAAAAAAAACCTAGGGTTTTTTTTTTTTAGGCTTTTGATAAGGCTCTAAATCAACTTGGGGAAACCTGACATTTCATAATTCTGAGTCTTCCCATTCATGAGCCTGGGATGTCTCTCAATTTAGTAAGGTCTTTAATTTCTCTCAGCAGTGTTTTGTCATTTCTAGGGTATAGACTTCCCAAGTATTTCATTAAACTTGTCCATAATCATCTCATATTTTTATGCTATTATAAATTATGTTTTTATTTTTAAACATCAATTTCCAATTTTTCATTATAAGTATATAGAGAGTGTTGATTTTTTTACATTGAATTTTTTTTTTTAAAGAAGATTTTGGGGGTAGGAGTTTATTTATTTATTTATTTTTGCTGCATTGGGTCTTCGTTTCTGTACAAGGGCTTTCTCTAGTTGTGGCAAGCGGGGGCCACTCTTCATTGCGGTGCGTGGGCCTCTCACTATTGTGGCCTCTTGTTGCGGAGCACAGGCTCCAGACACGCAGGCTCAGTAGTTGTGGCTCATGGGCCTAGTTGCTCCGCGGCATGCGGAATCCTCCCAGACCAGGGCTCGAACCCGCGTCCCCTGCATTAGCAGGCAGATTCTCAACCACTGAGCCACCAGGGAAGCCCTACATTGAATTTTTAATTATGACTTTGCTAAAAATAATTATTTATTCTAGGACTGCATAGATGGCCACTCACTTGCCTGTGTGCAGAGCCAATTCTGGCCACAACATGTAAGAACAACAGTAAAGTAGAAGTGGAAACCTGCTTCAGTAGCTTCTATCAGTTGCTCCAGGTCACTATTCAGCTTTGTGAATTTTGGAAAGTTTGATCTGCTTCCCATCTTGATTAGTTGTGGAGGCCTTGGGATTGTCTTGGCATATCTACACAGGTCCACTATCTAGGTCTTTCACTGCCAAGCCCCAGTGGACTTCGTGTGTGACTAGAACTGTGCTCTTTTCAACACAAAGCAAAGAGAAACGAACCACAAAGAGTGGCAGGCTCTAAAACAGTAAAATAAACATTTGTGAATACACAAAATAAATATACTATACATCTTTATAAGTTAGATACACGACCTGGGATGTAACACTGTTGTTTGGAAGGGGGTGTGAGGACGTCTTTAAACATACAGATAACAAGCTGTAAAATTTTCTGCCCATCACCATTACAAAAAAAATGTGTTTCTATATACATATGTATATGTATGCATATCCTTCAGTAAAATCTAAATAATGGACATTTTGGATATCAAGTATCTAGAAGTGGCACAAAAGCTGTTGAATGTGGGAAAGAGTGAAGAGTATTTTAAGTGTGTATGTTTCATATTTTGATCCCCAAAGATTTAAAGTTTGTTTTTCCCCACTGTGAAATCAAGGGGTAAGAGCCACACATCTGGGTTTTCCTTGTAGCCGAACAATACATCGGTTGGATCTGGGTTCGTTTGGGCATCCCGGAGGCCCGAACAGCATCCCACATTCTCAAGCCCCCTGGAATTCAGAGTCTCTGTGGACACCGGCTGTGTAAACAGGAGGCTCAACCCGAGTGGCACTTGTGGCCTTCTACCCACAGAGGGTCAGTGTTTAGCAAAACTCTATAATTTTAGCTTTCAAATCCCCAAGCCCCCAATTTTGTACCCTTTCTTAGCTTTTTACTGAAATTTCTTCCCTAAGGGAGGGAAGGAGAGAGAAGAGAGTTCGCTACTTCATTCTCAGGTTTTCAAGCATGTTATTAGCGTGACCAGCAACTCTCTGAAGGCCGCACAGAACCCACGCACTGCTGTTTCAGAGAACTATGGGGGAATTCTTCTGGGGGATTTACTGTTTCTGAGAAGGAACTTTTTTTGGATCTTATTTCCCCGACCAGGGATGGAACCTATACCCCCATAGTGGTAGCCCGGAGTCTTAACCACCAGACCATCAGGGAAGTCCCAGAAGGAATTTTAATTTGTAAACACTTTGCATTTGGGGGCCCATTTTCCAGGATACCCTTTACAATCATATTTTCTAAGTGATCTGAGGGTTTCTGAACTGAATTCTGTCTTGTCTCCTTCATTTCCTCTGGGATAAGCTTGCTGTGTGATTGCAACATCCTGCAGTCTCAGGAGCTTTGTACTTATAACTGGAACTGGATAAGCCTGTCTCATATTAAGTGCTTAATAAATGTTGGATGAACTTAATTACATTAAGAAATAGAATTGAATATTACCAGAGAAGGTTTTAACCTGATATGACCTTGGTTAAGATGCTTTATTGCTTTGGACCACCTTCTCTCATAAATGATATGAGGAGTTTGAAACAAACAGTCTCTAAAATTCCTTCCATTTTTAAAACTATTTTATTATGCATTGGTAAATTACAAAAGGTAATTTTAAAATACATAGACGTTACCTATATAGAAACATATTGCACTGCATCCTAAATTTTGACTGACTGTTAGCTTTTATTTATGCTATATAAATATAGCCTAGGGTTTCTGGTTTTTTTCCTTACACGATGCAAAAATTAGTAGTTAAAACTGAAGATTCTATTACAACCATTTGTTTAGTCTACTTTTCCCAACTAGCTTGTTATGCATTTTGCTATATTTAGAAATTGACTAGTTGCGCTGAGGTCACATATATGAAGCAATATCCAAAGATTTAAAAAAGGAAGAATTCAAATAAAATATGATTACATAAAATGCCATGTTTTATTGAAAAATAGCTAATAAAATGAAAAGAGAAAGCTAAAACATGTACCCCTCTTAAGAAGGCACAACTTGCTGGGTATCTTTATCTTAATGTGTCTGAACAATTACACTATTTTAAAAATCTTTGAGACTACTCCTTCTATTTTGTTTGTGAAGTTGTTTTCTTAGTGAAAAGCCATTTCCCCACAAAGTTATATTTTCAAATTTGTCTACCCAGTGTTTTCCAGAGCATGTTCCTTGTGGGATAATAGATGTTTTAAAATTTTTAAATGGAGTCTCTTGTGAAATAAGTTTGAGAAACACTGAATTAAATAAAATTGAACAGATCATGGCAGGTCTGTCTAAAGACTATGTAGTAATGTACATTATAAATATCCAACAGGGGGTAAATAGCAAGTGGTGATTTACAGACTTCACCATGAGCCTCTTAATGGAAAGAAATATACACAATGGAAAATGCTACTGAGAAAATGTTAAAAAATTTTAATTTACAGAATTGTAAATGGTTAAGAAATCTCACTACTTAAAAATACATTATTTTCCCTTCTGTAGCATGTGTATATTTGTGTAATATACACAGTGAACAGAATAATGGGTTTCTTGGTATCAGTGAAAATTAAGATGTTTCTCCCTTTTGATAGAAATTAATTTTTCAGGGAAACCTAAAATCTTCAGTATTTTGAAAAAAGCTAGCTATATATTGTATAAAACTTTTCCTTCTTTATGATCTCCTATAATCATGTCATGAAGTTTGTTCCAACTGTTAGATTTATGATTTTGGCACTTAAATAATTTCTGCCCAATAAATGTTGACTTAAAACCAGTTCTGAGTCTCCTTTTAAAGTTTGCTTTGACTGTAGTCTTGACATGTTTCTGTATGTGTGACTTCGCACATCTGGACACCAACATATTTCAATTTACGTTATTCAGTTTCTGGTCCAAGCCTAAGCTAAATGAAAACATTTATATTGCCTCCTTCATTAACAATCCTTCCAGGAAACTGTTTGGATTAAAATTTTTGTTTTACTCTTCTTTAAGGCCCGTTCCAAACTTTGATGTATGCATGTCAGACACCCCAGGTTAGTCTAGGTCTAGTACATGATTTTTGGTTTGCAAACCTAAGAGTCATATGAATTACCTAAAGAGGTGGTTAAAAATTTAAATTTCTGGGACCCTTCTTCTAGACATTTTGACTTATTTCATCTTGAATGTTATACACTCCCAGCCTGATTTTGATGCACTGCCAGACTTGAAAACCACTGTACTATATATTATATGATAAATATTTTAAATGATGCTAAGCTAGTGATCCAGTGGAATGTGCAAGAAGAAATGAAGATTAGATGTGGAATTTAAAATTGTTATAAACTCATCTGTATTATCTCATCAGAAGTTATAATATCTAGAATTAATTGCTGGCATATCTGCATCTTTTAATCAGACTCTCTCATATATATAACTTATAGCAATTACATGAATATAAAAGGATAGAAATTCTGTCTGATCCAGAATGCCAAGCCACCATTGCAATTGATTCATCTTAACCAGGTGTCAACATATAAAAGTACAAATAATTTTAAGCATTTTCCCTAACCATTATAGGAAAGTAGAGGCTAAACTTCTTTGGAAAGAAACTTCCTTTGATGCATAGACTAGATTAGGACATCCTCTTTTTCATTTTTCTATAACCATTCTGTGTCTTAGTATCTTCTATAAACTGAGGCTAATAATAATATTTAACTCATAGGGTTGTTACTTAAATGAGTCATATGTAACATTTAGAACAGTGTCTGGCACTTAGTAAGAATTCATAAAAATCACTATTATTTTATGGTCATTCCAGCAATCTCCTTTTCTCTAGTCAGAAGTAAGCCTAAATAAATTGCCATTCTGTTAGGGGTAATTCTTTCTGGCTTTTCCTACTCTGGGAACCAGACTCCTGAGTACAACTGTCAGAGATGATATTCTCCTTCTTGTATCTACCTAGAACAACATACTGTGATCAGTTAACCTGGAAATCTATAAGAATTATAATTAATAGAAATGATCGGATATTTTTGAGGAAAAAATGTTTATAGTTTACTATGAAATGATATTAAAATTGAGCATCCAGTGCTTCCCTGGTGGCGCAATGGTTGGGAGTCCGCCTGCCGATGCAGGGGACGCGGGTTCGTGCCCCGGTCCGGGAGGATCCCACACGCCATGGAGCAGCTGGGCCCGTGAGCCATGGCCGCTGAGCCTGCGCGTCCGGAGCCTGTGCTCCGCAACGGGACAGGCAACAACAGTGAGAGGCCAGCGTACCGCAAAAAAAAAAAAAAAAAAAAAATTGAGCATCCATACTTATTTTCAAGTTTTTCACACAAGAAATTCATGCAAATCTCTTAATTTGTCAAGCCATTGTTTCTTCTTGAGCGCTATATGGATTTGTCTTCTTGTGTTATTCTTATCCTATCGATCTTCTTTATGTGGACCACTCATCATGGCTTCAAACAACATGTGTTCATGGCACATTTTGTTTGCTGTAGCTCAACTTTATTTTTCACACTGTTGGTTATGTGAAATATATTTACATGCTCTTATGTGGTCAGCAGTGAAAGACAATGTTTATTTTATGTAGCTACTTAGAAACTTGCTCCAGGTTCATTGTCAATAGAGTCTTAGTAATTGGGTCCTCCTGATCAGGAATTTACTTGTCGCACCAGGAATTACTTTACTTTCTATCTGAGGCATTCTGAAGACATCAGTGGAAGCCATGTCAACATATTGGGATCTTAAAAGTGTGTGTGTGTTGGGGGGGTGTTTGTGTATGTGTGAGCATTTATGTGTGTGGAGCGGTGTTGGTTTGTTCCTTATTTCACTCAGACTCCAATTAGTAGGAACACAGATATCACAAAATTTCTTTATGCTTAACAACATCCAAATTTTGTCTTGGGTACATGTAGGCTATATTTGCATACATTGCTGATTCATCTTTTTTATCACATTTGTAAGTAGGTAAGATTTTAGTTCGCAGATCTGCATTTGTTTTATCTTGCACAACTCATGCTCTTATATTTATTTATTCAAAATATTTGCGTCACTATTGAATAAGACACACAAGGCACTGTTCTCACTGATCTCTTACTTTATTTTTATTTCTTTTTTTTTAACATCTTTATTGGAGTATAATTGCTTTATAATAATGTGTCAGTTTCTGCTTTATAACAAAGTGAATTAGTTATACACACACATATGTTCCCATATCTCTTCCTTCTTGCATCTCCCTCCCTCCCATCCTCCCTATCCCACCCCTCTAGATGGTCACAAAGCACCGAGCTGATCTCCCTGTGCTATGCGGCTGCTTCCCACTAGCTATCTCTTTTACTTTTGGTAGTGTATATATGTCCATGCCACTGTCTCACTTTGTCCCAGCTTACCCTTCCCCCTCCCTGTGTCCTCAAGTCCATTCTCTAGTAGCTCTGCATCTTTATTCCCATCTTGCCCCTAGGTTCTTCTGACCATTTTTTTTTTTTAGATTCCATATATATGTGTTAGCATAGGGTATTTGTTTTTCTCTTTCTGACTTACTTCACTCTGTATGACAGTCTCTAGGTCCATCCACCTCATTACAAATAACTCAGTTTCGTTCCTTTTTATGGCTGAGTAATATTCCATTGTATATATGTGCCACATCTTCTTTATCCATTCATCCGATTATGGACACTTAGGTTGCTTCCATGTCCTGGCTATTGTAAATAGAGCTGCAATGAACATTGTGGTACATGACTCTCAGTTTAGACATGAAGTTTCTAGTATGGTATTGTAATATGGGTTTGATTTGATTCTTGACATTACTTGGGCTTAATATGAGTGTGGTTCTAGGATAATTTGAAAATGCTTAATTAGTTACACAGGGATATGCTCTATTCTGTTCCACAGATTTATTTGTAAATTTTCATTCAAAAATTGAAGTATTATACTATTATCATCCAGAGTTCTAGCTACCTAGTACCTTGTCTTCAGTAAGGTGCAGACTCTAGAATATAGGATTTTATTTATTGAAATCTGCCTCTTTAGGGGAGAGTCTTAAACATTCTGAAACTTATGTATTCTTTTCTCCTTTAAAGAGCACTTACAGAATTAATTAAATATTAGTATTAGGTGATAACCTACTCAAAATCCAAACTATGTGTTCAGAGAGGATTATGCTTTTTCACTCTTCTGAGAAAGACATTGCTTTATGTAAGTTAATGGGCCAACTTCATTCATTTGGAATGTTGAGGTTGAATACATTTTTAGCCTTTTTACCTAATAAGGTAAACCATTCATATTGGGTTTATTTAAACTAAACTTGGAGAATGATCGCAGATGAGGTTCATGGTACCCGAGAAACTCTCAAACCACAAGAAAAGGCTTGTAATCATCAATAATATGTTACAAAATCCAAGATGAAATGTAATCAGGATATGTTTATCACTCCATAAGAAAAAATATGTAATACAGACTTCTAAATTGCAGTGTTTCATCAGATCTATCAACTGCCAAAGACTGCATAAACTGTTTCTGTGACAGGACTGTGACTTAATTGCTCTTATGGTCAACTAGTTATGTAGTCAATTACTTTGGGGGGGTGAAGCCGAAATTTGAACACAATTTTAAGACTAAGCTCTGAACTAATTTTTCCTCAGTAGAAAGGCCCACTGTCAGTGATGTCTGTCTTTTGACACTTTCTGGGACGCACCACATTTCAACAACTATTACTCCAAAATTTATTTTAAACAGGTGTGTCTAAGGTACATATTTCAGTGAATTACATCTTCTGACTAGGTAATCTTATATTGATGAAGAGTTCCCGTGACAAGATGTATGAACTAGCTCAGATGGTCTTCTTTATATATATTGATCAAATAATACTTATAATTTAATATTTAAAAAGATCTGAGGCCTATTTTCAAATGAAGAGAGGAATGTTATTTCTGCAAATAGGAGACTTTGGGAAGAAAAGCTTAGGAAATGATATCTAGGAATAAAATATGGAAATAATTATTTTCAATAGATTCATCAATTATGAGATTTCATTCATAGGCAGACACACAAGCACACCTCAACACTGAGGATTTATAGATACAGTTAATTATGCACAGTGGATATCTCTAGTCTTGGTGAAGTAGGAGGCAGATTTCCTTTGAACAGAAGTAGAGATAATATGCCATTACTCCCCCTTCAAGGTCCATTCTTAAGGTCTTTCATACAAGTTCACACCTCTCTCCTTGTCCATGCCTCCCTGATCAATGGATCTATGGAGATTATGATATCTAGTAAGGCTGGAACATGTTGATATTGGAATGGGAGTTCTTTAATCAATAAAATATCCCCCAAAGTCCATTTTTGTTTTGACAAGTAGAAAAGTTTTTTTTTTGGTTCAAATAAGACTTTTAAATTCTTCAGTCAATTTTTGTGCCAAAGATTCTGAAGATGAGATTGTCCTATTAAACTCGTGAAGTGACTTTGTATTTATGAAGTGAAATATTCATAAGATATGTTCTTTAGATCCACTTTGATATTGGTGAGATGTTGCTACCCATATATTAATTCTTAAGCAAGTTATCCTCAGACAACCATTCAAATAGGCAGAGACCTTAATCTCTTTTTCTGAAGTCACCTTTTTCTCCATTTAAGGAAAAATTTAATTCTATTTTCTGACTGACCAGAAGCATGCGTTACCAATAGTCCATTGACAACGTGAGACTTTACTTACTGAAAAGCTGTTGCTTGACCAGCTTCTGCAACTGCTCTTTCAATTTGTCCACATATATTGTTTAAATGCTTGATTTAAATAGCCCCCATTATATATTTTTAATAACAGCTTTACTTAGATATAATTCACATAGCGTAAAATTCATCTATTTAATGTGTACAGAGTGTGGCCAAAATGATAGAGTAGGAAGTCTCTGAGCTCACCTCCACTCACAGACACACCAAATTTACTGACTAGCTTCTTCAAAGGTTCACCAGTGTTTTAGCATGTAATAGTAGTTCGTTTCTTTTCACTCCTAGATAATATTACAGTATATGAATATACCACATTCTATTTATCCATTTATGAGTTGATAGACATTTGGGTTGTTTCTATTTTTTGGCTATTATGAATAACATTGCTATCAACATTTGTGTGCAAGTTTTTGTGTGGACATGTTTTCATTTCTCTTAAATACATACGCAGAAGTGAAATTGCTGGGTCATATGACAGCTCTACCCTTAACATTTTGAGAAATAACCAGTCTAATTTTCCAAATAAGCTGCATCATTGTGCATTTTTACCAGTACTAGATAAGGATTTAATTTCTGTACATCCTCATCAACACTTGTTTTTATCTTTTTTTATTTTTTTTAATTTTAATTTTAATTTTTTTTTGCTGTACGCGGGCCTCTCACTGCTGTGGCCTCTCCCATTGTGGAGCACAGGCTCCGGACGTGCAGGCTCGGTGGCCATGGCTCACGGGCCCAGCTGCTCCGCGGCATGTGGGATCTTCCCGGACCGGGGCACGAACCCGTGTCCCCTGCATCGGCAGGCGGACTCTCAACCACTGCGCCACCAGGGAAGCCCTCATTATGTTTCTGATTTGCATTTCCCTGATGTATGAGGATGTTGATCATCCTTTCTTTTGTTTGTTGGTCCTTTGTCATCTTCTTTGGAGAAATATCTATTCAGAGTCTTTTAATAGGGTTATTTCTATTATTAGTATGGAGTTATAGGAGTTTTTATATACTCTAAATATGAGTGTTTATCAGATATATTCTGTGTGCTGTCTTTAGTCTGAGTCTTGGAATAGAAAGACATGTGGGCCAGAGGGATAACAGTTGACACACAGGCATTGATAGCTAAAAACCATTAAAATTACCACTATAACCATTTCAGTGGGTAAAATGATCAGCATGTTTTACGACTGTTTTTGAGATGAGGGAACTCTAACTGAAGGGTAGAAGCTAAAAACAGAAGATTGAAATCTTCTGTAAGTCAAAGCATAGCTATAAAGTTCATGTGAGAGCAAAGCATAAGATATGACTTCTAGGAATCACGTTTATATTTGCCATGAAATCACAAATATGATCAGCTTTATATTGTGAATTTGGCAGTTTTTCTCACAAGAGAACTCAGTATCTCTTTATGGCTCCCCGTTTTCATATATATAATGCCCCTCTACTTTTCAGCTGTTGCTAAAAACCCTAGATCTTATTGCCTTTAAGTCTATCTCTCCCAGGTCATTTCCTGTTCATTATCACCATTTCTCCATCAAAACTATTTGGACATACGTCTCATTAACTTAGGAAGTAAGTCACTTCTTTCTAAGAGTGTTAAAAGTCCAACAGGTATAGATAGAGATATCTAATTTATGCTACTGGATTAATGGGATAGTGTTACTGAGCCCAAGCTCATTCTGCTCGCCACACAACAGGCCAATAAATCGGGAGACAAGTTGTTGGAACAAGGAATGACGATTTTAATCGGAAAGCTAGCAGACTGAGCACATGGCAGACTAGCATTTCCAAAAACCACCTTACCTCCGACCGACTTCGGGCTCCTTTTATGTACAGGAGGGGAAAGGGTCGGGGCCCACTGTGGCACTGACCAATGGCTGAGCGGGACCACTAAAGTCGCTGGTAGACAGTTACGCGCTTCTGGGGAGGGGCCCACTGTGGCGCCAGCCAATGGCTGAGCGGGGCTGCTGTAGCCCTCGCCTGCCTCGCAGCGACCACACCAGGAGCAGAAAGATGTGACACCAGAAAGAGGCCAGGTCTGAAGAAGTACCTAGCCATCTCAGCAACGCTGTCCTCCGGCTCGTGGTGGAGCGAGGCCTGCAAGTGACGGAGACCGTGGTGGCCACGTGGAGGCGGTTGACGTGCCCGCCCCTGGGATCGCTCTCAGGGCTGGGGTGGGTGTGGAGAGGTGCACCGTGGGCTCAGCCCGCCGCTGGCTTCACCGGTCAGCCAGTGAGTGAATGAATGAATGAATGAGGCGGCCCGGGGGGCTGGTGTCCCCGGAGCAGAGCTCCCCCTTGTCCGCTTGCGCAGTGAGCGGGAGGGTGGGCGCGGAGACAGTCTGGTGGGCTAGGCGCAGCCCCCGCGAGCAAAGGAGAAGCGGAGCGGCCCCTTCTGCAACCGCGCGCGGGCCACGCGCCAAAGAGGGAGGAGGGAAGGGCCGCCAGGTTTCGGGTTCTGGCTGCTGCAAGAGGACTAGAGTCTTAAACCTTTATTCTCTGTCAAATAATATTTGCACACAAATTATGCTGCCTAGTTGGCCATCATTTGCCTATGTGCAAAATTAATCCTGGCTAAGAAAGTAAAAGCAGCACTAAATAAATATAATGTAAAAGACATAATCCACATTCTGCAACTGCAACAATTCCCCAATCATTTATTAATCAACAAATTCTACTTTTAATAATGTAAGGCATTGCATTAGATGAATACAACGTTAATTTAGAATTAAATTCCCTTTAATCTCATTCCATTTCATCCTATTGCAAGAATATAGACAGCACCCATTTTGGCTATGCCTACTTTGCAAATACACCAGTCAGAACATGAATGACTGTATGCCTACGTGTAGGCACACCACACTACCGTGTGGAGTTGTTTAAAATCACTTTACTTTTCAGTTTTGTATACCACGAAATAGCTCTCTGGGGTAATTATGTGTGACCCTCTAGAGTCCAACTATGAATAGGGCAAGAAATAGAAGTAACAGAAGAAATCTCACCTAAGCAGTGGGGAAAAATGTTCCCAAAGGACAGAAAAGACAACATAGGAATGATGAGGTGATGACTCAACTGTGTTCGACAGTTTGAAAAATAAATTTTATGAGGAAGCACAAAATAATGGGCATGTTTAGCTATGCAGAGAAGTTTGACATATATTAATCAGGTGTCTTGGCATTGGAAATTTGTGTACTAAAGGTTGCTTATCAAGTTCTGTTCCAGAGTTGTCCATATCCTATGGCTGGGTCCAGTTTTAGGGTAGCAGCACGATCCAGAAATCTTCATGTCAGTTTTTGAGACTCTTTTCAGTAGCTTTCATTTGAAAGCTCCATTGGCAGAGACCTACTTCGGATAAATTACTCTTATCAGCATAGTTTAAAGAAGTCCTTAAGTATTATTTTCATCATTAAGATATAAAAATACCTTTCCTTCAACATCATATAAGTACATTCCATTGCAACTTATCATTCTGCTGCTTTTAATAATTGTTTTCATGAAAAAAGTGTCTTTGGGAGAGCCCTTTAAAAACAGCCAGTATCACTAGAAGTTATAACTAAATCCCTTTTATTTTTTATAAACATCAGAACTAGTTGGATGTTTGAAACATTATGAACATCATGAACATCAAACAAGTTTGAATTTTGGCAGAGAGGTACTTTCTGGGTACCTTCTGGGTAGACAGAATGTTTACTGCATGTCTGTGAACACAGGCTTGCTAAGAAGCCTTCCCACAAAACCCATATCCTGCCCAAAAGGTTTACAGTTCCTTCTCTTTTGAAATTCTGGTGGAGTCAGCAGCTAATCGGGTTTAAATAATACTTTTTAATAAAGTTACTCCTCAGTGGCTGAGAATTCAGACGCACAGGTATGTTCTTGAGTAAGAATTTGACTTTAATTAAAGTCAAATTATATTTGTAACCAAAATATAATTTGGTTACACATCAGTTTTATAAGTAATAATATATTTTTGAAAATGTTCAGAACAACTTTATAATCGTTTGTTAAATTCCTGAGGTAAATCTCCCACAGCTTACCTCCATATGGAGAAGAGATATGCCTTTCATTCAATAACTGATTTAGCCCCTTTATGTTCACAATCACAGGCTAAATCCCATCTTTTAATATGGATAAGAATATTCCCAGCCCCAGATCCTATCAGGATATGCAACTTTGAACCACTACTATCCAGATATAACCTCAGCAAAGAAATGTTTCCCAGATCTAACAATCTAAGGAACTTGTTAGTTGTGCTTGCTTGTGATTATTTGTGAGATGCTGTAGAAATAGAAAAGTACAAGCTTTAAATACGTTGAATCAATCTTAGTTAAAATGAAAAGAAGCCACAAATGACAATGGTATTATTTTAAAGTACTTGACCAGTCATTACTGTTTTATGTAAAGGGGAGGGAGAAAATGGGGGAATATTTTCACACTAGTGTCCATAAGAACATTAACCAGCTGGTGCAAAAGTATTCTTTTTTTAAATAAACTTTTTGTGTTATAATAGTTTTTTATTTACAGAAAAGTTGGAAAGACAGTGCAGAGAGTTCCCCTATATCCTTCACACACCCAGTTTCCCTGTTATTAATGTGTTACATTACTATGGTACATTTGTCACACTAAGAAGCCATCACTGGTACATTACTTTTAACTGAACTCATTTTATTCCCATTTGATCTTAGCCAAAAGTCTGCGGAGCTCTCCACATTTTATTCAGAGTTCACTAGTTTTTTCCTATGTCTTTTATGTTCCAGGATACAATCCAGGATGTTATATTTAGTTGTCATGTCTCCTTAGCCTTCTCTGTTTTGTGACAGGGTCTCCGTCTTTGCTTATTTTTGATGACTTTCTTTTGACAAAAGCTCTTCAGGTATTTTGTCTCTTGCTGGATGCTTTTCTCATGATTAAACGGGGGTTGTGCATTTTGGGGAGGGTAACCACAGAGATGAACTTCCATTCTCATGACATCACATTGGTGCATGTTGGGGATACATGACTTATCACTGGGGTGAGGTTGACCTTCATCACCTGGCTAAGGCAGTGTTTGCCAGGATTCTTTACTGCCAAATAGAAAAATAACATCTTATTCATAATGTTAATCTACACATGTGCTGTGTAGCAGATATTTGTCACTCTGTTTGGCTGCCTCATTCTTTGAACCTCTTTCCTATAATAAGAAATTTCTCACCTTGTAAGTTCTTGCTTTGATGGGGCACAAGGCTGAAATGCGCAGCCTTCTTGCAGTAAAAGTGAGGAACTCTTGCTGTAGCAATCACAGGCATTACATCTCTAGAGAGGCAGATGCCAGGTGGAACCCACTCTAGTGAGGGGATGGCAGAGACACCTAGTTTTAGAGGCAGCATGACACCTTGCTTATTTGTCAAAAAGGGGTAGAATACTGGTCTTGGCTTTGTCTGAAAGACCAAGAAACTCATTCTAATGGATTCTTTCTAACCACAGCAAAGAGTTCTTCCACAGTGTATTACTACTTATTTTTTAACAATAGGAAAGTCCTGAAGTTTACAAATAATTTATAGTATAATAAAAAGTAAGTCAGAGCAAAGTCAAAGCTGGACTCATGATTGTGTTGTTCTTATGCCCTTGATTCCATTATCTTCCTTGAGTGATAGAGGGAAGTTGTATCTGATACACATGGGTGTATGTTGTGCAAGCATTATCTGGTATGAATCAAAGTGAGAAATATTTGAACATTTCTGGGCTGTTACACCCTCCTTTATGTGTTTAAAATCCAGTTTTTCAAATAGGCATTTATACTTTTGGACCATATCATATTCGATCGTTATCATATCATCTTTACCAAATAATGCTTCAACTTCTATGGCCTTCCAGGTTTTATGAAAAGTTACTCTAAGAATTAGACATATAATTTCCACTTTGACATTTTCTATGTTCTACAACCTTTTTAATGATATAAATACCTCGTTTGTACCTATATAATAAACAATTAAGAATAATCAAATTTGGTTTTCCCTAAATATTTGATACAGTTTTTTGCCTCTAATCAAGGGAAATTTTTAAATTATTTTGACATAATTATAGATATACAGGAAGGTGCAAGTAAATGTACAGGACGGTCTCTGCACTTTTCCCCTTAGATTCCCCCAAAGTTAACATATTGTATAACTATAGTATGGTAAGAATACCAAGAAATTGACATTGGTACAACCCACAGAGCTTGTTCAGATTTCTCCAATTATGCATGCTATCATTTGTGTTTATATGTATGTATATGTGTATTGAAGTAAAATTATTAACATTTTAAAGTTTCTCTTTGCTTTACTGAATTGATTATGCTAAGTGATAAACTCCAAAATCTCAGCAGCTTAATGTGATAAGAATTATTTCTCATTCACACAAATGATGCTGTCGGTCACCTGTGTGGTTGTAGGTCACCTATGTGGTCATTTGAAAACTCAGGCTCCTTCTAGCTTGCTGGTCCATCCTCTCTTAAGTCCTACAGTAGGGTCCATTCATCTTGCAGATGGGGAAAGGCCAGGCATGGAAGTGTTGCACATCTCTGTGGCCCAAATTTCACTGGTCAGGACTCAGTCATCTGACTACTCTCAGGGCAAGGGTGGGTGGGAAACATACTGTAGCTGTATGTCCAGCAGGAAAAGGAAAAAGGTGTTGGTTTCTACTACATTTGGTTCCTCGAGGTTAAGGACCAGGTTTTATGTGTTATCATGTCTTGTTGAAAGTATTGGTTACTGTTTTCAGTATCATTTTCTCTTAATCTGTTTTCAAATTTTCTTTATAAATTTAGTTATCTTAAATTCTCTGTATCTACTTTATCACTTTTTTTTGCAAAGGAATGGGAAATGAATAAACTCAGTAAGCTCTAAAGGAGTTAAATAAGTTTTGCAGCATTTCAATTGCAAAAGTCGATTTTTTTTTTTACTTTTCAAATTCTTTTCTTCCTCGTTCTCCGATATGCTAAAAATTAATAATGAAAATTTATACTGTGACTACATGATAAAAAATATTTGGATTAAAAATAAAAACTTTGATCAATGATCCATATATTAGACTACGTAAGAGCCAAATAAAACATTAGAAATATAAAAATAATTTTACTTCTTTTCATAGAAGATTTTATCACAGTAGTTTACATGCGGAATATGGATCATAATAAGAAAAAAGTCATTTTCTATTAATTTTTATGAGGGTTATTTTATTTACATAGATTATCTGAAAGTTTCTTTCTAGCTTTGCTGTTCACAGTAATATTGAAAATAGAAGTCTTACAGTATTTCATTGTTAGCAGTAGTAGTTCTATAACCTAATTCCACTGAACTCTGCAACTCTATGAGTTCAATGAGTCTATCTTTTATCTTTAGGTACATAAACTCTGATGGAGATAATGTAATTGAGCCTCCTTGCAAATCTGCAAAAGGGATTTTACAAGCCCTAATGATTGCAGCATGCTGCGGCGAACGACTGAGCTTAATCGTAAGAAAGTGGCCACTTTCCCAACTGTAATTCTTCCAGGAAACTCTCATAATAAAGGAGATAAGAACTTAATTTAAAAAATCATTGTTCCAGGGCTTCCCTGGTGGCGCAGTGGTTGAGAGTCCACCTGCCGATGCAGGGAACACGGGTTCGTGCCCCGATCCGGGAAGATCCCACATGCCGCGGAGCGGCTGGGTCCGTGAGCCATGGCCGCTGAGCCTGGGCGTCCGGAGCCTGTGGTCCGCAACGGGAGAGGCCACAACAGTGAGAGGCCCGCGTACCGCAAAAAAAAAAAAAAAAAAAAAAAAATCATTGTTCCATGGAAAGTCCTTAAATAAACATGAAAGTCAGTTCTGCTCTTTAGCAACTTTTGATTCTCAAATCATTATTTCCCCTGTGTGGTATTATGGTCTTTGTTGTTTGAGTTATTAAGAGATTAAGGCACAAGTCTAAGTATCTAGAAATCAGAGAATAGATGGAAAACGTGGCATGTTTATAGAAGCATTTCCATCTGAAATTTTATATCAGTTGTGGATTGGTCAAATATATTGAAGGAATACTGAAAAGAAACCCTAAGTTTAATTGTGAAAATCTTTCCGCAGTAGTGTATCTATGTAAATAAGAGGAAGACTCGATGATCTATCTCTGGTAAGAGTAACGTCTTGACTATGTATGGTGTAAACCCTGAATCCCTGAAGCACATCAGGCTTTCCTGTTCCTTCCCAGACACTTAACATTCCTTTTCTTTTTCCCTTTCATCCTTTTCTGGCATGACAAATACAGATGTGAATATGGAAATCATCTATGGAGTTTTAAGGGACAAGCAATTCTAGCTGTTTTTCAGAGCAAAAAAATTTCCCACCCAATTTTTCTATACTTTAGTACTTTACAAGTTTTATTAACATTTATTAATATTCTTCAACCTATTTTCCATTTTCATGCCAGAAGCTTGTTCTCAAGGATGCTTTAAAGAAAACTTAAGCAGTTTTCTTCCAGATATATGACATCAATTTGCCATGAGTTAATTTTTAACTAGTAGCTGACAATGGGTATTATGCTATGAAACTGTCATCTGGTCATTTGTCTGTCTTGAGCTATGGGATATATAAATCTTGAAGTATGAGAAGTTGCATCCTGCTATTTGAGTGAAAGACTAAAGTTGCAGAACGAGAAGATGGTATTTTATCTTTCGTGTGGACATTTTTGATTTTGTGACCTAACTGGGGTGAATTTTACCTTCCTGTTTTGATTCCTCTCCTGGGCCAGATGTCTGCTTCCCATGTTGGCTGATGTGTGTTCAGTGGTTCCAGACTGCTGTTCATTTGAGCCAAGAACAAAATAATTAAGATGAGAAATCTTGTTTAAAAACAGCATATATAATAAAACCAAATACTAAAAATGTTTGGAATGTTTTCAGTATCTAAGACCATGACAACCCTGCTTTGGGCAGGTAATAATTCATTAGTTATGGTTCCCAGTACAATAGGTGAAAATACTATTGGTTTGTTTAGCATTTCTTTGGCTGTTAATACAGTTGGCTGTTTGTATTTTTTCCTTTGTGTACTGACTGTTCTTGTCCTGTTCCTTTTTTATGCTACATGTTGAAACCTTGTTAATTTATGAGTAGAAGAAAAGAGATTTAAATTATTTTTCTTTCATTCACATGGCCATACCCGATTATTTTTCACTGTGGAAACTAGTCTCCTTTAGGACACAGTGTTCTGAACGGAAAACTCAAGAAGGGAAGAACGTATTTTGTGACATTTTGACCAGGAACAAATCACTACATTTAAAAGAGCATGCATTACAATAGAAAGGGGTGGATATTGGCTGATGTGTTGGTGTCATAGTTGCATTTAGTTCTGTAGGCCTGTCTTCTCTGCCTCACGCATTGCTTCACTTGTCCCCTAGCCTCTGCCAATGTGGGACCACCCAAGCTCCTGAATGCAGCTCTTTCTGTAGGACCTTAAGTAAAGCCCAAATTGCAGGGTAGGAGGCCTTTAGCTTGCTGTTTGAGGCATGAATAATTTCTCTGCCATCTCTTTCACTCCACTCAAGTTACCACGTGGAATGCCATTTTGGGTAAGTTGGAAATGGTTCTGGGCTCGTATCATAAAAAGACCCAGACATTTTTTGTGTACTTTGTGATGGCAGAGAGAAAATAAGGAAAGGATTCAGGGCTTGACCTAGAAATCCCATCCAAATTGGTTGGGGTTTCGGGTTTCCTGAGTTGTCATGTCTGGGGGAACCTTGCAAATGGGTTGGTAATGAGGCATTTTGAGGGCTGTTGATTTAGGAGACGGATAAAGTTGTCTTGGGTACGTGGCATCCCATCTGCTTTTGCATTCTATCTTGCATTTAAAACATGAACCTAGTATTGTGTGGTTATTGACATTTAGCTATATTATTAATTCTCATAGAAGAGGGTCTAGGAGAAATTTTAGAACCATGTCTTGATCATGAAAAATATGATTATTATATTTTCCTGAGGAATATCCACTTTTTTGACTGAACTGTGTCCACAAGGTTTTCAATATTTGTCTGATTCCTTGTTTGCCAGTGACTGGTCTGTAGAGGGCTTTAAAACTGTATTCATAACAATAAAAGGCAGCTATTATGTTGCAGTAGAAAGTTGTCAAAGAGGCATCAGAAACTTGCTTGCTTCTTGTGCAGCCTTAGGGCAGTTACTTGTGGTCTCCAAATCAGTGTCTTCCTATATAAAAAGGAGATGCATTATCTGTAATATCTAACTCACAAGGCTATGATCAGAATCAAATAAAAGACTGAATGTTAAAATGCTACGTAAAATATCATATGAATGCAAGTTACTATTATCAACTGATAAATAACATGCTATGAGTTAGAAACTTCTATAAATATCTCCTAATGGAATGACCATTTGGACAAAAGGTACGGGAGACACCAAAAGATCGTGTAGTGTGTGTTTGTTTTTAATGTGTGTTTGCATGGGTGAAGTACATATTTTCCCTCTTGGATTATTTTATCTATCATTTACTCTTATAATAAAAAAAAATCATTTCAAATTTGTTTCCTGAAAACGTTTTCACTTTTTTGAGATAACAAACCCACTGATTTAAATTCTTTTAAAGCTTGAAATGATCAATGCTATTTTCCTAAAATAAAAAAATGTTGGAATAAAATATATCTATGCATATATATACCTACCTATCTGTATGTATATACGCACATGTACAGAAGTTGAATTACCAAACATGGCAGGTAATCTAAATGGCTAGAATACAAAGTACATTCTTCAGTCTTGGCTCATGCACTGTGGCCACAAAACATTCAGTCTTAATGTCAGTATCTTATTCAGCAATTCCATTTGAAGGAAATTACTTTATGTTTTGGTCTGGCACAACTGGGCCAGATTCTAAATGACTGAAGGATTAAACTAAAATTAGGAGGAAATATCTAAGTTTCAACTTCTCTTCAAAGGCGTCAGGTGGCTTAATATTAGTTTTACAATTCTGTTTCAGTTTGTTTTACCTATGTTTTCTTTGTAGAAAATGTTTCACAATATACTAATACTGAAACATAGAATATGACATTTCTCCTTCAAGAATCTCAAAGTTGGCTGTTGTACCAACTAATTTACCACATGTAGCCGAGAAACACAGTGTTTCATATTTTACAGATTGAGAAACCAGTGCACAGGCAAGCATTAAAATAAGTGAGTAGGAGGTTAATGTTACTGATTTTACAAACTCAGAGATGAGATCATCAGTGAACTAAAAAAGAAAAGAAAAGGTTAATGTACCCAGCTGATGCTAAAACAGTCAGATGATCAGGTCACTTGGGCCCAAATACCTGATCAGTTCAGTAAATAAAAAAGTGTAACCATTTTGACTGCATTTCCATCAAGAGGGTCCCAAATCTTCATAGACTTAATTTCCTACTGTTTGTAACAGGTCTGAATTCCTAAATGTGAGAATTTGCCTTTGAATAAAGTGGGTAATTGATTATCCTTTTAAAACATCACATATTAATTAAGCTGCTTCTTCCAGTTGAAATACCCTTCCTTTCTCACAACTTCCAGTTGAAAACTAGCTCACTCTTCAAGTGCCACCACACATGCCCCAGAACCCCCAACACAATATTATCTTGCTGTCTTTGAAATCTACCCCTTCATAGCCCATAACATGTACCTTCATCATAATAATTTAAATATTGCTTTCACAATTACTCTTCCCTCTATACTAAGTTCTTGTTGGCAAAGACTCTATATTCATCATTCCTGTATCCTTCAATACAATATATGCTCCAGGCTGATACTGCATATATTGTTTGGCAGATATATTTTAACTTGTACTGAAATATGAAGAATTTATATCTCAGATATACCCCCAAAGCTCCAGGTTTATATTCACATGTATACCATTTAATTTATGATGTAAATGGATAAGACAGAGGAAGGGGCAAAATCCCAAAGTACAGTTGCCAGCTAGGTCCAGAGTTATAAAGAACTTTTCTGAATTCCAGAAGCTTCTTCTCACATCTCATTGGTCACCTCAAACTGCAATTGATGTTGGGAAATTTATATCTCTAACCAGGTATGTTGGTCACCTTGACAATATAGGGGAGAGTAAAGCAACTAGCAGACTCTAACAGAAACACAAAAGTAAAAGAACCTACAGGAGAGCCTATGTGTAAAGTCCAAGATCAATTCAAGCTCAACATGTCCCAAATCCAGCTTCCTCTCCTCCTATACCCACTCCTTTTGCTGTGGATCCATCTCTATGAATAATATAGTCAATAATCCTGCCAATCACCCAAACCAGAAATCCTAGAAACATCCCAGATCCCAATCTCTCGCGCAAACTCTGAGTTAATTCATTTACTGCAGCTTCAGTTTCTCTCTCTCTCATATCTGTCCCTACTCACAGTATCCTAGAGAGATTTCTTGATGTTCAGGTAGTAGTCATTTTTATCACCTTCTCCGCTTTTATATCTGCCCTATCTCCCCTTACCCCACTACAATCACCATCACCACCACTCACCCTCTCCCACCCAGTCTTTGCTCGTTCCGGCCCAGTAACTCTCCATTCTCATCTGGATTTCAGAGAATCTGGCACCACCTTTTATTTTAAAGATAAAGCACATGACCCATCAGCACCTACTATCCTGAATGCAGAGACTGGTTCCCAGACGGCCACATAACCTTAGCCAGTATAAACACTGAAAATCTATGGACTTTCTCTGTGAATTCTGAGACAGTGACGCTCTTTTCTGTGTGATACTAATACAGAAGCGTGTGGAACTGAGACATGACGGAAGCCGTTTGGGGATCATAAATATTTGCCTGTGATGAAGCCTACACCAGGAAGTGTAGAAGGAAGAGGCAGAACAAAATCAGGTCCTGATGTCACTGTTGGGCCACTGGATTCACCTCTACCTCCTTTTTTATGCTACATGTTGAAACCTTGTTAATTTATGAGTAGAAGAAAAGAGATTTAAATTATTTTTCTTTCATTCACATGGCCATACCCGATTACTTTTCACTGTGGAAACTAGTCTCCTTTAGGACACAGTGTTCTGAACGGAAAACTCAAGAAGGGAAGAACGTATTTTGTGACATTTTGGCCAGGAACAAATCACTACATTTAAAAGAGCATGCATTACAATAGAAAGGGGTGGATATTGGCTGATGTGTTGGTGTCATAGTTGCATTTAGTTCTGTAGGCCTGTCTTCTCTGCCTCACGCATTGCTTCACTTGTCCCCTAGCCTCTGCCAATGTGGGACCACCCAAGCTCCTGAATGCAGCTCTTTCTGTAGGACCTTAAGTAAAGCCCAAATTGCAGGGTAGGAGGCCTTTAGCTTGCTGTTTGAGGCATGAATAATTTCTCTGCCATCTCTTTCACTCCACTCAAGTTACCACGTGGAATGCCATTTTGGGTAGGTTGGAAATGGTACCTGTAAGTTATATAATATTGTACATCAACTATACATCCAAAAAAAGAGCATTGTTTTATGCTATTTTTGTAGCTAAATGGTTTAGTTTGGGTACCAATTACCAGACTGTGATTCAGGGAGTTTCTGATGTTTCATTTAGAAATACCAGCTCAGTCTTTGAATCTTTTAAGAATGGAAGATATTAAATTCTATGTATTGAATAAGCAAGTTTGAACTGGATTTTCTGTTTCTGGCAACCAAAAGCTTCTTATTGATTTAGTCCAGCAATTTCTTGTTTAATTGGAAGAGGAAAGTATGTGGTATATTCAGAAGTCTGTAAACTATGGTTATCTATTTGGTGCCTTTGAAAATGAATGCCAGATTTTGAAATAATTGTTGCTCTGGAACATTTAAAATAGGAAGGGTGGTATCCTCTAGTGTTCTGCTTATCAGGGGACGGCCACATAAGAAGGGTGGCCGTTAGTCCTAGTTGAACTAAGAGAGTCCCCAGTTTATGCCTCTTGAAAAAGTATAATTATTAATAGCTCCACACTTCATAATCAAGTGTCCCAGTTTGGACAATAAATTAAGTGATCACCATACTAATAAGGTATCCAAGGCTCAAATAATCGTTTAGTTTGGGTACCAATTACCAAACACATAACAATAATCATCTCTGATTAAAAAAAGTGAGAAGATCTTTACCCGGAAGAAGTGTATATGAACCTCTAAATAGTGTTTCTGGCCACCCCAGCTGTCTCAGCATTCAGCAGTCTTCACACCATTGACCCAGTAGATCACCCCAGCAAAATGAAGGAGGAACGCATGACTTGAAAGCATCACCACCCCCCTAGTAAAGTAGTTCAGAGGGTTGAAAGTAAATTATCTTCCTGGCAATCGATGTTACTAGAGTGGTTTTCAAGCGTTTTAAGTCTTTTTGTTTGTTTTTAATGCCTTAGAACCTTAACTTCTTTTTATTATTTTCCTCTTTTTAAAATTTTTACAGTTATTTACTGTTGCTATTTGCAATAAGTTGGATGGACCTAGAGGGTGTTATGCTTAGTGAAATAAGTCAGACAGAGAAAGACAAATAGAATCTTAGTTTCTGATGTAATATTGGGCTGTACCTAGATATTTAGAGTAGAGTAAAATGCCTGTCATCATTATGCTTTTCTTTTCTTTTTTTTTAAATCAATTTTCTTTGCCCATGTGATCTAGTTGATAAAGCCGTAGAATAAGAGTTAAGGAACATAGGTTCACTGCCATGTCCCCATTGTTTAGGAGAGTGACAGGAACCTAATGGCAACACACAATGACTGTTTGTTGAATGGATGAATAGTGCCTGTGGGCATAATTTATAACACCTTAATCCAAGGCCATATAGTCTCTCTGACTTTAGTTTCCTCATCTACAAAATGGAATTAAAAATACCTACTCTATCTACCTCACAAATTTGTTAAGAGGATCAAATGAGTTGTGTGAAAAGCTAGCAAAGATTTAAAATTATATACAAATGCGAAATTTAATTAAATACCAAAAAATGTAAATGTTACAAAACATTTAAAATTCTATCCAAGGAATAGATACACCTAAATTTGAATTACCTTACAGCGCTGTGCTGCTTCCATTGATCTTATCATAACTATTCTTTATTTCTTCCAATATTAAAGCACGTTGAAACAGATCAAATCATTCATCAGAAAAATCAGAATATATATATCAGAAAAATTCCATGGAACAATAAATTGAAAAACTCATGATCATTACTGTAACTGAAGTTAACATCTTATGAATTCTCAAACTTGGCAACGATTAGCAGAGTTCTATTTTCCTTAGGTGTCATAAACAGAAATCTTGATTTGTCACTAACTCAAGCATTTAATAAGATGTTAGAAAAAGAACTTATAAAGCCTTTTAGAAAAAAATACTTCAGCATATAGGAAGCACAAACACATTAACAAACCACAGTCATTCTGCTTATACTTTTGGATTAAAACCAAATACAAGGTTTCTAGTGGTCAGATACTTCACTTCAAATTCCCTTTCCGAGGTCCTAAATTTTATAGAAAATTTCAAACAAAAATAACATAGTATATTTATAGAACCAGAACACATGTTAACATTAAATTAAAAAATTATTAGTCATAGTCCAGCTTTGCTAAATTTCACCAGCCTCATAGGCAAATGCAAACCTCTCACATGGTGACTTACTTGTGGTTACCTCTTACTCTACGACTAACTGAGCTCTTAGAGCCATGTTTGAACCTCTTGCTAACCAAACACCCTTGAGGAATTGGTTTAACAACAGGCAAAGAATTTCTGTAGACCACCCAGGTCCCAGTCAAAGCAATATAGGCAGTTGGCCAATACAGGCACTTTCCTCAGGCTGGTGAAAGAAACAAGCCCATAGGATTAAGCTGGGCAGGGGGCACGAGCAGCTGGGACTCATGGAATTTGGATGAATCAAAAAGCACGAGCAGGGCTTCCCTGGTGGCGCAGTGGTTGAGAGTCCACCTGCCGATGAAGGGGACGCGGGTTCGTGCCCCGGTCCGGGAAGATCCCACGTGCCGCGGAGTGGCTGGGCCCGTGAGCCATGGCCGCTGAGCCTGCGCGTCCGGGGCCTGTGCTCCGCAACGGGAGAGGCCACAACAGTGACAGGCCCGCGTACCACAAAAAAAAAAAAAAAAAAAAAAAAAAAAAGCACGAGCAAAGACTCCCTGAGAGAGTGAAGCACCTGGGGAAGGGCTGAGGACAAGATGTCTCTGTTCGTCCACTGTCCCCAGCCCTTGGTAATTTTACATTAGTGAGAATGGGAAAATGAGAGAAGGTGTGAAAAGTAAGAGTGGTTCAGTGACTGTCAGGGCTTGAATAGAAGCAGAAATAAACGGCTCTGGTTGTAGAAAGATTAGTCATGATGGAAATGTAAAGACATTTTTATCAAGTGCTTAAGCTGAGTACCTGACTGGAAACCAACGACTAAATTCTTAGTAATTAGAAGATTTATTTGTTTGATCCAATAATCAATGTGCATAATTTTGATAAAAATAATTTCACCTCTGCTTAAAATGGGAACGACTAATCTCATGTGCCATTACAATAGTAGACTGTATTAAAGCCCTGTACAAATCTTCCACCTCCAAGAGTGGCTCTGCTCAGTTACTGGATAGGTGTTAACTTAAGAGGGCCAGAGGCTGGACTGAGGTTGGACCCTGCGTATTGGGGCTGGTGTCCGGGTTGTGGTTTAAATTTCCAGGGGAGCCATCAACACCTCTTTCTGTGGCCAGAAATGTAATTAACCATTACAAACACATGTGACCCATCTACAATATTAAAGAAAATAATTTGCATTTCTCTACCTTACAAGAGAACGATTCTGTTTACGTCCCATTGTATGCAGGAGCATAATTTGCTGGTTTGAAAGAGTATGATGCAGACAATTTTCTAGCAATTTTCTTTGTTTCTTTTTACAACATGGTAAAAAGGTCCAACTCCAGAAATACCACCCAAAGAACCCATGAGTTCTCACAGAGTGGCTGTGTAGCAAGAAGTGAAGAGTAACAAACAACTTACTCATCAGAAACAGGAAGGGAGATGGGTTGTGGTACCCAAATGAAAGTACAGCTGGGCAGGCCTCTGAGGGCCAGTGGGAGATCTGGAGGAAGATGGAGCAGGCAGGCAGTTAGCAGGACCCAGTGGGGTGGGGTTCACTATTTAATATTTGTTTTGTGGACATTATATGTGCAGACTGGTGGAACAGGTGTGCTCTGTGGGAATCTGGTTATTTTATTGGTCAAGAAAATGTGTTCCATGAACAAATAGTTCTTGTATTATTTGAATTTAAAATGTAATTGTTAGGTGCCAAGATAGGAATCTTTACTATTTTATGTATCAAGTTTGATTATGTTTTATAGGATCAGAGTATGTAATTTTATTGACATAAGTTAAGAAAAGGAGCTAAACAGGTTTGCCCATTTTGTCCCCCCAAAAGCAAAAGATGTGGAGAACCTAGAGGAATTTGTTATTTCCCTCAATCTCCTAAAGGTAGGGTTTTAAAAGTCTCTTAGACATTGATCAGAACCATGTGGTAAGCGACTGGAGTCTTAGCTCGCTGCCCCAATTCGCTGTCACATACACAGTGGAGGATGTGAGTGCTGAAGCCTCTTAAGGGGTTCATTGTCAGTTTCTCTAAAGGAAGTTACACATGTGCATCAATGGGAGAACAATTAGGCCTTTAATTCCATAAAGGATCCATTCCACACAGAATCAATAATGTAGGCATTGTTCAAGATCTCTCTTCTATTGAGCAGGATTTTTATTTTCCCGTTCTGTGAAGTATATCATTATACAGCATTTGATATTTTAATTAGTTCTTCAGACTATGATTCAGGGAGTTTCTGATGTTTCATTTAGAAATACCAGATATTTACTATAAGTGACTATGGAAGACTGTGGATGACTATTGAAGTGGAAACAGTAGAATTCTTTTTTCAGGGAAAAGAATAAGCATTTTCTCAATAAAATGTAATAATCAAAAGCAGAATTTAAAGGCTTAGTAGAATGGAAATAATTTCATACAAGACAAATCATTTATTTGGAATTTATAAAATTCCAAGTAAAATAGGTTAACTATAATCTTTTCATATCCATTTTAGACCTTTTTTGGTGAGTGCAAATGGTCACTAGATGATTTTTGACCAAATAAAAATAGATTTGTTTCACTTTTTTTAGCAAAATATAACTGAAGCAAGGTAAATATATATTATTTTAAGCAACTTTTAATATTGAATTCTGTAGGGTCATAGCTCTTTTTTCCTAAGTGTATACTTTATTATATTCTTTGAACTTCCTCTGACATGCACATATAATTCAGTCACTCCTGCTATGTAAGTCTGTGTAACATTTTGCATGAGCAGAGTAATGGAAATGTCTCGTTGCCAGTGTACAAGGACTTTCTAATCATATACTGCCAGGTTACAGGGAGTGCTATATACAGGTCTCAAAATCCACAGGGAAATTGATTTAAGAGTGACTGACATACTGAATACCTGTCAGGTAGCATCACTCTGGCTAGCACATTCAGTTTGACACATGGGATCTGAAGGAGGCAGAGCAGTACAGGTACTAGAACCTGGGCTTGAAGTCAAAGACTTCAGAGAAGATTACTCAGGAATACACACTTAGTTGCTCACCAGCTGTCTTAATTGGATTAGTTGCTTAACCTCTTGGTCTTATTTTCTTAATTTGCAATGGGGATAATAATGTTTCCTGAATGATTGTTGTAAGCTTTAAATAAAATAAGCTGTTTAAGACATATAGGTTAAACAATAAATCTTATTTCCTTACACATTTTCTATACCATTTAGCTACAAAAATAGCATAAAACAATGCTCTTTTTTTGGATGTATAGTTGATGTACAATATTATATAACTTACAGGTGTACAGTATAGGGATTCATTATCTTAAAAGTTATATTCCATTTATAGTTATTATAAAATATGAGCTATATTTCTCTTATTGTACAATATATCCTTGTAGCTTATTTTATACCTAATAGTTTTTGCTTCCTTATTCCCTAACCCCTCTATTACCCCTTCCCCCTTCCCTGTCCCCACTGGTAACCTCTAGTTTGTTCTCTATATCTGGGAGTCTGCTTCTTTTCTGTTATATTCACTAGTTTGCTGTATTTTTTAGAGTCCACATGTAAGTGATATCATTCAGTATTTGTCTGTCTCTGTCTGGATTTCACTTAGCATAATACCCTCCCAGTCTGTCCATGTTGCTGCAAATGGAAAAATTTCATTCTTTTTTATGGTTGAGTAGTATTTCATTGTGTATATATATATATATATATCACAGCTTCTTTATCAATTCATCTACTGATGGACGCTTAGGTTGCTTCCATATCTTGACAATTGTAAATAATGCTGCTAGCTATGAACATTGGGGTGCATGTATCTTTTCAAGTTATTTATTTATTAAAAAATAAAATGGTGTTCTTTTGTTTCAATCCAGTTGCGAGAAACAGAAGAACATGAAATCATAAAACCATTTGGTGAGGCTACTGGAAGTACCATAAGCAATGTTAATATTAGTTTATCATCATCTTTCAGATGAGTGGATTTAGTTCAAATTACAATAGAAATGCATGCAAAATAATAAATTCTCATTAAAAGGTACAAAAAACACAGATATACCATCTTCTTAGAATTACTATGTGAATTTAATTCAATTGTTTAAAATGAGGTATTAAAGAAGCCAAGGCTGATTATAAGAACTCAGATGACCTCTCCCCTGATAGCTCTTGAGTCTAAAAATTTAGACCATGGCAGAGAGAGACTCAGAGGAGAACCCTTTAATTATTTGAGACCTCCCTAGTTTTTTTCCCTACATTTTATAACCACCTTTGGCACAGGAATTCTGTGGAAATATTGCCTAGGATATAGATTTTGTGTCAAAGTTCTAAAGAACGAAGTTATATTAGTCAGAATATATAGAAATATTTCTGTATATCAATGTAGACAGTAATCATTATTTGGGGGCTAAGAGAATGTCAGAGGGGCTGAGGGTACCAAGAAAATGGGTGAAGTCCAATATTCCAAATTCTATCACTTTATACATCCAACTGCACCAAATGAGGAGACACAAGCCACCTCAAGGCAGAGCAGTCTTATGCATTGTGTCCATGCTGCTCTTGTCCATGGAACATGCCCACTGATCTGTTCATCGTTCTCAAAGTCTAGGAAAATAATTTGCATTCACACTATCAAACATGGAAGTCTTCATTCATCCACCCTGAAAAACAGTACGAGCACCATATTAAAATTAGAAAACACATTCTGGTCTGCTCCCCATCCCCTTTTCTGTGCTCTCCAGTTCAATAATGTTAGGCGAGAAATAAAGAGCCTTTCAAATAAGTCAGGCACCTGTGCCTTTTATTCCCCTGGTAACTGTGACCTTGCCCCTTTCTTACAGACATCCTTGTAAGAGCTTTAAGTGCTGTCTCATTTTATCATCCCAACAACTCTATAAAAGATAGACCTTTTACCATGCCCATTTTACAGAGGAAGAAATTGAAACGTAGGGCTAAGTGATTTCCCAAAAGCCATACAGCCAGTAAATGGTGGTGCTAGTGTGTGAACCCAGGTTCTATTATTTCAGGGCCATGCTTTTAACCACTAAATAAATGATAATGTGTGCAAATTAGTGCTTTTGTATTAAAAAAAAATAGTACATATACTAGCTCTCCAGCAAATTTATGGCCTTGTTCTTTAGGCCTTACATCTTCAGATGTAAGGATGACTCAGGGCTGATCAACTCTTCTATAGGAAAATTCAATTCAGTTTACTTAATTTTGTGTATAATTTGATCCTTACGTTTGGCAGAATACTGGTCTCCCAAAGATGGCCAACTCCTAATTCCTGGAACTTGTGATTATGTTAGGCTATATGACAAAGGGGAATAAAGTTCACAGATGGAATTAAGGTTGCTAATCAGCTAACATTAAGATAGGGAGATTATTTTGGATTATCCAGGTGAGCTTAAAGTAATCACAAGGGTCCCTACAAGTGAAAGAAGGAGGCAGAAGAGAAGGTCAGATCGATGTGATGTGAGAACACGTCCCTCTATTGTTGGCTTTGAAGATGGAGGAAGGTGGCCACAAGCCAAGGAATGCAAGTGACGTCTGGAAGCTAGAAAAGGCAAAGAAACAGGATTTCTCCTGGAGCCAACAGAAGGAGCTTTGCCAACACCTTCATTTCAGCCCAGTGAAACATCTCAGACTTCTGACCTCCAGAACTGTAAGAAAATAAATTTGTGTTGTTTTAAGCCGCCAAGTTTCTGGTAATATGTTACATAGCAATTGTGAACTAACACAATCCTGAAAACAAATAGGCAAACAAAAATCCCCGAGGTATGTTCATTTATGGAATTGGTGTAAAACAATTTACGAAGTGGGCAAGGGAATGCTTTCAGAGGCCTGACGCAGACTCCAGTGTTTACAGCATCTTATCTTACTCTTGCCTTCACAGCTCTCCCCGAGCATCAACGCACATTTAACCAAACAGAAAAACATGTTTGGATTGTTTGTGACTTAATTTAATCTTAATCTAATCTTTCTCCTTATTAATTAGCAACAGTACGGAAGATCTCACTTACCAATGGGCTTCCTCAAGCCAAGATTCATTCCCTTGAGAATAAGAATTCATTGAGTATAGTAATTAAGGAAAATCGGCTGCTCTGACCAATCATATATTCCATAGGAAACTTATCATATGCATCTTGTCTATCATTATTTCAGTAAAACACTATGAATCAATGCATTGTAGCTGAGCTATTTATACTGAAAACAAAGGTTATAATCACTTTATGGTCTTCAGACTATACACATGACTAAAATCTGAACATTTTATTAAATTGTGAATTATTATAAATATCCCAGTGCCTCACGTCAGCCACAGAAACTTAATGACAAACTGTTTCACAGAATAATCGCATTTAAATCACAACATTGTAATTGTATACAGGAAGGGTCAGCAAAAAAACTGCTCTTGGAACAAAATCTGGCATACCACCTGATGCTGAAAATAAAGTTTTATAGGAACACAGCCACATCTGCTTGTTTACATATTCTCTATAGCTGCTTTCACACAGCAGTAGCAGAGTTGAGTCATGGTGACAGTGATTGTATGTCCCACAAAGCCTAAAATACTTACAATCTGACCCTTTGTAGAAAAGGTTTTCAGACCCTTACAATACAGACAAAACAATCGCACAGATATTGTCTTATTTTTAACCTTAAACATTTAGTTATAATATAGAGTGTGATTGAGGCTAATTCCTCTAACTTCCCATGTTTAAAACTCACTTAAAAATTCACAAATATCGGGCTTCCCTGGTGGCGTGGTGGTTGAGAGTCTGCCTGCCGATGCAGAGGACACGGGTTCGTGCCCCGGTCCGGGAAGATCCCACATGCCACAGAGCGGCTGGGCCCATGGGCCATGGCCGCTGAGCCTGCGCGTCCGGAGCCTGTGCTCCGCAACGGGAGAGGCCACAACAGTGAGAGGCCCGCGTACGGCAAAAAAAAAAAAAAAAAAATTCACAAATAACAAGAAAATTAGAAATGCAAGATATTGACCAATGGTTTACTAGTTTTCATGAGGAATCACCCTAACCATAGAATTAACATGCTGGATTAAGAAATGTTCTTTGGCTAGTTTATATGTAAGCCTCTGGGAGAGCATGAAATGACCAGTAAGGAAAGAGGCAGAAGTTGGTTCTTTCTACTCCAAGAAAAACTCCATTGTCATCTGCATGTCTCTGGGAAAAACTTTTTTGAACATACATGCCAACTAACGAAAAGAGGAGCTGAAGAAGAAACTCAAAAAAGGAAAGGGACTTTTGAAATAGAAGGATGATAGTACCATTAATACAACTGAAAATATATTTTAAAATATGCTTAATGAAATAATAATCCAATGAAGATAACCAGGTTACATAGCTTGAAACTGTAAAGTAGAGAGATGGGAATAGTAATAGAGTGTTGAATAGTATTGATATATGCAGTAGTCAAAATTATATTTGATGTTGATAATTAGAAAAATATGGATAAAAACTTAGTTCTCAAAAACTTAAACATTACTATTACATAATTTAAAATATTACATACATATGATTCTCATGGAAGAAGATTAAAGTAACTAAGTCATAATTAATATAGAAAAATCAGAAGTCAAAGAAAATGGCAAGTGAGTTTTATAATTCAGACTGCCCGAAAATGCACTAGGCATTTGTCTGTTATAACCTTAAGCTCTTAATATTGTTTAAATAAATGCGGACAAAGAATGATTTCATACATAAAAATATATGACAAATAAATTATCAAAGATAAAATTTAAATATTTATAAATCCAAAATATGTTTTTTTGAGAAAAAACTAACAATGAGATAGAAAAACTAATGAAAGTTATAATAAAATTAAGAAAAATAGAAAACAGGAGAAACACAACACAAAAGCAGAAAGGAGAATGTGAAGGTATCAGCAGTTACAGAGATTTGTTAAGTGTAAGGAAAGCCAGATAATGGCTTTTGCTCATTAATTTGAAGAGATGCACAAAGTAGACATATTAAAAATAAAAATTACTAAAAATTAGTCAAAATAAAGCAAAATCAGAAAAAAAGAAGTAGAGATAATCTAATAAAGATAGAAATAATCATATAAATAATTGAAAAAGTTTTCAAAGAGTTATATATAAAAATAACTCCAGGTTCATCATAGGACATACGTTCAAATTTAAATATAATAAACTGGGCTTCACTGGTGGCGCAGTGGTTGAGAGTCCGCCTGCCGATGCAGGGGACGCGGGTTCGTGCCCCAGTCTGGGAAGATCCCACATGCCGTGGAGCGGCTGGGCCCGTGAGCCACGGCCGCTGAGCCTGCGAGTCCGGAGCCTGTGCTCCGCAACGGGAGAAGCCACAACAGTGAGAGGCCCGCGTACTGCAAAAAATAAATAAATAAAATAAAATAAAATAAATATAATAAAGTGTTCCAAATTCTTAAAAACAATGCACAGCCATCGCTTCAATCAATCATTCGTGAATCAGCATTATCATGATACTAAAAGCTGACAATAGCACAAAAAAATTACAGAGCAATTACACTTGTGTGATACATCAATTCTAGATAAATACTTAATAGGTATATTTCTACAGTTCTTAGAAAGAAGTATTCACTCTAATAAAATAGAATTTATTCCAGGAGTTAAAGGATGGTATATTGCAAAAATTATTAGTGTAGTGTATCATTATCAATAGATTAGAGAAGAATAGATATATGATAATAGCAATAGTTTTTTATGTGTTTTGTGATTAAACGTAATGCCAGTTCATTATTAAAAAAAACAAAACTAGCTAAAGTGGGAATAGAAAGCTCCATACCTAGTATAATAAAAAGTATCTTAAAGTAATAGCCAGATTCATACTTAATTAGAGATAGACAACTGCTTCCCAAATTGCCATTCTTTGGTGCACAAGTCTCACACGCTGTTTTCTTAAACAAAGGAGACTACTTGATCAGTAATTTTGGGAAAGGTAGCCTTTTCTTGGTGCTGTATTTTAAAGTAATTGAAGATTCCAAGAGGTGTCAGTAAATAGATCAGACTGTCTTGTTTAAACCAGCATTTTTCAACCTAAGGGATCAGAGAATCTTTTTTTTTAGGATTCCATTAATTAGATTCCACAGAACATGCTTTGGAAAATACTTCACCAGATACATACTTATTGGTACATGAGTGAGAAATAAAGTTCTCTTGTATTTAACTCTCTCTACGTGAGGCTATTTGGTACTGAAGGTTACTATATTACTGAGAAGAGTTGCTGGTTCTATTGTCTCTACATATATCCCAAACCTGTTTAATAGTTTTCATTTCCTGCCACAGCCTTTGTTCTAGTCTCTATCATCCTTTACCTGAACTACTGTGAACACCTCTAACTCATCTTCTTGTTTCCACTCCTGTTTCTCTACAATCAGTTTTCTACAACGCAAGTAGAGAAGTTTTGGTTTTTTTTAAATTGGGAATCAGGTCACATCTGTTACGGGTTGAATTATGTCACCCCAAATTCATGCTGAAGTCCTAACCTTCAGGACCTCAGAACGTGTCTGTATTGGAGGTAGGACTTTTAAAGAAGTATTTAAGGTTAAATAAGGTCATACGGTTCAGTACAACTGGTATCTTTACAAGAGGAGATTAAGACATGGACAGGCACAGAGGAAAGACCATGAGAAGATGTTCAAAAAAGATAGTCATCTACAAGTCAAGGAGAGAGACCCTCAGAAGAAATCCACCCTGCCAACACTTTGATTTGGACTTCTAGCCTCCAGAACTGTGAGGAATTAAATTTCTGTTGCTTAAGCCATGCAGTTTGTGGTGCTTTGTAATGGCAGCCTTAGCAAACTAATAAAATGTCCATGTCTTGTTTAAAATATTTCAACAACTAAATGCAATCTAAACTTCTTCCTCGGGCATAGAAGCTGCTGCGTTATCTGGCCCTCTCTCATTCTGCTTTTGTTCATTCACCTCCAGCAACACTGCCTTTATTTCCTTCATTAAATATAGGAAAATCCTTCCTGCATCAGGTCATTTGTACTTGCCCTTCCCCCAGTCTAGAAAGCTCTTCCCACTGATCTTACGTGACAGAACTTTCTTATTGTTCAGAATTCAGCTTAAATGTCACCTCCTCAGAGGGGCCTTCCTGGCCATTTTTTCTAATGTTCTCCACACTCACATGACAATACCTTTTAATTTTCTTCATAGGATTCCTCAGTTCTGAAATACTCTTGTGCATTTATAATTTAAGCTCTACATTAGCAGAGACATCTGTTTATCACTGTCTATCTGGAGACTGTAATGGTTACTGGCCCATTGCAACCACGAAAAAATATTTGTTAAATGTAGTATCAAGGTGCCCTTGAGAGCATTTTTGATCATTGCTCATCGGGATATAAATTGGTACCATCTTTGTGAAAAGCAATTTCCCATTATGTCTGAAAAGCTTAATGATGTTCATATCTGTTTAATCTAGTAATATCCTCCTAGGAAAATAATTTTAAAAATCAGAGAAGGGAGTAAAGATGCTATAGAATTATATATATATATAATACTAATACATATTATATATGGACACATATATAATATGTATTAGTATTATATATATAAAATATGGTATACTGTGTTATATACAATAACAAAAATTAGAAACATCTTAATTGTCCAACAATGGGGAGTAATTAAATGAATCATTATATCACACAAATGACAATATTCATTCCATCTTGTTTTGGTAATTATACTTCCCCAAATCTCTCCCCATAAGAGATTGGGTGCTCTGTATTCTCTTAGTCACAGGATAGACATTTGACCCAAGCTAGGCCAATGGAGTCTTTCCATCAAATTTGAATATTTTCAGATTGATGGAAAGAAGAATGAGATAGTCATAGTTTATTCACTTCATTGCAGGTCCTTAGACAGGAACTTGAGCAGTTTCTGCTCATAAGGTTCCCGTAGATTGCTTGGCTCCTGCCTTGGATGAGACCATGTTGGGTCTACTGTTCTGCCTTCTGCTGTCAAAATATTTAATTACTTCTGTTGGGGCTTAGGGCAGCCCAGCCCAAAACATGCAAAAGCAGTATATTGATTATTTTGAATTAAGATTACTTAAGAAACAGCCAATACAAGAGGGACACTTTGACCCTCCTTGCTGTGTCCCTGAAAGCAGGGAACAAATCTCCCATACCCTTGTTGCCAGAGATAGGGAACTTGGGGCCAAGAAGCCTACGTGAACATACTTTGTTACTTCTTTACTAATTTACTATTCCAAGCCCAAACTCCTATTTAGAGTCTTTATTAATTAAGGACCCTAAGTTTCTTTGTCCAGTCAATTCCTCACATATTTTTTGTTTTTTCATCTAAAAAGTATAAAAGCTGCCTGCTTTGGCCACATTTGGGGTCTTATTTCTCTGAGACCTCCATGTGAGCAAATTAAATTTTTTTCGCCTTTTGATCTGTCTTGTGTCAAATTAATTATTACACCAGCCAAAAGAACTCAAGAAAGGTAGGGGGAAATTTCCCCCTCCCTGATGCTTCCGTACTTGTTTGTGAACAGCCATTGCCCCGAGAGCCTTTCATTTCCCCCCTAACTCAGCCTTTCCTCCAGGACCCCGTGGACGGCCCCAAAATTGAGCAAATAACGGCGTAATACCTAGCCCAGCAGCTCCATGGCTGATGTGGATTCTGAAAGATACAGTGCCCCATGCCATTCACGTTTTTAAATGTTTCGAATATTATTTCTTCTTCCTGTCCTGAGTCCCTCTGATCTTGTATGTTCATGCATATTTTTCCTTTAATTTTATATTTGCTATGTTAATTCAGTATATGTGGCTGACAACTTTATTTGATGTGCTCTAAGTTTTGTTTTCAACTAAATCATGTTTGAAAAGTTGGAAAATTCTTAATGTTAAGTTAAAAAATAAGCATACAGAACTATATGATGCCTACATTTATTTAAAATATATTTTGAAATATTGGCACTTATAAAATATTGAGATGCATACATACATACAATATATGCCAAATACAACAAAATCTTATAATGGTCATTCTTTGGTATTGGAGTTCATAGGAGATATTTATTTTTTCTTCAAAAATGTCTGCATTTGTGTGCGTGTGTGTATGCTTTGATTCACTTTGTTGTATAGCAGAAGCTAACAGAACACTGTAAAACAATTATACTCCAATAAAGATGTATAAAAATAAATAAATAAATAAATAAAATTAGTTAGGATGGACTATATCTCCTTCAAGAGGCTTCCCTGTATCAGGTACTGTTGCAGGTTAATTTACATCCTTATAATTAATGATTACAGTACGTGTTTTAAACCTCTGTCTAGATGAGAATTAATTAAATGATTTCCTTAGGATCACAGGTTATAAACAGTTGAATGGAACAGAATGCTATGTACTCTCACACCTATTTCTTCCACTAAACCACCTTGCCTAATGAATATGTGAAGTTTCCTGGATTAGAGCTACAAATGATTCTCTGTTACTATTTTAATTGCACACTTTGATCTTCTCCACCTCACGTCTGTTCCATATTTATCAAATTCACAATGTGTAATTCCTGCTGACTGTGCTGATAAGCTGACTGGATGTTAATTTACATAGTCTTACAAGATGATAAATAATATGGTTACCCACTGTTTAGAGGTTATGTCCATTCTCAATTTACACAGTTGTTTAGGAAAAAATAGTCCTTCAGCTGTCATTGGCCTTCTCTGTATTACTGGAATGTACCCGGGGACAGTTTCTACCTAGGGGGGCATGGTAACACAAATGCATTTTATTTTAAAGGCAAAAGCTGGGAGACATGGTGGTATTATCATAGGTAGTTTTTAGCTAGGTTTCTTTTGGATGAATGCTTTGAAAAATACCACATGCCATAAATTCTGGAAAAAAAAATCTCACTTCACAATGCTGAATTTGGTTTACAAACCAGCAGACAGAAAGAGTTATGTTCAACAGGAAGCCTTCTGGTGACCCATAGCTAGCGCTGGGCCTGGCTGCACATTTAACCCAAGGAAGAAATGCCTCTTGGATGCCTCACTCCCCAGCATGGAAGGTACTGAAGGTGTGTAGATTAAATGGTGCACAGGTACATTACTGAAAAGTATATTATGAAACATTCTGAACTTTTTTTCCAGAGGAAAAAATGCTCAAGTTATTGTAAATACATGTATTTTGAAGTGTATTGCAGTTACATTATATATTAGTAGCCTTAGCAAGTTCACAGTTGGATAATAGGTACAAATTACTTAGGGCCATGCGCCTACCTCTGGCCAATTGAATGTATGTAGCATTGCACGTGGCCTCTGAAATAGTCCCTGAGATTCTCTGCTGTTGATCTCTCTCCCCTCATCTCCAGGCCAGACTCAGAGTAGCCAATGGAGTATTTGGAGCAGCCAATATGTGGAAGGGGCCTGGGTCCCTGAATCACCTTGTTGGCCACCTGACAAATAATTAATTGACATGAATGAGAAACAAACTCGATTGTGAAAATAAATACACACACATATAAAAATATAAGGATATTTTATACATCCGTACTATACAAAAATGCCCTATAATAAAATAAGGAACTCTATAAATGCCATAAGGAAAAGAAACATCCTACTGGACCTGAATGAAGAGGAAATCCATCTAGTGTGACTGTAACTCAGGAGAGGCACTCTTTTCTAGGAAGCATTCTCTGACAACTCATTCTTGACCAGAGCCTCGCATTTGACCCTGTGTGAAGCCCACTAGGCTTGCTGGTCTGACCCCCCAGCTACACAGTCAGCTGCGCATGGCAGGGCTGTATCTTATTTATCTCTGAGTACCTAGTACTTGCTTAGTGCCAGAGACGCAGCAGTCTCAGCAAATGTCTCTTTAAGGAGTGATATATGAAAATGAGAAACACTTCATGGTTAGAGAGAGCAGTAGAGATGAAATTTGTTGGATAATAGAATTTTGATGAGTGGAGACTGCGATGAAGAGGATGTTTCAAAGCAAACAACCTGAGAAAAGGGCAGAGCAAACAGCATGAGCAAAGGGCATAGAAGCAACACTCTATGATATAAGACAGGCTTGAGGACTGTAGATATAACAGGAAAGGAGTGTTTGGTATTTTATTTCTATATAGAAATTTATACTCCCTCGTGATTATTAGCAGGATGAGTCCAAACTTTCCTCTACTGGTATTTGCTTCCATCTTTAATACATGTATGGCTGTTAGTGTGTGTACGTAAATTTAGATGAAAAGCAGAGAGAACATAGATAACATTCTCGAATATAAAACCATGTAAAATTACAGTTTCCAAATGACAATGACATCTTTGTGTAGAAAACAAAGTTGATGAACATTTTAGTAACACTAACTTCCCACTCTGATAATTGACAAATAAGAAAAATGCAAAACGAAGTATCATAATGGCATTGTAGATATCAAAATAATTTACCAATAAGATTAGCATTTCGTTAAATAGCTTGCTTTTTACTAATAAATCATGTAAAATCACTTATTTGTTCAAAGTATATTTTTATTAAGTGTGTAGTATGAGTCAGGCACCATTCAGACTGCTAGTTATGTACTGGGAATACAATAAACAAGGTCCCATCTTGTTTGGGAATTATAGTATGGTGGGGTAAATTGGGAGGGAAATAAATTGTGGAAAATGATAGATCGCTATGAGTACTATGAAAAAAAGCAACAGAGTGCAGAGTTATGAAATAACTGTGGGGACTGCTTGGATAGAATCAGTAGAAAGGCCTTTCTATCAAGGCAGCATTTAAGATAAGACATGTGAGGCAAAGAGACAGGCAGGTAGAATGGGGAGGTGTGTTCTAAGCCGAGCGGCTCACAGATGTCATTTATCTCAGCTATTGATCAGAGTATCTGCCCTTTCTTCTTTCCTTCCCCAAATATTTGGTGTGTGGCTGTATTAGAGAAATCAATGTGCTTAGCGCTTAAAGAGATAGAAAGTGGATCAGACACATTTCTTATCTTCAGGAAGCTTAGAGTCATGGAGGGATTGTAAATTTGAAGTTGTGACTGACGGTGGAATGCTGCAGCCAGCTTCTACTACAAATTAGGGTGTTTTTCCCTCCAGAGGGTTGGTGGTTAAATATTTATCAATACCCCACTGGTCGTGAGAAAAACTGACTTAGAGGAGGAACAGGGACTGTTCCCTGTCTTTGGTCTCTATGGTATGCTACTATCAGCTGTTTAAATGGGGTATGACTTTAAAAGAGCCGAAAAAGTATTAGGTTATAGCTCCGTCTCGATTTAATGCAAAGCGCTTTCAGAAGCAATTACGGTTGGAAACTTGAGACTGTAAACTTGATAAGATCATGGACAATATGGCTCTTATTCTCCACTCACCCTCAGCATCCACCGTACCTGTGACCATGGCTCACCTGTGCTTGCTCTCCCAGACACTCTGCCCGTCACACTCTCCATCTGTCCCATCCGTCTGTCTTTCTTACAAGTATGGTGTAATATCTCCCATCCTGGGAAAACAATTCTTCCTTTACATCCTCATCCTTCCGTAGCTCTATTTCTTCATCTCTCATTCTCCTGAGAGTATTTTCTTCTCTGTCCCAGAGTCCTCATTTCGTATTCTCTTTCAAATCAGCTGCAGGCAGCTTCTGTCTCCACCACGTCACTAAACTGTTCCCTGTGAAGCGCGTGAGTACAAAGGGTGGTTTCAATCCTGGCCTTCCTCAGTCTTGCAGGGGAATTGGGCACAGACGGTGACTCATCCTTCTTCAAATACTTGCTGTGTGAGAGGCACGTTCTCCCCATTCTTCCCCAGCTCAACGCCCACTCCTGAGTCTCCGCAGCTGTATGCTCATCTGGATCCCAAATCCCAAATTCAGCTGTTCTCCAGGGTTCAGTCATCGAAAATCGTTCTTCGCTGTTTACTTTCGCTGGTCTCGATGGGTTGATGACTCTAGAAAAGCCCTTCCATAGTCTGGCCTCTGCCTCGCTCTCTATCATGCTCTCCTGCTCTTCTGACTCTCCACCCTCAATCACACAGGGCTTCTTATTTTTTTCCTGAAGAAATAAACCCGACTTGTTGCTCAGGACCTTTCATGTGAGATTTGCTCTGCTTGGAGGTCTCCAGACCTATTTCTTTCATGACTTCCTGTCCTGCCTCATTCAATGTTCTCAAGTGTCATCTCCCTGAGAAGCTCCTCTAAAGTGGCAGCACCGTTGCCTGACGATTATTTATTTTTCTTCATACTGCTGATTATGATATTGCACTATTTAACATATTTTCTAAGATATCAATCAATACAATATTATCTAATATACTGCATACTACGTAGCATGAAGTAGAAAAATATAACATTTCACGTATAACATAATATGACATAATAGATCGCTACAATGTAAGCTCCATGAGAATGAAACTTTCCTTCCATCACCTATAAACAACAGTGCCTGACATATAGTAAGAACTTTTGTTTTTGTTGTTTTTTTATTATTATTTTTAATTTTTTAAGATTATTTTTTATTTAAAAAAATTTTTTAATTAAAAAAATTTTTTTGGAATGACTGAAAAAAATTACCTAAAAATCAGTGATCCTCTTCTAATTTTTTAACCCTTCCTCACCTCTCCCCACCCCACTTTTTTCCACTGAAGACACAATGCTCACCTCTAGGCCATACAGCAGTAATTTATGGGGACCAGAACTTGAATCCAGCTCTTTTCATTATTTTTTACTTCATATCCATTTTCCCCCCTTTATAGTGCCACCTCGAATTATAATATTTTTTAGATGACACCTATTCACTTATCATATAGTCCCTCACTGACAGTTTCTGGTCACAGGATTTATTTATCAGGAAGATCTATTGAACATCTACTAGGTAGCCACTCTATTGGTGCTTGAGATCCAAAGACAAATGAACACTGTTCTGGCATTCAAGGAACTCTCTGCCTTACACAAGCACAAAAATATTGCAATAATTTCTTGGAAAATGTTTCATAATCTGCACAGCAAAAGCCTCATGTTTCAACTTTAAAAATTCTGTTTGCAGAATTAATTGCACACACATCCACGCAATCGTAACATACACATATGTACTTCATAACAACCTTAATTGTATGGATGGTTGATATTAATTTTTCTATTCTTTAAGTAAACATCAGAACCAGATATAACCACAGAAACACCTGGCCTCAGCAGAAAAAATTATCTCATCTTCTTATTTGTCAAAGCGTGAGCAACAAAATCAGATGCTAGACTAGGAAACAGCAGCTTCACTTGTATCTCCACACAGTTCTTGCCCTTAAGAGAGTTAATGGAAAGTAAAGGCTTTTTTAATTATACACTTTTTCCAACTTGGAAAACTTTTTAATACTTGTTCTTCACTCTGGATATCAGCTATTTCTTTCACTGACTTGCATTATCTTTCCATATACACATTTTTTCCAGGATCATATTTGTCTGCAAATAACCTCAAAGGTAATTTATTTTGCAAGTTCGTGTTTGATCTATGTGGCATGACAAATAGCTTTCATATTATTTAGCTGGCTAAGATGGAAATTTGAAAAGGAAATTCTATTCGACAGTCTGTCAGCAGGCTGCTAGTGTGTTTAATGGGTCAGAGCGCTAAGAGCAGAACAGTCTGCAGAAGCAATACCACTGGCATTCTCAACTTTTTAAACGCTACCAAATTCTTTCATCCTATGATGATGCTAACTCTACCTTAATGAGCATGGTTTTGGCAAAGTCTGTCCTTAAATATACAAAATTTGTGTAAGTGTTGATTAAATAACCTCAAGCATTCAGTACTGTTCTTTGTAAGAATTTACCTCAAAAGAAATAAGGACTTGAAATTGGCTTGTCTTCACCCAAAAAGCACTAAAACTTTTTATTATAAAATTTAATATTTAATCTCGACAGTCCATGTTATAGCGATTTTTCTTTTGTTAACATTCTGAATACAAGAATTACATTGAGGACTGAAGGTTTACACACACCCCGTCCTTTTAAAAATGCAGAATAATGCTAAAATAGTAATGACAATAATAATAATTAATATATTTATACCATGTACCAGGTACTCTTTTGCAATGTAAATTGCTTGTGGCCCTTAAGAAATCCTTTGATCAGAGATGGATGAGGTAATGTAAAATTGAACATAAGTACCCAATATTTCTCAAGTTACATCAAACTATAAATTAAAAAATGAATCATAATGAGTAGTTCCTTGTGGGGCTTTGTGGAGTTCTCGTTAGAAACAAAAGCCACTCTCAATGGTTTGTGGAACTGCAGGTGTAACCCACCCAAGAATGTGCTATACAGTAGTGTCTTTGGCCACTAATGAGTACCCACATTTCCCTGCCCCGGTTCCTGCTTGCTGCAGTGGAATCTCCTGTCACCTCGGATGCCAAAGCAACAAATGTGCCCTCAAATCTCATGTCTGCAGGAGAAGAGAGAAACCCAGTCCCTCATTGCAAAAGAAAACTGATGACAGCAAGACATCACAAAGTCCTACAGAGATTCTACTCAAAGACTGCCACTTTTTGTTTTTGCAATACAAGTTGAACACAAAAACTAGACCATCCCCAGAACCAAAGGCCTCCCCTCGTCCCCCAGCACTGAAACAAACCTGTGCCCTTAAAAACCACAAGAAGGAAGGCCATCCCAACATTCTTGACATCGTAATTTTCCAAGACAGCAATAAATCAGGGTATTTATGTACAATTTACTGATGTTTAAGTCTTCATTTAATTTTTTTCCATTGAAAATTTTTTTATTGAAATATAGTTTACAATTTACAATGTAAATTTAAAATTTGCAATGTTGTGTTATTTTCAGTTGTACAGCAAAATGATTCAGTTATATTATACATACATATATATGTGTGTATATATATTTATATATTCTTTTTTAGCAGTCTCTTTCATTATAGATTATCATAAGATATTGAGTACAGCTCCCTGGGCTATACAGTAGGTCCCTTGTTGGTTTCCTGTTTTATATATAGTAATGTGTATATTTTAATCCCAAACTCCTAATTTATCTCCTGATGTTTAAGTCTTGTTAGCTGATTTAAACTCAGTGAGTAATATTTTTACTATAATATAGAAAGATAGCTGAGATATTTTGATTTATAATAAGACATGCATACTGTGGTCTTCGTCCATGGCTCCTGACACAGCTCCTACATTCCTTGTAATTCACCAAGTGACAAAAGCCAGAGAGCCATCTTTTGTTATAATACTTAAACTTTGTTTCCAGTTCCTGAAATAGATCCAGAGTAATAAAAGTGAAATGTGTGTCTCTTGTTTTCAACCACACCTGAGTTTATATTAATGAGATGATTTTTTGTTTATTTTTATTTTTATTTTTTTGCGGTACGCGGGCTTCTCACTGTTGTGGCCTCTCCTGTTGCGGAGCACAGGATCCGGACGCGCAGGACCGGCAGCCACGGCATGCGGGATCCTCCCGGACCGGGGCATGATCCCGCGTCCCCCGCATCGGCAGGCGGACTCTCAACCACTGCGCCACAAGGGAAACCCTAATGAGGTCAGTTTTGGAAAGCTCCTCGATAACCCAAGGATTGGGACTGGTTGCCAGGGGAACAAACCCTGTAACTAAGAGGGTTAGAACTTTCAGCCCCACCCTCTGACCTCTGAGAACGGGAAAGGAGATGTAGGTTGAATCAATTACCATTGGCCAATGATTTAATCAATCAGGTCTATGTAATGAATCGTATATAAAAATCCTAAACAACAGGGTCTGGAGAGCTTGCTGGTTGTGAACACATGGAGATGCTGGGAAGGCGGCACCCAGGGAGAGCATGGAAGCTCCGTGTTCCTTTCCGTCTTACCCGCCCACATGCATATCTTCTTTCTGGCTGCTTCTGGGTTATATCTTTTTATAATAAACTGGTAATCTAGGAAGTGAACTGTTTTCCTGAGTTCTGTGAGGTGCTCTAGCAAATTAATGGAACCTAAGTGTGTGTGGGTGGGGGAGGGGGAGGTGGGAATCTTTGATTTTATCACCAGTTTGTCTTAACAACCTGGACCTGTGATTGATATCTGAAGTGAAATTGGGGGCAGCCTGTGGGACTGAGATCTTAACGTGTGGGATGTGACATAACTCCAGGTAGCCAGTGTCAGAAGTGAGATGAATTGAGGTAACATAGGGTGATAACAAAGAAAAACTAATGAAATTTTGGATTATGATGTTAAGCAGAAAAAGGGAGATTTTATAAGCAAACTAACGTTCCAAAGTGAGCAATTTAGCTTATGGCTGATCATAGGGAATATTTTATTTTTCTGGATGTGAGAATGCCTTTCTGGCAAGAAAACTCAGCATTTCAGGGGCAATCACATTTCACTCTGGAGCAGAGAAGCCAAGTAGTTTCTCCCAAGTACAGAAACCCCTGAGAACTCAATGCCATAGTTCCCATTCCATGAGGTTGAGATTTGAGTATGAGACACCAATTTAATAAAACTGTTCATTTAAATTGGTTAATGACGAATCATAGTTATTTTTAGATATTACTTCATTCTTTAAATCTGTTTGTACATATAAAATTGATTGCATTGTGTTTCAATTCAACTTTTTCCCTCCACAGTTGAAACAGAATTCAGTTTGATCACATCAAATTATAATCGATAGCCCAAAAACTTCCCATAGGAACAGAAGATAAAGTGATCTAAAAAAATAGAACTGAGTTATTAAAAGCTTTGGACAAAACTCAGAAAGATTAATAGAACTTTATTAATTGCACTGAATCACTTAAATATCTCAGGCTTTCATGGTTTCAAACAAGGCTGGGTCTGCCAAATTGTACATTCAGTCAGAAAAGCTTCAAATTCCCAAAGACTCCCTTAACTGGAAAATTTATGTGGCATTTCAGTAATGGATTTGTTGTGAAATGCCATGTAAACTGATCTTCTGAATCCCAGATTTTCCTGGTATACCCAAGCATGTGATTTGAACGGCTGAGTCCATCTGCAGTTCGTCAACAAAAATGATTAACAGACATAAAATGGTAAACGCCATCCCACGCAAAGGACGACTCGCGAGGGAAGTGATGTACCATTCACGAGGCTTGACTTCCAACCCAGACCCTTGGGCCTTACCTGTGGAGGTCAAGTTACATGCACTTTAACTCTGGATATATTTCGTTTAGAGATTGTTAGACACAGTTCAACAATTTTATTGCGATATTTATGTTCTTACAATTAATCTATTTACCACTTAACCTCAGGGACGGGCAAACTATACCCATGGGCCAAATCTGGTGAACCTCCCATGTTTTAAATAAAGTTTTACTAGCACGCAGCCACACACATTCATTTCCTTGTTGTCTGGCTACTTTTGTGCTACAGCAAGAAAGTTTGAGTAGTTATTGCAGAAACCATTCGGTCTGAAAAACCTAAAATATTTCCTATTTTGCCCTTTATAGGAAAAGTTTGTCAAACCCAGTTTTTGTCTCTAATTTGATAGGTAATCAGATTTAGCATTTATCGCAATGAGAGTTACCTACTGTTTATTATCTGCCAGGAATTGTGCTACATCCTTCCTATACTTCTTTAACCATACTACAGCCCTATAGTGTATTATTATCGCCATTAAATGTATGAGAAAGGAGAGGTTTTGGAAGTTTAAATGTCTCACCCATGTGAACAGTGGAGTCAAGATTCAGCCTCAAGGCTGATTCAAAACCTGTGTTATTCCTCTTTAACCCATCTCTTCTCCAGTTCCATGGCCTTCCTCTTCCAGGCAATTTGCATGATTTGAAGCGATGAGAAATAGTGTCAATAGATTTAAGGTAAGCCACTTAGCCACCTGGATGTGAAGTTAAGTTTAATATAGAGCAGAGAGGAAAAAGAGCTTTAAAAGTGTCCTTGAAGTGTAAAGAGTTCCATCTAAGTACTTAGATGAGCCCTGCCACCATCTGTATTAAAACTTTCAAACCAGCCCGTGCCTGCGAGTCACAATTTGGTCATTAATTAGTAAACATCTTTTGGTAAACCATTTATATGACTTCTCTGAGCTTCTGTTTCTTCACCTTTTAATAAGGAATGAGAGCTAAGGATGCAGGGTCATCAGAAGAACTGCAGCACACACGCTCCATCCTGTGCTCTCAGCCGGGCCTCCCTGTGGGGTCCTCTGTGTCCAAAGAGCTGGAAGGCTCTGACTTCCCCTAGCGAGTGAGCTACATGCCTAGACCCGAAGGCCCAGCTTATCTTCCTGGTGATAGCACATTTCATTGACGGCAACCAGTTTGACTCCCTGTCTACGTGTTCCAAAAAAAGAACATTTTTACCAATAGCCATCCATTCATTGAACCACCTGGTAAGGCTGCATCCCTGTGGGCTGTTTATTATTTTCTCTCGACACAGGTATTCCTCACCTGTTTTCCAAGTAATTTCATATATTCCTTGGGAACTGTCAGTCAAGGATGTCGACATGATCTTACCCTTCCAGTCAAGGATTGTGGCTTTAACTGTGGCTTTTTATCCTCACTGGAAACTGGCAAAGTAGGTGTCTTGATGGTTTCTTATTTATTTTCCCTCCAGATTTACCCATGAAGAATTTGAGAGAGTTACAACAAGAATATACACATCTACAAGAATACACTGAAGTATTAACAGGCTGTTCTACCTGAGGACAGCAACTTGATTGTGTTCTGGCAACTTCCAGAAGCTGGATATTTCCACACAGAAGGATTCCTGTCTTGGTACGGAAGGCGAGAGACATGTGTCTTTACAGTGTCACCAAACCCCAGAATTTCAAAGGAAAATACTCTTGGAAGACATCTAGTCCAGCCCCCTGATTTTGTGAATGAGTAAATGGAGAACTTCATCCTCAAGTAGAATGTCACATGGAACACAGTACATCAACATCTCTTGGAAGGAATCAGGTTATCCTACAGATCTGCTCATTATTCCAGGATTCTCCCTTCAGGGTTTTGACATTATGCAAATTAAGAAAATATTTCTGGTTTACAAAGGATAAAATAAGATTGTCAATAATAAAATTACTTGGAGAAGTTAAAATCATCATATAACCTGAAGTGATATTATTAGTAATAATTTGTTCCTTCCTCCTCCCAAAATTATAATCTTAGCAGTTATGACAAAAGGAAATTAAAGTGTGAAATTTTGACATAACCAACCATTAACTTATTTTTCTCTAGCCATGAAGTCAACTTCAGTATACAGTAAAAGTAAAGTGAAATAAAATAAAAGTCACTTCCTAGTGATTTTTCACTTCCTAGTGAAAAGCCTGGCAAAAACAAGGCCTATTTATGGAGACTTGTTTTCCTCATCTTTCATCTTTCTTCACCCGTCCCTCCAACCCCAGCCCTCCCTGTCCCTGGTCCTCTTTGTGTCTCCACCCAAGAAGGAAATATTTCTGAAGCATGAAAACGGGGAGACTGAGATCAAGGGATTTCTGGAATTGTTGAGTTTCCATCCTTGAGGATTCTTTGAAACAGAGGCAAAACTTCAAATACTAAACGGTACATGTCAAATTACACTGAGAGAACTCAAGGGCATGTTTGCACTAAATGAAAAGCACACGTCTCTGAAGTCTATAGCTCCTCATTTGGTCTCATTCCTTAGACCAAGTTCACATTATTTTCTTGTGTCTAAATGTGCACGGAGCTTCCAGCCAGCCTGTGACACCTCATGTCCACGTTCCTTCCATGAGTTCAGCCATCAGGGACATTTCACACTCACATTCATCATTTACGTGTCCTCGTGGTATTGTACCTGATAGTGGAAAATATTATCAGCATCTTATTCTAGTTACTTTGGCAAAGTGAATTCTCCTAAATAGTATTCTATTACATACGCGATGTGAGACCAAGGGACTCACAGACTTTTTTTCCCTGTTCTCCCTGAGTCATCTTGTCTGGCATTTCATAAAACATTCCAGAAGGCAAGGCGGAGAGAGGAACCGCAACAGTAGCAGAGGCAGTTCTCCGGGAGGAAACGTCTTTGTTTAAGGGAGGGGAAGAAAAAGAGCAAGAAAGAGGGAAGGGGGCTGAGAGAAGGGGAATCACACTGTGAGTAACTAAGAAAATAAAGAATATAGGTTACTCATTACTGTATTCACCTCCCTGTAAGTGAAACACAGGAAGAAGGATAAAGAGATTCAAGGAAAAAATTAAAAACAAAAACTTAGCTCTTGATCTTGATCTTGGCCTGTCTTCGACCCCAGTGTACTGGGATTCTACTTAGGGACCGGCCAAGAAGGTTTAGGACACATCAGACTGGTCCTGTGTGTGTGTGAGCTTCCAACTTTAAGTTTTAATCTTTGAGGTTGGAATAATATTCAGTCTTTAGTCTAAGACCTTTCCTACTGTTTTTAAGGGCATTTTATACGAATGCCATTTTCCTTTTCAAAACAATCTCCAAGTAAGTATGGTCGCCTCCAAATTTCTGTTAATCTAGGAGATATTAACCTAGTTTTTAAAGAAAGATCAAGAATGACTTTCTTCTCGTCTACCAAGCAAAACTGCCATTACTTATATAGTAGAAAGCCTAACAGAAAGGCCTGTCAAAACAGAAACCAAGGTACACAGTTTGCAAATATATTTAAGCTAAGTTACTGAGTTATTTCAATGGTAGGTGGGTATATGACAGCACAGACAGGAGACACGAAGGGTGGTGTGAGAAGTGTGAAACAGATACATACTCTCCAGCTGCTCCACACCCCCCAAAAGATGCCCAAGAATTGCACACACTGGCCACAATGTTTAAAGGCTATTATTCTGACATCTTTCTGACCTTAAATTTCTACATTTTGAGTTTCACAAAGACAGCGGAGTTAGACGTTACCTATTTTATATTACATACTCTTTGTATAAAAATAATATTACTTTTCAGCAAAGGAGACCAAAGGCTAGCACTAGCACCAGGGCAACTGCTGAGATAGTCGCGTTGGCTGGAACGTGTTAGATGAGGGTCAGGAAGTGCAGGTAATTTCATCCACTGGCTTCACTGCCTCTCACAGTGGAACCTTCTGTGACTGCGGCTATCCTGCACCAGCCATAGGAAAAGAATTTTGTTAGCCTCTAATAATTTCCCAGACATACGAGGGCAAAAGGACCCAGCAGCAATTGAAAGCTCTCATGAGGGCGGAGGCCAGAACTGCAGACATGCTCCCAGGCTTTCTAGAGTTTATTCATTTGTTTATATCGCAGAGTATGGGGGGCTAAAGGGAGGCCGGTTAATGAAGTTTCCACAGGAGGATGTGTGCCGATCTCTGCCATTCTACTAAAAGAGAGTCGTCAAAACACTGAAATTGAGATTTTAAGTCTAACACCCAACCACCATAGAACTGGGAGAGGTAGAAATGTATAATCTGCAAAAGACCATTAGGCTGAGTTAATTCTCCCACCCAGCCCTCAAAGGGGGAGGGGGAGAGAAGAGGGAGAACGCTGCAGCATCAGGGGCCGTTAAGCCAGGATGGGGCCCCAAGAACATGCCTCAATCTTACTGAGTAAATCTGGCTTCCATTTATGGCAGAACAGAGCCAGAAGTTTTCAATGGAAAAATTGTAACTAATTCAGCTTCACTGGGACCCTATTGGCAGTTGAAAAAATGCTCAAATTGGACAGAGTTCATCCGTTGTTTGTGGCCAAAGTAGTGTTGGATAACAGACCCCTCCAAAACTCTGTGCCTTTAAATATGAAGCATTTAGTTAGCTTATGGGTCTGTAGGTTAGCAATTTAGATGGACGGGGCAGTGAGGCACCTTGAGTGACCCAGCTCTCCTCCATGTGTCTCTCATTCCTTGGCAGGCTGGCCCGTGTATATTCTTACACTGGTGACAGAGAGGCACAAGAGGGCAAAAGTGATAACAAAACCTCATTTTTTAATCCTCATCTATTATTGAGTTTGCCAGCATCCCATTAGCCAAAGGCAATCGCATGGCCAGCCATGGCAAAGGGCACAGACACAAAGTGGGGGAAAAATTGGAGCCATGAATGCAGCCTCTGCCATCTGAGGCAGACACCGTGAGGCAGCCAGTGGGCCCTCAGCTTTCCCAGAGTGATAAGATGCTGGTATGAAAGAGATAGCAGTGAGAGGTGAAGAGTCTGGGAAAAAAAAAAAAAAAGGAATGCTTTTAGTAGAATTAGAAGAGCTCGTGGCCAAGTAGGAGCAAACCATGACAACCTCTGTGAAATCAGCGGGTGTTGTGATTGGCAGGGCACCAGCCCCTTGGCTGGCTGTGTGGGGAAGGAAGGAAATGCATAGTTTTTCTTTGCAGCTACTGTATATCTAGAGCTATGTTAGGAACATTGTATTTATTGTCCAGTTAACCCTTGCAACATTTCTAATGTTTCATTGTAATTATCTCCATTTTATACACGAAGAACATGAATAAGGGTTAATTTCTTGAAATAACAGTACAAGCAAGTGGTGGAGTTACCTTTTTCTGATTTCAAAGCTCACACTCTCTGCACGGCATCTTGTACCCTTTGACCCTACCTTCTTCTTTAGCTAACGTTTTCTGTCTCTGTTTTCCTTCATTTCAAATATTTCGAAGAAACCCCTGTACCTATTGCCTCCGTTTCCTTATTTTTCATTCATCAGAGAACAGTGGAGCATGGTGGTTAAGATGGGCTCTGAGCACAAACGGCCCAGTTCAAATCCTAATTCTGCTACTTTTCTTAATCTGTGTGATGTTTGTAAATCACTATCTCTGTTCTTCATTTCCTCATCAGAAAAATGGGGATGATACGCTGATAGCACGACTGACCTCACAGAGCAGTTGTGGGGATTAAATGCACTTATACTTAAAGAGGATGGAGGAAAGTGCCTGGCTTTCAATAAATAAGTAGAAAATGTTAGCTATTACTGTTCCTATTCTTCAACCAAGTGGAATCTGGCTTCTGTCCTTGTTAGTCTATGGAAATGTTTCCATCAAATGTCATTAGGCTTCCTAGGGTTGTCAAATACAGTAATATCTTTTTGGTATTCATCATGCCTCGTTTCTGTGCAGCACTTTGTCCACTTTCATCTGCATTTTATGAAGCTCTCCTCTTAGCCTCTCAGCAATTCTTTTGCCTCTGCACACCCATTAGATATTAGTGGTTGATTCTTTGTGAGTTGTAAATTGACGTATCCAGCTGCCTGAGAATATCTCTGCAGATACCTCAGACTCAGCATGTCTGAAATCAAGCTCACTGTGTCACTTTCTGGAACTCCACTTCCGCTTGCCACCTGCCCATCTTGATGAACTGTCAGCTAGGTCCCCAGGACCCAAAGCTGGGGGCATTTCAGATTTTGCCCTGTATTTCATACCCTGTCATCTAATCTTACACTAAATCCTTTATCATTTCCCTCACCATTAAGTCTCAACCAACATCCTTTTCTCAATTCCAGATGCCCCTTATTTAGTTAAGACCCTAATAATTTCTCACTTGTATTATTGCAATAGCTTTCTCATGGGTCTCCTTTTCTACACTTGTATCCACTCCAAACTTATTCTCTACACTGAAGGAAATGTTACCTTTTGAAAATGTAAATTGATAAACATCACTGTCTTGCTATAAAACCTTTCAGTATAAAACCGGAGCTCCTTTATGCAACCATAGTATATGCTGTGATCTGCCTACTTCTCTATCCTCATTCCCACAACCTCCCTACAATCCTCTCATAAGGAAAGGATTAAAGAAGAGTTGGTTAAGCTTGGAAATGCATAGGAAAGGGGCAAGTTAAGGTAGTTAATGTGTCTTTACCATAGCATGCAAAAACCTAGAAGATTTGGTCTACCCTTATTCATTTATGCATTTTATCAATAAATATTTGCTTTGAGCCTCTGATAAGGGCTGGAGTGGTAGGGATGCAGCAGTGAAACAGTTTATCTGGGTTCTAGAGATATATTGCAAAACAAAACAGACAAATTCCTGCTCACACAGGGGAAGAATGACGATAAATAAATGTGTAAACTTATATAGGATAGGATAACGACACATGCTTTAGAGGAAAAGTTAACAAAATAAAGGGGACTGGAGTGCTGGGAGAGGTAATTGGGAGTTGCTACTGTACATAGAGTGGTTGCAGGTAGCTTCCCTGGAAAGGTGATAGTTCATCAGAGAACTGAAGAAAGCAGGAGAGAGCAAGCCATGCAGATACGTGTGGACAGAGCATTCCTCGTGGAGAGAACAGCAGGTGCAAAGGCCTTGAAGCAGGATCAAGCTAGGGATGTTTGAGGGAGAGAAATTAGGTCCTTGTGGCCTAAGAAGAAAGAGTGAGGGGAGAATAGTAGGAGGTCAAGTCCGAGCAATGTCTACAGCCAGAACATGAGATCTTTTTTTTTTTTTTTTTAATCACTGTTGTGGCCTCTCCCGTTGCGGAGCACAGGCTCCGGACGCGCAGGCTCAGCGGCCATGGCTCACGGGCCCAGCCTCTCCGCGGCATGAGGGATCCTCCCGGACCAGGGCACGAACCCGGGTCCCTTGCATCGGCAGGCGGACTCTCAACCACTGCGCCACCAGGGAAGCCCTGGACCATGAGATCTTAAAACTCATTGCAAGGGTTCTGGCTTCTGCTAAGAGGGAACCGGGGAGCACTTGCAGAGATTTGAAGAGAGGAGTGACAAGATCACTCTGGAAGGCTCCCGTCATGTTCCTTTTTCCTTTCACACTAATTACTTGAAGTTCCTCACTCTTACTCTCCCTCTGAGCCCCTCTGTGTGCTGCTACCTCTGCCTGGCACATCCTTCCCCATCAGACCTGGCCCTCCTTGGAATACCAATCTCCTAGTAGATTCTCAGGTTCCATCAGAGATACTACTTCTCCAAGAAGGTTGAAGTAGGCATCCTTCCTAAGCACCCCCATGACATTTTGTCAGTCAAGATGCTTCTGGATGCAAGTAACAGAAAACCTAACTATCAGTGGCTTAAATCATAAGAACATTAAATGCCTGTCCTTGGGGTGCCTAGAGGTAGACTGATCATTGTTAGTTCAGCAACTCAATATATTCACATAGACCCAGGTTCTTCCATCCTTCTGGTTCACCACAATAAGTGTGTTGACTTTCATCCTCCATATTGTCTCTACTGGTTGCAAAACGGACCCCATCTTATCCTCAGAGACATCTGACTTCAAAAGCAGGGACAAGGGGAAGGGATTCCAAGAACCTTTCTTTTGCAGTGTCCTTGCCCTTTGGCAGGGGAGATCATCTCTCCCAGAAGCCTTTTAGAGGTTTCTTTATGTCTAACTAGTCAGGACTGGGTCATATTTATTACAGGTGCCTACTTACCTGTGTCCTCCAACCACTGTATCCTTGCATGTAACACAGATCGTGACATATAGTTGGTGTTCAATAAATATTTGTTGAATAAAATACATGTTAAATGGTTTTTATTCTCTTTGTAAAATAGAGCATGAGGTTGAGGGGTGAGAGTTTTATGAAAATGACATACTTCTCATAAAAGACTTCCTGACTAGAAATGAGTAGAAGAATTGCTAGATCATGTTGTGGCCTCACCTCTGTCAGAGAACAGCAAAGCAATAGAGTTCCAATCTGTACTTTAGAGTTTCCAAATAAAAATTCACAAATCCTCAAAGTGTTGAAACTAAGTTCTCATTATCTAAAACCATGAAATCTAACATGCCTTGAATATTTCCTCCACCCTGGTTTTGGTTCATTGATAATGATCTTTAAAAATTCTTTCTCAGTTCTCTACTGAACTATATCTGAACCTCACTGGTCCACGAGCAGACCATGGGCCCTGAGATATAAGACAAGCACAAAACACAAAATAACACCCAGGGACAGAGCCCTGGAGAGTCAGACGTTGATGGTACAGTGGGGAATTTCTACATTGGCGCAGGAATGAAGGATATTTGGTAGTTCAACGTAGAAAGTGTCTTGTTGTTAGTGACGGGCTCAATGGAAACACATTTTTTGCAGGTATCCCTCACTTAAAGCTGGTGTCCAGGAAGTCTCAGTCCCTTCAGTGGCTCCCTCCCATCCCTGAGCAAGCCTGCAGGTATTCTGTGGAAAGGTCTAGTGGCTACAGCCCCTTAGAGGCAGTCTCCAGGCTCTACTGTGCGCTTTCTATTACAAGTCGGCTTGTTGTGTCCTAGTTTCCGCCTTTCCTGTCCTGCTCTGTTTTACTTCCCAGGCCCTTCAAGCCTCAGCAGAAAAGGCCAGTTGGCCTGATCCAGGCTTTAGCCCTCCATCTCCCATAGTTCCCTACTCTGGAGCCTCTGGCCAGAGCAGCTCTACTCTGAGGCCAACCCAGGCTCTAAGAACTGCAGCCCAGGTGTAATACTCATTTGTCATTTTAGAGTTTTAGAAGCAACCTCTTTGTCTTTTAGAAGGACACTTAGTGCCCTACAGAAAGAGCCAACTGAGAGCCTTAGACCAAGAAACAGAAAGAGCAGAGACAGAGAAAAGATGCTGGGCTGGGCTGGACAAATAAGGTGGTCATGTACCACCCAATAACGAGGTAGAGAAAGAAGCTATTTGAAGTCAAAGGGAATACTACAGTGCTCACTGAAGGAGTGTAAACTTGTTTAAATGTCAGAATTTTAATGTTACGTACAGTAGCAAATTAGGAAGTGCAGCAACTAGAGCTATCAAAACAAAATGATGAAGAATCTTAGACTTACATTATGAATGTTGTATAATTGTGAACCCACACAGAAATCTGTATAATGAGTTTCTTAGCTCTGATACAACAAAGGACCTCTTTTAATGTAGATGTGAACAAGTGTGGAGACAGATAAGCAACCACAAATCACATGGAATCAAGCTCTGGACATACGTGGGATGAAAACATGTTCTCTTATCCAATACTATGAATTTCACCAAAATTTTCTAGTTATAGAAATTTGTATTTAGTACTAGGATTATACTACCACTTACCTGAGCTTTGTGATTATATCTGAGAACATGAGTATGTATATGTGGAGAGTTTGAGTTATATGCAGTACATTTACTCTCTACTAATCCTTTATTGACTTCTAAGTTTAAAATCATCTCCCCACACCAAGCACACACACCTGTCATCAGGTATGGTTGAGGAGTGATGTATGGGAACCTTCAAGATGGCGGAGGAATAAGATGCGGAGATCACCTTCCTCCCCACAAATACTTCAGAAATACATCTACATGTGGAACAACTCCTACAGAACACCTACTGAACGCTGGCAGAAGACCCCAGACCTCCCAAAAGGCAAGAAACCCCCCACGTACCTGGGTAGGGCAAAAGGAAAAAGAATAAACAGAGACAAAAGAATAGGAACGAGACCGGCACCAAAAGAATAGGGACGGGACCCGCACCTACCTCCCAGTGGGAGGGAGCTGTGAAGGAGGAAAGGTTTCCACACACTAGGAGCCCCTTCGTGGGCACAGGCTGCGGGTGGAGGAGCAGGGAAGCTTCGGAGCCGCGGAGGAGAGCGCAGCAACAGGGGTGCGGAGGGCAAAGCGGAGAGATTCCCGCAAAGAGGATCGGTGCCGACCGGCACTCACCAGCCCGAGAGGCTTGTCTGCTCACCCACCGGGTCAGGCGGGGCTGCGAGCTGAGGCTCGGGCTTCAGTTGGAGCACAGGGAGAGGACTGAGGTTGGCGGCGTGAACACAGCCTGAAGAGGGTTAGTGCACCACGGCTAGCCGGGAGGGAGTTCGGGGAAAAGTCTGGAGCTGCCGAAGAGGCAAGAGACTTTTTCTTCCCTTTGTTTCCTGGTGTGCGAGGAGAGGGGATCAAGAGCGCTGCTTAAAGGAGCTCCAGAGACGGGCGCGAGCCACGGCTATCAACGTGGACCCCAGAGACGGGCATGAGACGCTAAGGCTGCTGCTGCTGCTGCCGCCACCAAGAAGCCTGTGTGCAAGCACAGGTCACTAGCCACACCCCCCTTACGGGGAACCTGTGCAGCCTGCCACTGCCAGGGTCCCGGGATCCAGGGACAACTTCCCTGGGAGAATGCACGGCGTGCCTCAGGCTGGTGCAATGTCACACTGGCCTCTGCCACCGCAGGCTCGCCCTGCATCTGTGCCCCTCCTTCCCCCACCCCCCCGGCCAGAGTAAGCCAGAGCCCCCGAATCGGCAGCTCCTTTAACCCCATCCTGTCTGAGCGAAGAACAGGTGCCCTCCGGTGACCTACACGCAGAGGTGGGGCCAAAATCCAAAGCTGAGCCCCAGGAGCTGTGCGAACAAAGAAGAGAAAGGGAAATCTCTCCCAGCAGCCTCAGGAGCAGCGGATTAAAGCTCCACAATCAACTTGATGCACCTGCATCTCTGGAATATCTGAAGAGACAACGAAATCTCCCAAATGGAGGCGGCGGACTTTGGGAGCAACTGTAGACTTGGGGTTTGCTTTCTGCATCTAATTTGCTTCTGGTTTTATGCTTATCTTAGCTTAGTATTTAGAGCTTATTATCATTGATAGATTTGTTTATGGATTTGGCTGCTCTCTTCCTTTTTTTTAATATATAGATATATATATTTCCTTTTTCTTTTATTGTGAGTGTATGTGTATACTTCTTTGTGTGATTTTGTCTGCATAGCTCTGCATTTACCATTTGTTCTGGGATTCTGTCTGTCACTTTCTTTTCTTTTAAGAAGTTATTAGAGATTGTTATCATTGGTGGCATTTTTTTTTTGGGGGTCTCGTTGCTCTCTTCTTCCTTTATTTTTTCTTTATTTTATTTCTTTTTAATTTTTTATTTTAATAATTCATTTTATTTTAATAATTTTATTTCTTTTTCTTTTATTTATTTTCTTTCTTTTTTTCTCCCTTCTCTTCTGAGATGTGTGGCTGACAGGGTCTTGGTGCTCCGGCCGGGTGTCAGGCCTGTGCCTCAGAGGTGGGAGATCCCACCTCTGGTTCAGGACACTGGTCCACCAGAGACATCCTGGCTCCACGTAATATCAAATGGCGAAAGCTCTCCCAGAGATTGCCATCTCAACGCTAAGACCCAGCTCCACTCAACAACCAGCAAGCTACAGTGTAGGACACCCCATGCCAAACAACTAGCAAGACAGGAACACAACCCCACCCATTAGCAGAGAGGCTGCCTGAAAGCATAATAAGGTCACAGACACCCAAGAACACATCACCGGACAAGGTGCAGCCGACAAGAAAGACAAGATCCAGACTCATCTACCAGAACGCAGGCACTAGTCCCCTCCAACAGGAAGCCTACACAACCCACTGAACCAACCTTAGCCACTGGGGGCAGACATCAAAAGCAATGGGAAGTATGAACCTGCAGCCTACAGAAAGGTGACCCCAAACACAGTAACTTAAGCAAAATGAGAAGACAGAAAAACACACAGCATGTGAAGGAGCAAGGTAAAAATTCACCAGACCAAACAAATGAAGAGGAAATAGGCAGTCTACCTGAAAAAGAATTCAGAGCAAAGATAGTAAGGATGATCCAAAATCTTGGAAATAGAATGGAGAAAATACAAGAAATGTTTACAGGGAGCTAGAAGAAATAAAGACCAAACAAACAATGAAGAACAACACAATAAATGAATTTTAAAATTCTCTAGAAGGAATCAATAGCAGAATAACTGAGGCAGAAGAACAGATACATGACCTGAATTATAAAATAGTGGAAATAACTACTGCAGAGAAGAATAAAGAAAAAAGAATGAAAAGAATTGAAGACAGTCTTAGAGACCTCAGGGACAACATTAAACGCAACAACATTTGAATTATAGGGTTCCCAGATGAAGAAGAGAAAAAGAAAGGGATGAGAAAATATTTGAAGAGATTATAGTTGAAAACTTCGCTAATTAGGGAAAGGAAATAGTTAATCAAGTCCAGGAAGTGCAGTGAGTCCAATACTGGGTAAATCCAAGGAGAACCGCTCTAAGACACATATTAATCAAACTATCAATAATTACATACAAAGGAAAAATATTAAAAGCAGCAAGGGAAAAACAACAAATAACATACAAGGGAATCCCCATGAGGTTAACAGCTGATCTTTCAGCAGAAACTGCAAACCAGAAGCCAGTGGCAAGACATATCTAAAGTGATGAAAGGGAGAAACCTACAACCAAGACTACTCTACCCAGCAAGAATCTCATTCAGATTTGAAGGAGAAATTAAAACCTTCACAGACAAGAAAAAGCTAAGAGAATTCAGCACCACCAAACCACTTTACAACAATTGCTAAAGGAACTTCTCCAGGCAGGAAACACAAGAGAAGGAAAAGACCTACAACAACAAACCCAAACAAATAAGAAAATGGTAATAGGAACATACATATCAATAATTACCTTAAATGTATATGGATTAAATGCTTCCACCAAAAGACATAGACTGGCTGAATGCATACAAAACAGGACCCATATATATGCTCTCTACAAGAGACCCACTTCAGACCTAGGGACACATACAGACTGAAAGTGAGGGGATGGAAAAGACATTCCATGCAAATGGAAATCAAAAGAAAGCTGGAGGAGCAATTCTCATATCAGACAAAACAGACTATAAAAAGTATTACAAGAGACAAATAAGGACACTACATAATGATCAAGGGATCAATCCAAGAAAAAGATATAACAACTGTAAATACTTATGCACCCAACAGAGCAGCACGTCAATACATAAGGCAAGTGCTAACAGCCATAAAAGGGGAAATCAAAAGTAACACAATCATAGTAGGGGATTTTAACACCCCACTTTCACCAATGGATAGGTCATCCAAAATGAAAATAAATAAGGAAACACAAGCTTTAAAAGATACATTAAACAAGATGGATTTAACTAATATTTATAGTACATTCCATCCAAAAACAAGATAATACACTTTCTTCTCAAGTGCTCATGGAATAGTCCCCAGGATAGATCATACCTTAGGTCACAAATCAAGCCTTGATAAATTTAAGAAAATTGAAATCATATCAAGTTTCTTTTCTGACCACAATGCTATGAGACTAGATATCAATTACAGGAAACAATCTGTAAAAAATACAAACACATGGAGACTAAACAATACACTACCTAACAACCAAGAGATCACTGAAGAAATCAAAGAGGAAATCAAAAAAATACTTAGAAAAAAATGACAATGAAAACAGGAAGACCCAAAACTATGCGATGCAGCAAAAGCAGTTCTAAGAGGAAAATTTAGAGCAATACAATCCTACCTCAAGAAAGAAGAAACATCTCAAATAAACAACCTAACCTTACACCAAAAGCAATTAGAGAAAGAAGAAAACAACCAAAAGTTAGCAGAAGGAAAGAAATCATAAAGATCAGATCAGAAATAAATGAGAAAAAAATGAAGGAAATAATAACAAAGATTAATAAAACTAAAAGCTGGTTCTTTGAATAGAAAAACAAAATTGATAAACCATTAGCCAGATTCATCAAGAAAAAATGTGAGAAGACTCAAATCAATAAAATTAGAAATGAAAAAAGAGAAGTAACAACTGACACTGCAGAAATACAAAGGATCATGAGAGATTACTACAAACAACTATATGCCAATAAAATGGACAAATTGGAAGAAATGAACAAATTCTTAGAAAAGCACAACCTTCCAAGACTGAACCAGGAAGAAATAGAAAGTATGAACAGACCAATCACAAGCACTGAAATTGAGACTGTGGTAAACAGTCATCCAACAAACAAAAGCCCAGGACCACCTGGCTTCACAGGCGAATTCTATCAAACATTTAGAGAAGAGCTAACAACTACCCTTCTCAAACTCTTCCAAAACATAGCGGAGGGAGGAACACTCCCAAACTCATTCTATGAGGCCATAATCACCCTGATACCAAAACCAGACAAAGCTGTCAGAAAGAAGGAAAACTACAGGCTAATATCACTGATGACATAGATGCAAAAATCCTCAACAAAATCCTAGCAAACAGAATGCAGCAACACATTAAAAGGATCATACAATATGATTAAGTGGGGTTTATTCCAGGAATGCAAGGATTCTTCAATATATGCAAATCAATCAATGTGATACACCATATTAACAAATTGAAGAATAAAAACCATGTGATCATCTCAATAGATGCAGAAAAAGCTTTTGACAAAATTCAACACCCATTTATGAAAGAAACCCTCCAGAAAGTAGGCATAGAGGGAACTTACCTCAACATAATAAAGGCCGATTGACAAACGTGCAGACAACATCGTTCTCAATGGTGAAAAACTGAAAGAATTTCCTCTAAGATCAGGAACAAGAAAAGGTTGTCCACTCTCACCACTATTATTCAACATAGTTTTGGAAGTTTTAGCCACAGCAATCAGAGAAGAATAAGAAATAAAAGGAATCCAACTTGGAAACAAAGAAGTAAAGCTGTCACTGGTTGCATATGACATGAATCCTAAAGATGCTACCAGAAAACTACTAGAGCTAATCAGTGAATCTGGTAAAGTAGCAGGATACAAAATTAATGCACAGAAATCTCTTGCATTCCTATACACTAATGATGACTAATCTGAAAGAGAAATTAAGGAAACCCTTCCATTTACCATTGGAACAAAAAGAATAAAATAGCTAGGAATAAACCTACCTAAGGAGACAAAAGACCTGAATGCAGAAAACAATAAGACACTGATGAAAGAAATTAAAGATGATACAAACAGATGGACAGATATATATATCGTGTTCTTGGATTAGAAGAATCAACATTGTGAAAATGACTGTACTACCCAAAGCAATCTACAGATTCAATGCAATCCCTATCAAACTACCAATGGCATTTTTCACAGGACTAGAACAAAAACTTTCACAATTTGTACGGAAACACAAAAGACCCCGAATAGCCAAAGCAATCTTGAGAAAGAAAAACGGAGCTGGAGGAATCAGGCTCCCTGCCTCCAGACTATACTATAAAGCCTCAGTAATCAAGACAGTATGGTACCGGCACAAAAACAGACATATAGATCAATGGAACAGGATAGAAAACCTATATATATATATATATATATATATATATATATATATATGGCTCTGAAAAACCTAGGGGCAGGACAGGAATAAAGACACAGAGGTAGAAAATGGACTTGAGGACATGGAGAGGGGGAAGGGTAAACTGGGATGAAGTGAGAGATTGGCATGAATTTATGTACATTACCAAATGTAAAATAGTTAGCTGATGGGAAACAGCCGCATAGCACAGGGAGATCATTTCTGTGCTTTGTGACCACCTAGAGTGGTGGGATAGGGAGGGTGGGAAGGAGGGAGACGCAAGAGGGAAGAGATATGGGAACATATGTATATATATAACTGATTCATTTTTTTGTAAAGCAGAAACTAACACACCATTGTAAAGCAACTATACTCCAATAAAGATGTTAAAAAAATACTTTATAGTACGAGAAGCTCTACACACACACACACACACACACACACACACACACACACACACACACACACACACATATATACACATATACAAGTTGCAGTTGGCAAACTGGAAACCCAGGAGAGCCAGTGGGGTAGTTGCATTCTGAATCCAACAACCTGAGAACCAGGACAGTTGATGGTGTAAGTTCTGGTCTGAGTCTGAGTCCCAGGCAGAGGCTGATGTCCCAGCTTGAAGACAATGAGGCAGAGAGAATGAATTCTTTCTTACTTCTCCTTTTTGTTCTACTCAGACCTGTAGTGGCTTGGATGAGGTCCCCCTACACTGGGAAAGCAATCTATTTTACTCAGTCTACAGATTCAAATGCTAATCTCATCTAGAAACAATCTCACAGACGCTCCCTGAATACTGTTTAACCAAATATCTGTGCACCTGTGGCCCAGTCAAGTTGACATATAAAATTAACTACCAAACCCTATAAATGCAAGGACTGGTCTTATTTATCTGTGCTTCCATGAGAGCAAGGACTTTGCTATATTTCCCCAGAAATACTAGCACCTAACACAATGCCTGGCATATTTGGCATTAAGTAAATCTTAACTGTTCAACTGATTGATTGGGGAGTTAATTAAATTAATAAATGTGTGAATGATTGATTGAATCATTGATTGAATCATGAATGGAAGGGTGTTTAGTAAATAATTACAAAAAACATTTTCTTTCCTCCACTTTATTCTTGGTCATTTTTATAAACATTTGTTTTTCTTTTTCTTAATAGTTAACAGTACTACCATTTGTATTTTCAAACCATTTTGGAAAATAACTTTAAACATAGTTTTACATTTCACAACTTTTCTTGGCATGTTTATAACACTCATCATATTGAATAGTAATTGTGTAGCGATATGTCCACGTTACACTGAGATCGATTTTTAAATTTTTGTTAACCATAGCATTTTCACTGTGTCAAGAACAAAATAGGTGCCCAATAAATTTTTTGCTGCATTGCATCATATTAAATGTGCTTCGGCACTCTTTTACCATCATTCTGCTCTCCCTGTTGTGAGCAGTTTACTCAACTCCCCTGCTCTTCAGATTTGCCACCTGATCCCTGGTGGTTCTGAGGGGAAAATGAGTACTGGATTTGTGTTCACATCTTCCAAAGCGGATTGCAATATGAGGACACGTGAGATGTGTGTAGGGGGATGGCATCAGGGGACCAGAATGAACCCCTTCGTGACATTCATGTACTCTATTCTGTGGTGGCAATTTAACATTTTTTTTAACCTCATTTTATAGTTAAGACTCATTTGAGATTAATTGGCTTTCTAGAAGATCCAAGCCTTGGCCTAGGAAAATCCAGTCATGTACTCCCCTTATTAACACCCTTCCCATGGCCCTGGGGATAAAGTCCAAACCTTTTAACTCCTTTGCAAAGTCCTTCATGACTTGGCCCTCTCCCATCTCTAGGCTCTAGTCATCAGCAGCTTCCTTCAGACATTTGAACCCACTACTTTCTCTTACTGCCTCTGCCTAGAATACTCCGAATGACCCTATCCCTTGCTCATTCTTTCCCAACCTTTAGAAATTCCATGGGCTCCCAGTAGGGGCCTTAGGAGGCAGCTGAGGTGAGAGCAGAGGCCAGAATGGAAGCCTCAGAGCCAGACGATTAGTTACAGAAAGCATAGGTGACTGAAACTCGTCACATTCTCAAAGTTATTCTCAAACTATTCCTCAGAAATTGGCGGCTCATCAATGTCATCAGCAAGTCAATAAACATCAGAATGTTCAATTAAGATAGTCTTCATCAGAAGAATCCTCAACCGAAGAGGTCTCTCTCTCCTGAATTTTTTCTTGAATTAAAAGCATTCTTTTCTTAACCTCTTTATTTCAGACACGAAATGCAAGTAACCCAGACAGTTAAAACAAGCTGGTGTATATCAAAGCAAAAAATATTGACACTAAACACCATTTTCGTTTGCATAAATATTTTTCACATTTTAAGTCCACTGAAAAATGCCGAGAGAGAGAGAGAGAGAGAGAGAGAGAGAGAGAGAGAGAGAGAGAGAGAGAGAGAGAGAGAGAGAGAGAGAGAGAGAGAGAGAGGCTCACAGACTAAGCTCTATGACTGACCACATATCAAAGGGGCCCTGAGTCTCTCAGTCCCTTCTTTTCTTGGCCAACCACTGGGATGCTCCCAGCCACACTTCCTTTCACTGTTGACTCTACTCCTGGTTACCAATGGGAGGATTTCATGCCACTTTCCTTTTAATCTGCTTGCCATTTCTCACTAGGATTTGACAGTCTGCATGGGTGTGCCTGGATGCCAATGGCAGAGGCAAGCCCTTCATTTGGGACCCAAGTAGGAATGTGAAAAGTGAGGCTTGGGTTAACCTCAGGTCACTCTAAGTGCACTCCTTTCAAACATAGGGAAGTCCCTTTTTGACGAAAAAGGAAAAAAGTTGGAGCATAATTATGTCCTCTAAAAATGTAATGTGCACTGGAAATTGATCTTATAAATTTCCTACTTATTACTGCAAACAGAATTTCCTCTTTGACATCCCAAGCATGTCAGAAAGAATTCTTGTTCCTTGAGATAAAAACAACATTTTAGGGCTTCCCTGGTGGCTCAGTGGTTGAGAGTCCGCCTGCCGATGCAGGGGACACGGGTTCGTGCCCCCGTCCGGGAAGACCCCACATGCCGCGGAGCGGCTGGGCCCGTGAGCCATGGCTGCTGAGCCTGCGCGTCCGGAGCCTGTGCTCCGCGACGGGAGAGGCCTCAACAGTGAGAGGCCCACGTACCGCAAAAAAAGAAAAAAAAAATTATTTTCTCTTTTCTTTTTCAAATATGTGTATATAAAACTTCTCATTAAGAGAAAGCATATTTTCTGTATTATTCCTATCTTTATTATAGTATAAAACTTTGATTTTTGTTCAGATGACTTTATTTCTTTCTCTTAAGAAGTTATTCATTTGCAACAACTTCTTACTTAAAAACATTTGTCCCAAGAGAGAAACACTACCAGAGCAAGCAAAGGGAAGTAAGATATCTCTGCTTTGAAAGTTCTTGGGAATTATCAGATCATTTCTCTTCGTCCTGCTCAAATATATGGACTTCCTCAAATCTAAAAAATAGGATTGTTTTGAAAAGAATTTTACACACAGGGAAGACATTTTAAAGGAAAGAAGATAATTTTACTCAGAGATTTCTGTGTATCAAACTACAAACTGTAAATCAGAAATAGACACAATGATCCACCATTAGTAATAGGTGAGTAAATACAATTGTCTGACATCATTTACAATGTTATGAAAGTAGAAAAGTTTCTGTGTATTCTTCCGTCACAATAACACAGTTAATATCTCTATAGGCCTTTGTCATTTACAAAGGGTTTTAGATCCCATAGTTCATCTGAGCCTTATAACAATGTCTCCTTTTGGGCCCAAAGCAGACGTCTCTCTTAAGGCCTACCTTTATTAAGAAATTTCTATTATTCCATTTCAAGTTTGCTCCTTCTGCCTTTCTGTGATAAATGAATTTTCACTTTTAAGATTATTAGACCCTCCATCAAATTATCATTTATTAAACACTTTTATGTTTAAATCATCTTGTTGGTTCTGAAGTGAAAATGTACAAGACAGTCTCATCTAGAGGAGTCTGATTTCTGATTCTATTTGGATAAATCTTAAAACACTAAATATTATAAAACTATAACCTATTTAAATAAAAGTTTATGATGCTCATGTAGTGACTGTCTAATGACGGTTAAAGAAGTATCAGTCTGGGGCTTCCCTGGTGGCGCAGTGGTTGAGAGTCTGCCTGCCGATGCGGGGGACACGGGTTCGTGCCCTGGTCCAGGAGGATCCCACATGCCGCGGAGTGGCTGGGCCCCTGAGCCATGGCCGCTGAGCCTGCGTGTCCGGAGCCTGTGCTCCGCAATGGGAGATGCCACAGCAGTGAGAGGCCCGTGTACCACAAAAAAAAAAAAAAGAAAGTTTCAGTCTGATTGCCCTCAGTCCGAGGATGTGCAAGGCAGATATTTGATCATTTGAATTTATAAGAGCCAACACTTAGAAACTTTCAAACTGACATTGCAAAATCTTTGAAAAATTGGAACTCATGGCAACATTGGGCCCACAGTCCCACACATGTGTCAGTTAGAAAGGAGGCAGGTTTATTTACACGAAGCAGATTGGTGCAACCCTGAGGCTTGGTGTAAGAGGCTATCCTGTTATACCTAGCCCAGCTTATTCACTCAGATCCTGTCCTCTCTCTGCCGCTAAATGTGCAACCTCTTTTAAACTAATAACCGCTGTGGACATTTGGAAGACAGAGATTCCACAGGCTCAGCTTCTAAGTTCAAAGAAGATAAGTATGTGAGGCATACTCAGGGGAGAGACAACAGGATGACACGAACAAAAGCACCAAGACCAGAAAGCAGACGGTGTGTTTTGTGAGAAATGGGGAATCGGTTGTCTAGATCACAATATTAAGGGTAGAACCCAAACCTTCTTGAGGAGGATAGTGGCAATGGCACTCTCTTTTACCTAATCAAACGTGTCCCCTAAATAATTACAATTTGACTACTTCCCAGTCAGGACTTGCTTTTCCTGCCAGTCTGCATCGCCTTAAAAGTGTAGTCCTGAGTGATTTCCACGCAGTGTGATTTGTCCGTGGCAGGTATGATCTCCCTGATGTGGCTGATGGCTGGTGGTCACAGCCACTACCAGATTAGTATGGGAATAGCCACTACTACAGGGGATCAGTAAAGTAATAATACATTTTCATATGTCTACTCCCATCAGCCCTTCTGATACATAGTTGTCAAACACTGCTGCTCTAAAATCAAAAAATGTGTTTCTGGGTCATATTAAAATTGAGAACACTAGAACTTAAATATCTGCGCTTTGTTTAAAGAATGTGTTGGGATTGTACAGCAGGGAAAATAGAATATATCACAGAAAATTTTAAGTAACGTGTAAACGTGTTTACACGTTTCAGAAAGTTTATTTTGCTGGCTTAACTAGTTTCTCCCAACACCAGAAAGATTCATTGGAGCAAAGAAAAACTAAATACAAAAGGACTATCCATTCTTGTAGAATGCAGCATGTAAAAACACAACCAAAAAAGGTACCTACGAAGTTGCTGATTGCTGTTAATTTTCCCCAAATACTGAATGATGTCAGTCCATAAAAATGAATTGCTTCACTTTCGAGGTAATTCAGTTGCCGTGTGTAAGTTCAGTGAATATGATGTCTTTATAATTGACATTAATCTTTTGGAAAAAAGTTCAGTGTGCACTTTGGAATGTCCTGCGTCTCTTCCCTCTGAAATTTCATCTGGTCCCAATTACCGTCTGCTCCTAGTTTGATCCAGTGGCAGAGAACGAGCTGAGCTTCTGTCCTGCAGCTGAAGCAGACACACTTCATTAGCCTCATTCTGATTTTGTTCTTTATAGATCAGCTAAAGTTTACAGAAAGATTTATATAGACTCAGCAACTTTATGAAGTCCTGTTAAAAATACATAGAGCTGCACTCAAGAAATGCATTTTTGACCTCTTAGCTGTCAAGTTCACTCAAAGCTGTTATGGGACTTTTTAGCTAGTTAAATAAACAAGAGTTTCTGCTACAGCTCTTATTTTATATTATTTTATTTTTTCTTTCCACATCAGAATCTTTATCATAAAGCAGCTGAATTGATACATTTGGAATAGACTGAGTATATGTCTCCCAGGGCCCCTTTGAGCTTTCTGGTCTATTCATTTTGGGTCGTCTAATACGTAAGGGTCGTTGCAATGCGCCAGGCATCGTGATAAGCACTGACCTAGAGCAGGGAAATGATTGAAAGAGCCCTTGCTTTCCTGAGTTTCAGAGAAGACAGACATTAACTATGAAAACTTAAAAACTAAAACAGTCTTTACAGTTCAAAAGGGTTGTTTTTTACTGCCTGTCCCTCTTCTGTACCCACAGTGTCCTTGGGTGCTGGTCAAAAGAGAACTGGGTGTGATCCACTCTGGCTGCATTCACCATCTGCACCGCGATGTGGCCTGTGGAGGTCCCCCAGGCAACAACACTGGTTCCTAGCCTTCTTTTTCCAACCAGACAAAAAGCCATCCATTCGTCTAAGGCAGGGGTTGGCAAACCATGGTCTGCAGGCCAAGTCTGGCCTGCTGCCTGTTTTAGCATGGTCCACAGGCTAGGAATGATTTTATGTTTTTAAATAGTTGAAAGCAAGTTGAAAGAAGAATATTTCATGACACATGAAAATTGTATGAAAATCAAATGTCAGTGCCCATACGTAAAGTAATATTAGAGTACAGTCATGTTTATTCATTTACAGATCGTCTATGTCTGCTTTCTTGCTACAATAGCAGAGTTGAGTAGTTACAAGAGAGAGAATAACAGCCCATAAAACCAAAAGTATTCTCTATCTGCCCCTTTACAGAAATGTTTGCCAACTCCTGATCAAAGCTTCCATATTATCTCTTTTTGGATTTTTCCCACCCATCTATTCACTGTACAATGTGGGCCTTATTATATGTCATCTCCTCCTCTATCCTAGTTCCTGAATCTCTCCTCTTATATAAGTGCATGACAACCTCACCTTATAAAAACTCCATAACTCATTATTCAAAACAGGGAGGAGAGATGATAGGCTTCTAGCAAGCCAGAGGCATACAATTCTATGAATCTGAACTGAGTTTTTGAGCCTTATAGCTGACATAATTCATGCATCTATGCTTAAGGTGTTTCAATTTTTAGGACAAAAACTGCATTCCTCTAAATAGCTTTTCTATGCCACCATTTGAATAGACTGATTCTATAATATAGATTAACAAGACATTTTGGTTTCTTAATTTTCTAAAATTATCAAGGGTTAAGTTACAGAATTTTAAATACGTTTGGCCACTAGCTTTACTTTATAATAGTTATTCTCCTCTAAAATTTCTAACAACTTCTGTAATCAGGAATTCCTGAAGACCTGATATATTCTCCAAATGGCAAAGTTGGCCATTAGCTAACACTAGGAAGTAACTTATTTAGTTATCTAGTTATATAAAGTACGTACTGGAACTCCCCAGTATGTGACAGTGATAATTGATCCATGGGAGTGGATTTTACCATTTAGAATAAATTTCTTCATCTCCTATATTTGTCTCCATAAACTATGCATGACTGATTATAACCATCTAATATTTCCAGTTTAGTACTTTCCTCACAGATAATCATAGGCAATATTTTCCTCGTTTCATAATCACATGCCAGTTAAATGCTTACTTTAAAATATATTGAAAATTACATTTGATTCTCTTATCCCCAGATAATATTGCAGCAAGTGAAATACATTTAAGCCATTTTTGTTAGATTCTTACTTCTGACAAATAATTTTTGATTGTGAAATACCACAGTTTAGGGCCAAGAGAAAATTATTAGGTTTAATCTAATTCTTTGAAGAATATCCAATTCCTTTCACTACCTTTCAAAGACACTTCTACAACTGTTAACATTGAATGCAATTGTATATTTAAATAATATGTATGAGAAACAGGTGGCTAGTATTTGGCTTATGAGAAAAGGGGAAAAAAGCTGTAAAACCGTTCCTCAAAAGATGAAAGAAGAAAGGTTACAGGCCTTGGTAACTTTTGCAGTATATATAGCGGGGACTAGTTGACATTCATGTGGAATCTCTGCCTCAGATATTAGTCATTCTTGAAAAAAGTGAAAGGCTCAATCTAATTTCTGACAAGTACCCTAGAAAACCAATGTCTACTGCTAAAAGGTAGAGCTTTCTGATCCATGCTTCTGCCAGTTAGTTTCTGAGACTGAAGTGGGCAATGCAGCAGCAGTCTGGCGGACGTGCTCAGTGAGACAGCTGGCCTCTTCTTCATGGAGAAGAATTGGCTCTGACACGTCCCAAAGATAGAAATGGAAACCCTAGCACTTAGGTGTGTTGCTTAGAGCCTGTGGTGAAGCAGTATCTGAACCTGGAGCTTGGGGATCTTCTTCTGCTAAGCCTGGGACCAGACCAAGAGAATACACGGCACACAGCTTTTGACCATCTTGACCAGAACCGCAAAGTACTGGAAATGTCTCAGGAATGGATGTTCTCTACTGATTCCAGACCTTAGGTACGTCCTCTTAGGTAAGTGTAAGGGAAAATACGATGCCTGTAAAAGAAGCCACAGAAACTACATAGGACTGAGACAATGTTTGACCTTGTGCCCACTTAATTTGTGAAATATTATTGTTGCCTGCTATTTTATTCTTCAGCTTTAAAGAACACGACTCATTTGCACTCACATCTCTATGGAACTTTAGTATACAATTTCTCTCAGATGGAATAAAAGACAGAGGCATCAAAAGATTAACTAATTCCTTGAGATTTTAGTTCTTGCACCAAATAAATGACAACACTGTCCCCTGCAGTATGCAACACTGATTTGACTTGTTCTTAATATCCTTGAGCATTACTTTCCTAGAGCAAGTCATTGAATCTAAACCTAATTTTAAGTGACTGTAATTCAGTTTGATTGTTCAGATGTTTATTTTTATTTTTTTACATCTTTATTGGAGTATAATTGCTTTACAATGGTGTGTTAGTTTCTGCTTTATAACAAAGTGAATCAGCTATACATATACATATGTTCCCATATCTCTTCCCTCTTGCGTCTCCCTCCCTCCCACCTCCCTATCCCACCCCTCCAGGCGGTCACAAAGCACCGAGCTGATCGCCCTGCGCTACGCGGCTGCTTCCCACTAGCTCTCTACCTTACGTGTGCTAGTGTATGTATGTCCGTGCCTCTCTCTCGCTTATTGAGTGCCTGCTGTATCTCAGATCCATACTAAGCACTGGGATAAATGAATTATGAATTACTCACAGCCTCTGCTGCCTAAAAGCTTATAATCTAGTGGAAGAAACCAATTTCTACGTAAATTAGTTCAGTATTAAATGTACAGGTTAACTGAGAAACACCAGGGGTTATGGGAGAGATATTTAGTCAATTTCGTCCCAACAAGAAGGTGGCTCCAGGAAAGGGAAGCTACCTTAGTTACGTGTCACAGTAGGAGTGAGCTTTATTCAGGGCATATTACGCAGGAGAAATGGCCTGAACAAACCCTTAAAGAGTGAAATTACATAATGTACACATTCTATAGTACACAGTAAAATATGGGGAGAGAAAGATGAGTCTGAGGAGGGAGGTCAGGGGTAGGTCACATAAGGATTATTTTATGCCACACTAAGGGGCTTGATTCCATAGGCAATGGAACACCACTTAAGGACAGTTATGCAGTCATGTCTTCACTCGAAATAAATTTCTTAAATTATACTGTAGAGAGTCGTTCTAAAGGACCCAAGACTAGAGGTAGGGAGACAAGGTAGGAGGCTGTTTCACAGCACAGACCAGAGATAGTGGGAGCCTGATGTGGGAAAGTGACAGCAAGAATGGAGATAGAAAGAACAAGATGGGAGAAATATGTAGGAAGTAAAGTTCCTGGGGTAGGGTGATTGGATTTGACGTGATCACCGAAGAGAGGAAGTCTAGGGCATGCTTCTGACTGGAGAACAAGTTGGATAGTTGGGTCATAGGCAAAAATAATAATAGAGGGAGAGGAGAGGGTTTGAGGATGCATGGATAAAAAGATGAAAGAAATTTGTCATAGTTCCACATGCATAGCAACCAATATTCATATTTTGAAATATTTCTTTCTGTCTTTATTCTTCATATATTTTGTACATAATTAAGTTCATACTACATTTAAAATAATTTATTCTGCTTTCTATTTGATGAAAGAATCATTTCTTGGAAAAAGAAGTATTATTTCATAATATTAAAAATTCTTTTTGAACATACTTTTCAATAACTGCATAGTATTTCTTAGTATTGAACACCTATGAAATAAAACACTTTTACCTGTAAACTACATATGACAACTGAAGGGATGCAACCTAAAGATTTGGTTAGAGTGAAGTACTTATAAAATGTTCTACAGGAAATGAGACAATATTTTTTAGAAACAAGTAGTGAGTTCATAGGAGTCAATCAAATACAATATCTTAAGATAAAAATATGAAAATTCTTCTAATCATTTTATTTAAAAGATCAAAATCGGTCACTTATACTAACATAGTAATAACATTGTATTCTGGTTAAAATATGGCCTTGAGAAAGGGATATATAGTCAAGAACAAACACAGTGAGATTTGTCATTAATCTGTTTCCTCTTCTCCCTAGTAATATGGTGCAGAGGTACTAAGTCTGCAGATGAAAAAAAAATTTCATTTCACTAGAGCTGGCCTTAGGCAAATCCACACCGTCAATCACATGGATAAAATGTAGGCCAGGCTGCCAAGTGTTTTTCAAAATAGACAATAAATGAAATATAAGAAGTGAATATGATCAGGTATTTATAATTCTCACTTCTTAGTTGGCATAGCCCAAAATTATTAAATATATAGACAATGTTTCCATTATTTTGGGGTTTCTTCTCTTTTTTTTTTTCCATCTTCTCAACAGGGAATTTCGGTGTACATTTTTGCCCTTTGGCTTCATCTTTTAGTAGCTCGTGAAAAGTGATACGTAGGTGGTTTACACTCAACGCCAGAATCAACATTCCTTCTGTTCCGAAAAGCTCAGGATTTGAAAGCGTTTTTCCTTCTCATAAGGATTTACTCAAGTATTTATATATCCTGTAAGAGTTGGCGTCAGTAATATTATTCCTTCGTATTTTGGGATACTTTTATTTAGAATAACATGCTTCACAACCAGAGAAGCAAACTACCTACAAAGGAATGAATACAACTTTATTTCCAATTATTTTTCTTCACATCACTGTGGAAGTTGCATTTAAATACATTTCATTCAAAAGTCCTATTTTCCTCAAGTGGAAATTCTAGTAGTTCAAGGGGAACATGATATTTTTAGAACTGTTTAATCTTTCAGTGACTGATGAAGATCCAATTCAAACGAAGAACATTCTTCATATACAAAATATTGATTCGCTGTAAGTTTGAACTGAGTAACTCAGAACTTTAAGATTTGAGGAGGGGGTGGGTATCAGCTGTTGCAAGCAGAGACATCAGGGAATTTTTATTCAAAAATAAGTGGACAGGAAAAAGTCTTAGCTGCTCAAAGGCATAGAGTAGAGGTGTGCCTTAGAGTACACAGTATTTTTGCACATTTCTGTCAATCTTAAGAGGCTATACGATCAACAGATTTTTCTACAAAATAAAAGAAGCTAAGATTTTCAATAATTCCTCTTCTTTTTGGTTAAGCTATATTTTCTGAGCACAAATTAGTACACATTCCCTAACAGAAATAGAAATGTGTTTATGGGGAAAAGAAGAGTATTTGAAATGGCGCCCTTATGGGAAACTTTAATATAAACCACTCTGCAAGGTCAGGACATATCCACTGTAGATAAAAAAAAAATTGCATCCCTAACTACAAAATGGTACAAGGTATTAGAAATAGGTAATGGTCTTTAATATCTGTGACCCAAGCATCTGAAGAAGACAAACTACTCAAAATTCTACAACACAGTACATGAGTTTGCACAAATTGGATTGTTGTTTTTCATTAGATCATGTATTGCTCGCAGGCAAGAGAGCTTGTATTAGCCATCCACACTGGTCTACCCCTGCCAGTGTGAGGAAGATACCATGAGTTACAGACGCACATAAAGTCAGGAAATAGGGAACATTTTGGGTGAGCCTTTAGCATAAGGCAATTCTCTGATGCTTTCTGGTTACATAGTGATATTGATACATAAAGTATAAACATTAAATGTTCATTATGATCTAAACCTCCTTTATCTTAATATGGTTTTGTTAAAGGCCCCAGTGCTTACAACATCATACAAGAGCCACCATTAGCCTACGGCCTGGGCTCAGTGTCACTGGCTCCTTCATTCTGGCAAAAATACATTGAATGAACACTGTGTAAGGAGAATTTCTATTTCTGGTTTGAGTAAATTAACATCTGATTCATACTTGAAGTGTTTTGTTCTTTGAAGGAATAAAGAATATATCCTTCTTTCAGTCAGGGCTATATAGGCATCATCTTGAAGACATATTTATTAAAGAAAAGAACTAATTATTTCTTAAAAGTCCTGGCCAGGTCTACCCTAATAAAATTTCTTTTGGACCACAAATGTTGACAATCTCTAATATTCTTTTGATGAATACTGGAATGTGTGAGGAAGCCCCACGGTGGCATGGTTGACGTTACGTTGCAGAAAGAGTGGAGTTTGGCTCTCAATGCTGAATCCAATGCAGATGAGCCGCTCTTGTTTTCCACTTACCTGAGCATGGCTGGAAATTGCCCCCTGTCCCCTGCAGGCAGAGCAACGTCACGGCAGTGTGATCAGTTAGAGGGCAGCACAGTTCTGCTTTCTCAGACTGCTGGTATTTTTTACAGAGCTAACGTATGCTCAGAATCTGTTTCTAATTATTATGTTTCAAGAAAAACAAAGTGCCATTCATGCAAACCAAAAGGAAGTTACAAGCCCGAGGCTCAAAGCTGAAAATGGTCAATTGAATTAGCATGCTTTTTGTACATGTGAGCAGAAATGTACAGGTAACTACATGAGCAGGCTGGCCATTTAACATAGTATTTTAACATGATTATGAAAAGCAAAATACCTGTATTTGTGGGCAGGGACCTACGTGCAAAAGCACTTCTGAGTTGCAAGAATGTGTGCACCTTCTGAAAAAAGAAACAAGAAACTTGCGAGTTCATCTTGCGTGTATGGTGTCTGGACCACAATAACACCCAAGAAATAGCATTTGAACATGTTAATGTATAAATGAACGTGAAAACATGAATTGTGTACAGTACTAAAGAATTCATTTTATTTTGCATTTGAGTGTGTGTGTTTTTCTTTTTTTCCCTCTCACTCTAGGTATGTATTATAAAAACAGTGACTGTATATGGTGAAAATTCAAGCAGAAGGATACAAAAGTCTTTCCCCCTACCTAATGGCCCCATTCCCATCTTTCTTTCTCTAGCATTGCTACTAACATTGTGTTCATTTTTAACAAACTGGATCGTATTTTATCTACTATTTTGCACATAGGTTTATTCCATCTACTATTTTTTGGAGATGTTTCCACATTTACCCAGATTACCGCCTTTACACACATATACTTATTTAATTCTTTTAAAATTTGACTCTAAATATTCTAGTCTACTACATGGCTAAACAATAATAAATTTCCAGTTCCTAGAAGATAGGCAATAGTGTTGCTTCCAATTCTTTTTTTTAAATTAATAGCTACAAATAATGATGAACTGAATATACATGCACATATATTTTTATGCAACTATGTCAGAATATACGTAGAATAACTTACTAGAACTGAAATAGGTGCATCAAAGGAATATGCATTTTTAATTTGGATAGCTACCGGTAAATTGCCATTCCACCGCAGTCTGTGAGAGCACTTGCTTTTCTGCATCTTTGTCAAACTGCGGTAACAAACTTCTTATCTTAGCTAATCTGAGAAGTAAAAACAAATATTAATTCATTGTTATCTTAATTTGAATTTCTATCATAATTATTCAGGTTGAGCATTTTATATTTATTGACCAACTTTGTTTCTTTCTTTTTGAATTGCCCAGAAATGATTTTTTTTAAAGATATCAGATGACAATCTGTGCTGTATGTGAGATCAGATACCGTAACTGAGAAGAAAGACATTTCCAATGCCAAGATGGAAATACTCTTTTCTTCCTATTGTACAAGTATTATGCAGTTCAAGCCAATTTTAGAGAACACTCTCTGAAAGCTACCAAGAAATAAATTGTGGATTTTTCTCCTGAACCAGCTGCAATGAACTACAGAAAATGGAACCTTCTACTCACTGGATATATCTTTGCTGTTATTCTCAAAAGATGAAATTCCAGAGATAGCATTGTACATTCATTGTGGTATGTGTCTTTTATTTTATTTCTTTGTTAACTTTTAGTTATTGATGGTTTATTATATACAAAACCATCAATATAGGATCTAGAAAGGCAAGTAACCAAATAAAATAAGACAACGAATTAGCCATAATTTTTCCTCTTAAGGCACTTAGAGTGTTTCTGAGAACAAACAGGAGAGGAAAATAAATAATAGGTTTGGGATCTTACTTGAGTACTAAGGAATTTGGACTTCACTTGGGGCAAGAAAGTGACTGCAGGTAATTAACAATATTCAAATTGTTCTGTAAGCAAATTCTTCTAAAATCCATGTAGATGAGAGAAGGACTAGAGGTGGAGAAACTAATTAGGAGGCTATTATCTCTCACAGGTAACAGATAATCAAGGTCAACACAACCACAGTGGTAAGGGAAGTGGCATGCTGGCAACTACCAGTGGGGATGCTAGGGGGATGCACAATTGTCAGGAGCTAATCCTGGATGGTTAGAACCATCAAAGCCAAGGAAGGATTAGGCCCAAGAAGGAGGGGACATCAAGAATGTAAAATGCTACAGACTAACAGAATCTTTACACTAGACCATCTTTATTCATCCTAGTGGAAATGAGAACATGTCATTATTACCTTTGTCCAATCAGTCCATGCTTATTGAATTCCTGCTGTGCCCAGACACTGTGCTATGTGCTGTTGATAAAATGGTGAACAAAAGCAATAAGGTCCTTCCTATCACGTAACTTAAAATCTACCAGAGAGAGCATCGCATCGAAAGCAAAAATGGCACCTCCTGTTTGCTCTGGGAGAACCACCCCTCAACCTTTGTTAGCCCGTGTGCCTTAGGTAAACCGAACCCTCCCCCAGACCTGAAATGGTGTATCTGAACTAAGCCCAGACCCATGGGAGGAAAGGAGGGTGCCTTCCTTCCTCTGGCCATAGTGAATGTCCATGGATAGGTAGGATCCATGGGGGCCGAACGTAGCTGCAGAAATTTCATTCTGAGCCTTTTGTTTCTGATCTCAGAGAAGTAGACTGTCTCCCTTACATGGTGGGTACCTGGAAGTATGAAGAACCAGAGCCATGGCCGCCAACCATGGAGTCAACCTTGTCTACAGTAAGTAGAAAGCAGAGCCAAGAGTTGCAGAGAAAAACCATGTCCTGATGATGTCATTTGAGTCTGGTCAAGCTCTGACCAAAGCTAGATTTATTCTTGAACTTGTGGGTTAGGTGAGACAATAAATTCTATTTTAGTTCAAACCAGTTTGGTTTGGATTTTCATTCACTTGTAATCAAAAAAAAGTCTAACCATTACAACTCAGCTCTAAAAAAATGTCCTGTCCTTCTTTTCCCCAGATGGCAAAAAGTTTTAAAATTACTTGTCTCTGAACATTTTATTGCAAAACTATGGTGTATTACAAAATTTAAAACATTTGAAATCTAAGAAGGATGGTATTTCTGTAGAAATAATTAAATGATGATCTAAGGAAAGTTATAGTATCTTCCAGTCTGTTTTAAATTATGGTATAAAGTTCACAGCTGTATGTTCTTCAATTACCAGAACTCAGAGAAGTCTGGTATTTAGGCCATTACAAACCTACATTTATACCTCTTTTGAGGTAGCAAGAATGTTACCGAGTAACTACTTTATTGAAAAATGACTGCAGTTTACTTTTTATCTTTAGGTAAAATAGTTTTAAAAATTAAATAAATTAAAAAATTTTATTTTGGAAAATCTCCCATTTCAGTGGAGAAAGTAAACACATAAACCACTAAATGCACTGAAATCAGTGCATGCTTTGCCTTAATCTTTATGTTTTAAGCATTGTACGTTGAAATGTCTTTCATCTGGAAGCAATGATGACACTGATTGAGCATTCTGAGGAATTTCTTTGTACAGTACCTGTTCATCATTCAGAATCAGCTTGGAAATTCCATATTAGACATAATCAGAGTTTCAGACATGAGTAAATACAGTGATGCCTGCCTAACCCAGAATTTCCCTCCCATGCAGGTATAACTTATGTAGTCTTACTTGTTATGGTTTTGGAGCAACCACAAGGATTTCAATTCCACTATTCTGTTGTCTTTCCCTTAGGAATAGTTAGAAAAAGAAGGTAACAGCACTTGACCACAGAAAGGGAACATAATATTGTAGAATGTTTTTTTTTTCCCTAATGAAGATGTGAGAGAGAAAGAGAATTGAAAACAATCACCCAAGCTTCCTCAGCCCAATTTTTAACATATCAGCTAAGTATGAGAGTGAAAACATAACCTTTTCTAACTATCTCACAGTCTTATCAGGAAGAGTAAACAAAATAACTTTTATGAAAGTGGCTTGCCCATTTTCAACTGCTAGACAGAGTTAATCATACTTTCTCTTTGGGTTTCCTAGAAGCAATGTGTGGTCAGGGCCAGTTGGTCAGGCTGTACATTGCACAAGTATATCAGAGCATATCATGTCAATTTCTATATCTCTGTCAATAATTTTCTGGCAAATGGGACTAAAGAGAGTCTTGTTCTGATAAACTCTGTGTGTCACGACAATGTTCCAACAGGAAGGGGTGCCTTTTTAAAATTCTCACAAAGACCCTTTATACAGTGATAGAGGAAGCATGGTCTTGGCCTCCTTTCTCTCCCTTTCTCCAATCCAACATTCACACTGTATGATCTGATAATTGCTGCTAAAATGCAAGCTTTAGTACTATCACTCTGCCAAAATCCCTACAATGACTCTTCCATTGTCTTCAGAGTAATGCCCAAATGTCTAAACTTGACAAGATTCTGGGCCCCTCACCTGCCCAGTCTCATTGCTCCCTGCCAGCCCCACCTGTGCTCCAGTGTGTGGAGGTACCTACAGCTCCCCGAACGGCATGTGCTTTCTTGCCTCTGAGTCCGAGGAAATGCTCCTCATGCCTGAAACATCCTTCTGCACCTCTTCTCCTACATGCAGCTCAGAGGTCACATTAGGCTTCCTCTAGGAAGCCCGTTTTACTCAACCCTAGAGGAATCTTTGTTTGTTCCTATGTTCTCCCTTGCAGTAACCTTGTTAGTCATTCAACTCCCTCAAGTAGATAATGAGTAACTGGAGGACAGAACACGTGTACCCCTCACCTGTGTGCCTGGCACATGTTACAACCGACATATATTTGCTGAATGAAATGAGGTCTGGCTTCTAGTGTTGGATGTGTTGCTTATTTGCCTTGGGACCTTGAAACATGTCACTCAATCTATATCCCACTTTCCTGCTAGAAAAATAGAAGTTGAATTAGCCAATCCATAAAGAAGAACATTTAGACTTGCAAATATGCCATACATTTTTCTCACCTAAGTTCAGAATCTTCTATCTTTGCTGCTGAAATAGAAAAGAAAAGGGGGAGTGACATTTTGGTGGTTGAGACCTAAATACACATGAAATATGTGTGTGTGTGTGTGTGTGTGTGTGTGTGTGTGTGTGTGTGTGTGTGTGCTGTCTTCCTAATATTAAATTTCCTTGACCAGCTTTAAGAAGTTTTCTACCAAATGATCATGGTAATGAAAATGCTTGGTAAGTGAAGTTCAGTTATTTTACAGTGGTCTAACATTTTCCAAATGCCAAATGTAATAGGGTTTGCCATTGCACATAATTCACTGGATCCTTATTTCATTTTTACTACAAATTTATGGATTGAGCTTCAGGGTAAATGGCTTCAACATACAGTCTGTGACTCTTCTGGGAACGGGAAATGAGGATTGGTACAATTATCTCATTAATTTGAAAGTCAATATACAGAACTCAAGTGTCAATTCCTTCTGGGCAGCGGTGTCTTCGTCTTAATCATCCCGAGGATTTTGGAATGTCGGCAAAGCAGCATAACATTAGAATCTGGGTGGAAGTAGCAAAAAAGTAAAAAAGGAGCTCTTGGAATTGGAAAGTGATAGTAGGAAGGCAAGAAGTGAATCACAGAGAGCAGCTGAAAGAAGAGAAAGCCCTTGGTGTCTTGAGATTTAGCAGTTTGAGTGATCCTATCACGTAAACAGTGCTGATTGGTGTTTTGTGATATGGCCCTTTTGGTACCTACAGGATGGGAATGCTTTTGCAACCCCTGCCAATTAAGATACATTATGGAGGGTGATGCCCAGAGGACTCCATTAACTTCTGTGGATCTTCACTATACAAGTTTTGTTGAGCCTTATTTTCTGTAGGTTATATTATAAAAACAATATTTTTCCCAAATTAAAAATTACAGTAAAACACTGAATCTGGCTTTCAACATATACATGTGGTCTTCCTACAACTATGAGAAATATACTTCTTTGGAGGACTTGGTCCTCCAATTTAGAATCATGGCTGGGTTGGGTGTTGAAGAAGCAGCATGACAACCGGAAAAGGAAATGCAGCAGAGCTACATATGATTTAGAATTATTTCTGAGTAAAAACCTTGAGTTATTGAAGAGTTCATCTCAGATGAGATGAACACAAATCCACTGACTGCACAGGGCGGTCACACATATTTGTAAAGTGAATACTGGACTGAAAGTATCAGTTGTTTTATAGGTGACAGCCAGGGTCATAAATGCATCCACCTGCTTGTGGAGAAAGCAACATATTTTACTACCATGTCACCCTTTGTAGAGTCACACAAACAGGCATCTGACATATATTCCAGTTGAATAAGTCAGTGATTTTTAAAGATGTGTCAGTGAACTGGTGCCAGGCTAACGAGAGGAGAATCACGCAAGGAGCGTGTTATAAATCAATCCACCTGAGTCTCTTTCCAGTCCTCCTGGATTAGAATCTGGGGGCAGGGTGGGTGGGGGACATCCAGGAATCTTTATTTTAAAACAGCTTTGGTGGTAATTCATTTGACCAGGTTTTGGAACCGGTGTACTAAGTCATATTTCATGTGTCAGTAGCTGTACAATGAACTCTCCCCTCACCATGATATTGTATGTAATACTCTTTCCTGAGAAAATAACTGAAAAGCTTGATAACAGCAATTCTCTGCAGAAAGTAAGCATTAAGGGACCATGCAGCACAGTTCTGACTGGGGCATCAATTGCCTATCTTCTGCAGATGAAAGACTTTTTATCTGTGGAATCTTAATTGCTCTTTTGGCTGGGTCCTGAAATTGGAATCTTCCCGAAGTGAAGGTACATTAGTAGACTTTTACTCACTTTCTGGAACGAAATGGAAAAGTCTGTATCCATTCACACCAGAAAAAAAAATGTTCTCTTTAAGTCAACACGTCTTAACACTTCAAAATAGGGAGATGTTACTACTGCACAACAGAAAACATTTCCAAAGAAGTTGAATGACCTGCAGTACTCATGCTTTGCCATGATTCTCCCAAGCACCCGTATTTTTATGGGTGTGAATGTAAAGGTGAGCAAATAAATTCCAGCAAATATAAAGGTGCGAATCTAAAGGTGCAAATAAATTGCAGCAAATATAAAGCTGTGAATCTAAAGGTGAGGCTTTTACCCAGTTTCTTGATGTCAAGATAATGGAATCTGGGGAGAAGCTCGAATGCCAGACTGTTAATCTGTATCAGAAAAACACTGTTCAATTTGGAGTTTTATAAATGTACATGAAAAATGATTGGAAAAAAGTCTTTAGCAGGAGCTACTTTTTCTTCAACTCATGAGAATGTGAACTTTCATTCATACTGTGCCAGCGATGGGTCAGGCACCCTGAGTAGTCTGCACACACAACTGGAGTTATTCACATTTAATGACATCTTTCCTGCCCACTAAACAATTATTTACAAAACCTGAATAGAAGTAAGTGACATATTTATTCACTCATTTATTTAAATAATTTTTTCTTGACGATCTTGTTTAACACTATGCTATGCTCTGTTAAGGATTTTTTAAAGTTCTGTACAGGGCTTCTCTTCTAACAGTTTACAATCCATAACTGGTACAAATGACGGCAGAAAATAAATGTTTTACGTTCAGCTTCCTGGCTTCCTTATAAGAAAGAGAAGGACTGTTGTGAAAGGAGTCAAAGAAATACAGGTACAAGTTCTTTCCCAGGAGCTTCTATGCGGATTGCTAAAGTGTGTTGTTTCTTTTAAATCAGCAGGGAGGTAGTTTGAAAATGATTTATTAGCCCATGAAATGGAATCCCGTGACCATTCATTACAACAGGTCTCTTACGTCCCTTCAACATCCTTCCAAACTCACCTGTCACAAATCCAGCCCCGCTGAAATCCAACCCTCCCCAGGTCCCAGCCTGCACCGGAGCAGCTGAAGGTGGCTGGAGAACAACTCGTACACTGATTCTTTTCCCTTTAAATTCACCTTCGTGCTTCCCAACGGTCACACTGTTTCTTTCCGAACTCTCCTCCTCTCTTACTTTTTCAAATCTTTTTCTCTCCCCTCAAACTCCTACACCTCTTCCATCCTCACCTTCAAGTGAAATTTTTTAAAAATTTCACATGTATTTGCATGAACTATTTCTGCCTTACAAAGTCCGCAAAATTAATGGCTTAAAAATGATTTGTTATTTCTCACAATTGGTGGTCCGGAACTTGGGCAGGACTCGGCTGGGCACTTCTTCCACTCCACGGGCAGCAGCTTAGGGTGATTCAGTCGGGAGCCACAGTGGCCTCTCAACCTCCATGGTTCTGCGTTTGAACCCTGAGCATCCGGTGCCGGGTGTTTCTTAGAGTGTGGCAGTGGGTTCGAAGAAGGAGGCAGCAGAAGATGACGACTTCTTAAGGCTCAGGCTTGGAAAGCCCAGAATGTCACTCCCACATTATTCTATTAGTCAAAGCAAGGCACAAGGTCAGGAGGATTCAAGAGAAGGAAAAAGGATTCAACTTCTTGATGTGAGAATCTGCATGTGGCTACAGGGCTGGGAGGAGCAGTGGGTAGACGTCATTAAAAACTATCTACTACGATTAATTAAATATTAGTTACCATGCTCTACACCACACCCAGCACCTTACCCATATCTGTGCCCACGTGTCCACACTCCCTCATGTGACTGTTGATGAATGCTCCCACACCTAAGGAAGGCCAATCCCCTCCACTTTTTAAAAATTTTTTTACATCTTTATTGGAGTATAATTGCTTTACAAAGGTGTGTCAGTTTCTGCTTTATAACAAAGTGAATCAGTTATACATATACATATGTTCCCATATCTCTTCCCTCTTGCAACTCCCTCCCTCCCACCCTCCCTATCCCACCCCTCTAGGTGGTCACAAAGCACCGAGCTGATCTCCCTGTGCTATGCGGCTGCTTCCCACTAGCTATCTCTTTTATTTTTGGTAGTGTATATATGTCCATGTCACTGTCTCACTTTGTCCCAGCTTACCCTTCCCCCTCCCCATATCCTCAAGTCCATTCTCCAGTAGGTCTGTGTCTTTATTCCTGTCTTACCCCTAGGTTCTTCATGACATTTTTTTTTCTTAAATTCCATATATATGTGTTAGCATACGGTATTTGTCTTTCTCTTTCTGACTTACTTCACTCTGTAAGATGTGGCACATATATACAATGGAATATTACTCAGCCATAGAAAGAAATGAAATTGAACTATTTGTAATGAGGTGGATGGACCTAGAGTCTGTCCCATCCACTTTTACAACAGAATCCACTTTCACCTACTCACGGTCACTGTTTCAGTAACTTTTCTTCTTTCCCATGGAGCATCAACTTTTTGTCTTCTCCACTATGTAATTCCTGTTGGCAAACACATGTAATTTCTCTCCTCCTAAAAAACAACCAAGGAAACCAAATTTTCTCTCCTGAATCCATATCTCCCTACAGATATTATTCTTTTCTGTTACCCTATATAGCAAAACTCCCCATTGTTTTCAATCTCTCTTGAACCCACTCCAATCAGGTTTTGTTCCACCAAAACAGCCCTTCCCTCTATAACCATATCTTCCAGTCTTCAAAATGCAACGTACAATTTTCTGTTCTCATCTCACTTGACCTCTCTGGAACATTGGGCTCAACTGATCTCTCCTCCTTGAAACACTTTTTTTTTTCTTCTTGGCTTCAAAAGCATTACACTTTCCTGATTTTCTTCCTACTTCAGTAGTGGCTTTTTTTCAGTCTCCTTTGTTGATTTCTTCTCATTTCCTCAATCTCTGCTCCAAGGCTCAGTCGTTGGTTCTTTTCTCAAGTTTATTTACTCACATTTCAAGATTTTTAAACCTTTTTCCTTATCTGTATCTATATTCTGAAAACTCTAATACTTATGTCTCCAATCCAGACCTCTTTCCCAAACTGCAGATTATAGCTAATGGCCCACTTGATATCTCTACCTGGACATCTAATCAGAATCTCAAACTAAAGTGTCCAAAAGTGAACTGCTAATCATGTCCCCAAGTGGTCCTCCCACAGATTTCCCATCTCAGTAAATGACATCTCATCTTTCCAGTTGCTCTGGCCCAAAACATGGAATAATCTTGGGTTCTCTCTTTTTGTCACAATCCTCATTGAGTTTGTCCCCAAATCCTGTTGGCTCTTCCTTTAAAATGCACTTATAATCTGAGTACTTCTCACCATCGTCTCTCACATAAATTTCTCTGAATAATGCCCATTCTTGCTTCCTTCTAGTCTATTCTCACTTCAGCAGACAGAGGGATCTTTTTAAAATGTAGGTCAGATGATCCCACTCTTCTGCTTTAAACCCTTCAGTGATTTCCTGTTTCACTCAGAATAAAGGCACGTGTCCTCACAGTGACCTCCTATGTCCTACAGTCTGTCCTGATACCCTGTCATTCTGTGCCTGTGATCTCATCTCCCACCATCCTGCCCCTTACTCATTCCCTCCAGCCACACTGAACAGCTTTCTGTCCCCTGCCCACCAGGAATGCTCTCATCACAGGGCCTTTGTACTTGCTATGCCCTCTGCCTATAAAGCTCTTTCACCCTCGCCCCTCTGGACATAGCGTTGATTCTACTTGTCTATTCATTCACAGCATATCTCTCTCCATCACAATATAAGCTCCACCAAGGCAAGCACTTTCATCAGTTTTGTTTGCTGTCCTTTCCCCGACACCAAGAATAGCAATGCTGCACAGTAGGCACTCCATTAATAGACGTTAGAATTAGTAAACTTCTATTTCCTTTTCTTGTTTGTTTCATTTGTTTTTAAACATATTTCATTCTTCTTGCCCTTTGAAATGTATTTTATCTTATGATGAATTGTGAGATAGAAATCACTAACCGGTTCTTTTAACACTTTTGGGTGAGGCTAAATTGTGATGCTTATTCTGTTTTATATTTATCATTACTGGAATCTGTCTGTCCTTACACTTGTTTCATGCTGCTGGAATTAACATGGCTTTGTTAATGTGTTTTAACAAATCATAGTCACCCTCTCTTCTCAGTCCTAAATTTCTCATTTTCCCCTGCTCGTTCTTAGTTAGATATCTCTGCCAAGCCACTCATATGCTCCATCCTGATTAGCTGAGTGACAAGAAGCAGGATCTAGTTTAGACAGTTTCCACAGATCCTTTTCTATGTATTATTTCCCACTTACATTTTCTCTCGACTTCTAGGATTTGGGGGTTTCTGGAATGCCTCTTGGGATGGACTTGATGTCTCCTTCTCTTTCCTTTACCACCAATTCTGCTTGCCTTCCTGGAATTGAACTTTATTTTATCACACAGTTTCCAATTCTGTTTGACCATCTGTCTTTGGAGTCTGCCATCCGCTCAGGTGAGACCTTCCTCTGCATGAAGAGAGCCACGCTCCCAACAAAGAGCAATGGTGCCAGCCTCTGGACATGCTTTTAAGGAATGGGTTCCTCCTGATGAATTTTGTAGTTTTGTCATTTTTGCTTAAAGTGTTTCATCGGGATTTTGTTAATATTAGAGCACTTTGTAAGTTGGGAAGAGTTGTTAACATCTTTTCAAATAAGAACATTTTATTTCTTATTCAAATTTTCCTGTAAATTGTTGGCTAACGTATAGTTTTTTTAAAAATTGGTTATGTGTCTCATTAAGGGTAAGATTGGGTATTTACATATTCATTGCTATTGTGACTAAGAGCTTTTTCCATTGAGTTTATAGGTAATATATATGACAGTATGTTCTGTGTTTGGGGGATTTTGGAGAGGGGAGTAAAATATTTGACATCTGGGCATCTTTTAAAATTCTTCATCATAAAAGCATTTTAAGCTAATTTTCAGTATTATAATGTATGTAATAACTTTGACTATTTATGCCTTTGTTCAAGTTGTTCAAGTTGGATATATAAAAAGCTTCTTTATAACAAAGAACTGAATAACAAAAAATTCTGTATAACAAGAATAACATAGAATCTTGTTGAGGTTTCATAGAAAGAAGAACCTTGATTTTAATGATATGTATTCTAAGATTTTATGAGCTCTTTGTGTATATTTGTCAGTTGGTCTAAATTGTAGGACATTCATATATTACCCATGTCACTCCATCACTGCCTCAAACACCACATACTGCCCCTATAAACAATGAATATTTTTACATAGAAATTTAAAATTTTAAATGATTTAGTGGAAATTGACCTGGAATAATAACTAGATTTTCACATCAGTGTTGCACTTTCTCCTATCATTGTGTCAGGAAATATACTTGGAAATAATCCAATGTGCAACTTTTTCATGGAGAACTTGGCTGCACAGTCTGAGTGAGGGAAGCCTCAAGAGGCTTTGAGCTAGCTCTGAAGAGGTGGAACTGGCGTGAATCTACTGCTTCAGAGTTGAGAAGTTTTATACCCTTTTGAGACACTCAAAATGGAAGCAATAAAAGTTGGTGGCAGAAAAATAGCCAGTCTCACATGTTTATACCCTCTCTCACTCTCTTTTTTTAAACTGAAGTATAGTTTATTTACAATATTATATTAGTCTCAGGTATACAGCATAGTGATTCTGTATTTTTGCAGATTATATTCCATTATAGGTTTTTACAAGATAATGGCTATAATTCCCTGTGCTCTATAGTAAATCCTTGTTGCTTATCTATTTTGTACTTAGTAGTTTGTATCTGTTAATACCTTACCCCTAATTTGTCCCTCCCCCTTCCCTCTCCCCTTTGGTAACCACAAGTTTGTTTTGGATGTCTGTGACTTTGTTTCTGTTTTGTGTACACATTCATTTGTATTACTATTTAGATTCCACACATAAGGATATCATGCAGTATTTGTCTTTGTCTGACTTATTTCACTAAGCGCAATACCCTCTAGGTCCATCCATGTTCCTGCAAATGGCAGAATGTTATTCTTTTTTATGACTGAGTAATATTTCATTGTATATATCACATCTCAATCCAGTCATCTGTTGATGGGCTGCTTCCATGTTGACTACTGTAAATATTGGGTGCTGTGAACATTGGGGTAAATATGTCTTTCCAGATTAGTGTTTTCATTTTTTGCATATATATACCCAGGAGCAAAATTTCTGGATCACATGGTAGTTTTAATTTTATTTTTGTGAGGAACCTCCATACTGTTCTCCACAGTGGCTGCACCAATTTACATTCCCACCAACAGTGCAAGAGGGTTCCCTTTTCTCCACAGCCCCTCCAGCATTGGTTATCTGCAGGTTTTTTGATGACAGCTCTTCTGACCCATGTGAGGCAATATCTCATTTGTGTTTTGACTTGCATTTCTTTAATAATTACCAATACTGAGCATCTTTTCATGTGCCTGTTGGCCATCTGTATGCCTTCTTTGGAAAATGTCTATTCAGGTCTTCTGCCAATTTTTTGATTGGGTTGTTTGGTCTTTTTGATATTGAGTTGTATGAGCTGTTTGTATATTTTGGACATTAACCCTTTGCCAGTCATGGTCATATCATTTGCAAATATTTTCTCCCATTTAGTAGGTTGTCTTTTCATTTTGTCAATAGTTTCCTTTGCTGTGCAAAAGCCTTTAAGTTTAATTAGGTCTCTTTTGTTTATTTTTGCTTTTATTTCTTTTGCCTTAGGAGACTGATCCAAAAAAATATTGCCACGATTTATGTCAGAGTGTTCTGTCTATGTTCTCCTCGAATTTTATGGTTTCCGCTCTCACATTTAGATCTTTAAACCATTTGAGTTTATTTTTTTATCTGGTGTGAAGGAATGCCCTCATCTCAGTGTTTCATATATGGGTGTCCACATACCTTTTCTCTTAACCTTTCTCTATTGGAGAAAGACTGGTGTTGTCCAAGATAACCTCATAACCAGAATACCCCAAATAGAAATAGGGTACCTAAGAGCAAGCTCACCAGGAAAACACTGGATTTCCTCATTAAACAGTTAATATAATTCTAAAAGCATGGTTTGCTAAGCATGGGGAAAGGGATTTAACTAAGGATCCATTAGGATGCTTTTGCAGGGAACATTCCTGGAGCACATGCACACACACACACACACACATGTGTGTGCACGCACACACACACATATCTTGGTAATTCTGCTTTTGTTAGACTAGGAAAATTGCATTCTTTAAACATGCAACACTTGATGATGGAGCCAGATGTCAAAAAGCATGTGGAGTTGGAGAAGGATAGAATCTTAAGATTGAAGTTTTGCCATGGAAAATCCAAATACAGATCAAGGAATTTTTTTAAGGAAAACTTTTAACAGCCTATTGTTTGTAGTCTGTTTCGGAGATAAGATATCCTAATACTGTGAAAACAGTCATTCTTCTGAGAGTAATATTGATTATAAAACCTATTTTTTCATCACCACTGTATTAACAGTAATCGACTGACTGTACTGGCATTCATATTGTCAGGTTGAACATATACACAGTCCTTTTCCCCAGTTCCGATAATGTAACGAAGTCCACTTTCTCCAAAGTCTAACTAACATCACACACTGAGGCTGACAACTTTGTTAGTTTTACTTTAGATTCCCTACTGGTGTAAAAGTGTTTTATTTTACATCTCTGAGTACAACTTTGGTTTGGGGAAAACATGGAGGTTTATAAGGGTTGTGTATAAAGGAAGGGGCTCATTAATAAACACATTGCACTTTAGGATTTTAAGGAAAGCTATCCAAAAATTGCAGCATGATGATAAGCTGACATATTGTTTTGTCTAAATAAATCCATGTGTTGGAGCGCTGATTCTAGGACATCTTCCAAAGCTACAGACCTTTGGTGTTGCCCTTGCTGCGTGCATTTGCACAGCTGAACCAGCAGGCTATGCTGCTTTGACTCAAAGAGCGGTCCATATCCAGGCATTAAGTCACTATACCGGACACGCACCACTGGAATGCTGTGACCTACATACAGTGTATGTGGTTTACATTTTCAGTAACTGGGAGGCAATTTAATTGTCTGACTCAATTACAGTAAGTGAGAACCAGCCTGCCAAGTTTTCAGTCACCTCCTGAAAACAGACCCCTCAAAGTCAGGCCAGATTCTCGAAGGAGAAGCTAGGTCAGTGAAGCTGCTGATGAAGCATGTGTGTTCCAGGGTGTATCTCGCGAAAACTGCTGCTTTTTCTTGATCCTCTATTTCCAGCTCTGGCTCTCTGAAACAGGTCAAACTCTAGGATCAACAGTACAATTGAGTTTGACTCTAGCAGAATGGGAATCCCATTTTGGGCAATTGTTTCTTAGAGTAAAGCCAAAAGAAACATTGCCCAGTAGGAGGAAACATAATAAAGCTTGGTTTTGATTAAGTTGGAAAGTGTACATTTTCCAAGCAGCACTGTTGCACTTGGAATTTTATATTAGTCTTAATCTCCACTGGAAAGGGGTAGCCTGGGCTCTGGAGACTAGACTACCCCATGTCCTCTGTGGTCAACTGACTAAAGATTGGTTTGTCAAGGGACTCCTCCTTTGATCTGCCAAAACTGGCTTCTGACCAGAAGGTGCACGGTGCACTTAGCCAGAGAACTGCTGCTTAGCGAGAAACAGCCCAAGTGTCTACTAAGAAACAACTAGTCTGACTCTCAGCGCCTCATGAAACAAAAGGAATCTGTTCACATCTCTCTCTTGGCATTAGGCATTCAATCTGACGTCTTCCCCTCTTCGGCAACTATGTTAAAAAAATATTGGAGAAAATTCTTGGGAGTGATGATCAAGACTGACACCTACTAGGAGAAGTCCTAGAGAAATGCAGATAAAATTCTAGTAAGAAAAGTAAAACTAGAGTGAGAGGAGATCCTTTTATTTTTATCCACCTGTTCTGAAAACAAATAATTCTGCAGTATTTATAGTAACTATGGAAATCCCAGCAACTTGATAGTAAGCAGCTAGATCACTGACACTTGTTAAAAGTACTAATAATTATGTTGGAAACTTGTTCCTCCCACATGCTGAGTTTATGAAGTTAAGGGAGGACCGAGAGTGGGGCAGGTGACGAGGCCGTGAGAGAACAATCTGACCTGAGGCCGATGTTTTCCTTTTTTTCATTTTAAAATTTTATTTTATTTTATTTCTAACTGTGGTAAAAGACCACATAACATAAAATTTACCAGCTTAACTATTTTTAAGTGTACAGGTCAGTAGTATTAAGTACATTCACACTGTTTGCAACCAATCTCCAAAACTCTTTCCATCTTGAAAAACTGAAATTCTATACCCATTAGACAACAACGACTTGCTATTTTTTTTTCAAATCAATGTTATATCTCAGAAATTATCATCAGTGAGTACAGAACAGAGAATTTATTTTTTAACCCAGTAAGATCTGTATAGACGCAGTAAAAGTCCTTTTGCTACTGATAAGGACTCCAAATTATTTGAAGAGGTTAAAATACTTATAACTTGTAAGTCCAAGCACTGCATTTTCTGTTTATATATTATCGATGTCTTTAGAACCACATGGCTATATTTGAAAGACTACTGGGCCAGGAATTACCATAATTTAGATTCCATGACATTATGTCTATTCAAAATATGATATAGAGAAGATGCAATAAAATATAATAAACTTGTAAAGCAGATATGCCATTACCCATCCCCACCAAAGGGTTGAAGCTGTTCTCCTTTATGAGGAAACTATTAATCAATGCCACCTGGCTCTATCAGAGTCTTCACTTCTCTTTCCAAAGAGTATGTATTTTCAATAATATCCCAGAATTTGTTAACAATTCATTAATATTAAGTATATATTGTTTTGGAAATTTTATGCTTTGAAAGATATTCTTCAAATCATTGGGTTCACAGAGTTTTGGGGGGAGAGTGGTAGGGGCTGGGGAAGTGTGGTTGAGTGTAGTGGCCCTGGGTTTGGGGTCACTGCAGATGAACCTGTGTTTGGACCCAAGCACTGTCATTTTGCAACCATTGGCTATACCTTTCCGTTTCTACTCCTCAGTTTCCTCATCTATTAAATGGGTGGGAAAAAAACTAATGAAATAATACTCTCAGCTCTCAGCATGGGACATAGGAAACAGTTAACAAAAGTTACCAATTATTATTATCTTAAAAATAAGCAAATCAGCGTGTACCCACACACATTGCCCTTTGCCCGGCCATCAGTACTAGAATCTCCATGTACTTCTTTAGCATAAGGGCCTGTAACATTCTTGTTCTTAGATGAAATTAACATAATACTAACCAGATGAAGTAAAGGACCATCTATAGAATGTGGTTTCAATGTTCCTGGAAGACCCCTCCTCACATGCTGAGGGCTGATGTTCCAAAAACTATCAGCTTCATCTTATTTAATTTTATTTCATAGTATGTTTAAATTTAAGTTTGAACAAATCCTCCCCTTCTTTCTCTCTTCCTCTTCTTTTCCCTCTCCCTCACCTTTTCTCTTCCCCTATCTGGGATGTCTTAACGGGCTTCTCAACGTTGCTATAGGAAGCTGGCACCAGCTGTCCAGGGTCAAGATTCACTGAGCAGGTCTGAAAAGTTGGCGTTACCATCTGCCAATTATTCTTTAGTTAACATTAAGATGAAAATATTTTTGGAGGAATAGACTTTAAGCTCTAGGTGGTAGCAATACGTTTTTATTTTCTTCATTTTCTTTTGTTTTTTCTTTTTCTTTTTTTTTTTTGCAATGAACATGTATGTCTGTCACAATCAGAAAAAAAGTGTTTAAGAAAAATAAAGAAAGAAATTGATAGCATGATTTAGAGAGTGCAAATTGAGGCCAGGAATCATTTGTTCCCTTTCTACTTCTTCTACCACAATTCCTAAGGATTTGGGGTGTATGACTTGGATAACTTGGTTATGTATTTTATTGTTCTTGACTTTCATCATGACATTTCTGACAGTTTCCTGGGAGATAAAAAAAGTCTATGAAGTACATTGACACAAAACATATATATTTTTTTCCTTCCTGGGCTTTGTACAGCTTATAAATTAGATTGCAAGTGTGAAAACTATTTGCTATCTTTAACTGCCTTTTGGCCTCAGAGGTTTCCTCACGCATTGACTTTTCCTTCTCAGCATATGACGTTCTAGAATGTTACATGCTTTAGCTTTTTACCTTCAGTACGCCAGATCAACTTCTCATGTTCACGTGAGAGTATGTTTCAGTAGAATGGCACATCAATTTACACAATGAATAAGAGATAATACTAAAAGCACTTTTTGAAAGTAACATACAAAAGTAAAATTTATAAATATATCTTTAGAAATCAACTTAGAGTAGCAATTTCTCTGGTACAGGACACATTTTTCTTCCTTGAAAAGTATCTAAATTCACGTCTATCCCTTTGAAGAAACTGTGACAGTACAGTTATGACTTTTCCCAGTGAGAAAAAAAGAAATTACATACATCAGTTGTTCCATATGCCTGCTTTATGTCAAAGTCTTTAACATTTTATTGACGCTGGTCAGATATCTCAGGAAACACATCAGCTTATGATACACACGTTCAATCCTTGAATCCATTTTCTTATACTGCTTTGAACTTGCTTTTCTTTGTGAGGCAAGAACATTAAAGTTTCAATAAGCCTGGCATTAAAGACAATGAGGATACTGTCAGTAAACACGGGAGCCATCTCATCACACAGACTTAGAAAAAAGGAGCATATTTTTCAGACTCAGAAAACTCTTTTGAAGTTTGCACTTTTATGACTTGTGGCAGAGCCACTGTGGGATTTCTGGGTAAAGGGGTTTCCATCATCCCTTCTCTGGAAATCCTGAAAGCAGAGTCTCTCCCTGTGCTCCTGGCCAGCTCTGACCGTCTCGGCTTCCTGTACCACTTCCTCCCCAGAGATTCCTTACTTGAAACTTATTATACCACAACACGTTGGAGTCCTTCTTCCCATATGGCAACTTTATCTCCAAGTTATTTACAAAAAAACAAAAACTAATGAAGAACATTACTCATAGATTTGAGTGGCAACTTTCAACTCAATTTTTACAAATTTGGGAAAGAAATGGAATGGAGATTTGCAGTAGGAAAACTTTGATGAGTGGCTTTTGAAGTAAGTAGGAAAGAGTCTGCCCTTTTTACAGAGACTTTCCAAATCCACAGAGTCACATATTGAATATATTATGGGCCGTATTCTCATTCTTTTCCCCTCTTTTGATATGTAAGATGATACTTTTCCTTCCTTTGAGTCGTTGAATCCTTTAACATACTGATGGTTCATTCTTTGGACGCTCATGGACACAAAAACTGGTTCTCCTCCTGCTGCTTTTCCAGAGGAAGTCTCTTTAATCTTAACTTATATGTGACACGTATCATTGTGCTGAGCATCCCCTGTAGCATGTTAACAGACAGGACACCACACATGTTCCGAAACTATTTGGAGAACTTCCAGAAGAGAGCAATCAGTTCTTAAGAAAATGCAAAATTAATTAAGATGATGAAATTTTTGTCATTTATATTTATATCTATATATGTTAAATTTATCTAACATAAAATGCTATGATGCTTTGTCACATTTTATTAATTTATATGCTATAGCAACACATAATTATTCTCTTCTCTATGTCAGTTACTTGTACCACGATTTTTTATAGCATTTATCATATTATATTATAACACTCTTCGACATGCCTTTCTGAGTAAACTGATATTATCTCCAAAGCAAAGACTGGGTCTCCGTTTTCCTTGATTTTGAAGTACTTTGCACGATCCTTGGTAGAGAATAGACAGCGAAATGCACAGTGGTTGAGTAAATGAAAATCAGGCAGATAGATGATTGGATGTATGGATAGTCAGACACATATATTTGATACTATAATCTTGTCTGTAAAACAAATGTAGGAGAACTTACTCGATTTTTCCTAGAGAGCTCTTTAGGATTAGGCATGATATAAAGAGAATGATGATGCAATACTGTACAACAGGGCTTCACAACAGTGGCAATGCAGACATTTAGGCAAGTTAATGTTTTGTTGCAGGTGCTGTCCGCTGAATTGCAAGATGTTTAGCAGCATCCCTGGCCTCTACCAAGTAGATGCCAATAGCAACACCCGCCTCCTCAGCTCTGACAACCAAAAATGCCTCCAGACAGTGCCAGCTGTCCCTGAGAGAGGGAGGGGAAGAATCACCTTCAGTGGAGAAATGCTGCTATATAGTGTCTGATTTCAGGATGGTATGATGCATTTGTACCGCATTTTAGAAAGTGAGTACATATCTGGGTTGGGAAATAAAGGGAATAGTAATGCCATTTTCCTACCTAGATTAGGAAAGATAAGAAGCAATCTTTGTCTTCCCGAAAAAATTGTTTCAAGTGATGTCACTTATTCTGGTAAACTGCGTATTTCCAAGTTATAAAATGAAAATAAGCCTCTGATGTCCAAAATCCTAGTGTTCCAAAGCATGGGCTCTCCATGTAGTTTCCTTCTATAAGATAAACTTTCACACATCTGTTGGAACTGCCTAACACCACTTTCTTTTCTCTTCTATGCTTGGATTATTTTTAGCACATATCTCACAATTTTTTAATTAAATATTCCCATTTAACAAATTCTGCAAAATATGCCTCTGTTTTGTTTTATTTTAGAAATTGGACAGAGTATAACTGAGTTGTGGACTCCTTAGTTTATCCATAAAATTTAATTAAATCTAATGATCATTTCACTAAGTTTTCAAAATGCTTTCACATTTAAGAAAACATATTCTCCCTGAAGAGTCAGGTCAGATAAGGTTTAGGTAATGAATAAGGAAGTAAAGGAAACCTAGAGAATTAGGAAACTGTGTGGGTCAGAGTATATTGTTGGCAGAACAAGCAGTGAATCTGAAATCTCGTGTCCCAATCGCAAATTCTAAGCTCAAATTTCAGCAGGCATAAGAATGGCCTTGGGAACTTGTTAAAAATGCAAATTCTTGGGCTTCCCTGGTGGCGCAGTGGTTGGGAGTCCGCCTGCCGATGCAGGGGACGGGATCGTGCCCTGGTCCAGGAGGATCCCACGTACCGTGGAGTGGCTGGGCCCATGAGCCATGGCCGCTGGGCCTGTGCATCCGGAGCCTGTGCTCCGCAGCGGGAGAGGCCACAGCAGTGAGAGGCCCGCGTGCTGCACAGCCAAAGATTCTGCTTTGGTAGATTTGGGTGCTGCCCAAGAATTTACTTTTTTTTTTTTTTTTTTGGTAGAAAGTCTGGTGCCCAGGGTTGAGATCTTTATACGTCTCTGATTATGGCCCACTTCAGTGCAAGGCTCTCTTCTGGACTATTTTTGGCTTCTCCCTTCTTCCCAGTTCCCATTCTTACTGCCCATCTCCATCACAGATATTCACTTTAATGCGTTTAATATATGTTCTTAGATATGTATGCATCCCAGTAAAGTCTATAGGCTGTTTTGTGTGTACCTGTGCTTTTTTTTTCTTTCAACATCTTTATTGGACTATAATTGCTTTATAATGGTGTGTTAGTTTCTGCTTTATTAACAAATTGAAGAATAAAAACCATATGATCATCTCAAGAGATGCAGAAAAAGCTTTTGACAAAATTCAACACCGATTTATGATAAAAACTCTCCACAAAGTGGGCATACAGGAAACTTACTTCAACATAATAAAGGCCATATGTGAAAACCCCACAGCAAACATCATTCTCAATGGTGAAAAACTGAAAGCATTTCCTCTACGTTCAGGAACAAGACAAGAATGTCCACTCTCACCACTATTATTCAACATAGTTTTGGAAGTCCTAGCCATGTCAATCAGAGAAGAAAAAGAAATACAAATTGGAAAGGAAGAAGTAAAACTGTCACTGTTTGCAGATGACATACTATACATAGAGAATCCTAAAGATACCACTAGAAAACTACCAGAGCTAATCAATGAATTTGGTAACGTTGCAGGATACAAAATTAATGCAAAGAAATCTCTTGCATTCCTATACACTAATGTTGAAATATCTGAAAGAGAAATAAGGAAATACTCCCATTTACCATTGCAAGAAAAAGAATGAAATACCTAAGAATAAACCTACGTAGGGAGACAAAAGACCTGTATGCAGAAAACTATAAGACACTGATGAAAGAAATTAAAGATGATACCAATAGATGGAGTGACATACCATGTTCTTGGACTGGAAGAATGAATATTGTGAAATGACTATACTACCCAAAGCAATCTACAGATTCAATGCAATCCCTATCAAAGTACCAATGGAATTTTTTACAGAACTAGAACAAATAATCTTAAAATCTGTATGGAGACATAAAAGACCCCGAATAGCCAAAAGCAGTCTTGAGGGAAAAAAACGGAACTGGAGGAATCAGACTCCCTGACTTCAGACTATACTACAAAGCTACAGTAATCAAGACAATATGGTACTGGCACAAAATCAGAAATATAGATCAATGGAACAAGATAGAAAGCCCAGAGATAAACCCACACATTTATGGTCAACTAATCTATGACAAAGGAGGCAAGGATATACAATGGAGAAAAGGCAGTCTCTTCAATAAGTGGTGCTGGGAAAACTGGACAGTTACAAGTAAAAGAATGAAATTAGAACACTCCCTAACACCATACACAAAAATAAACTCAAAATGGATTAGAGACCTAAATGTAAGACTGGACACTATAAAACTCTTAGAGGAAAATATAGGAAGAACACTCTTTGACATAAATCACAGCAAGATCCTTTTTGACCCACCTCCTAGAGAAATGGAAATAAAATAAAAAATAAGCAAATGGGACCTAATGAAACTTAAAAGCTTTTGCACAGCAAAGGAAACCATAAACAAGACGAACAGACAACCCTCAGAATGGGAGAAAATGTTTGCAAATGAATCAATGGACAAAGGATTAATCTCCAAAGTATATAAACAGCTCATGCAGCTCAATATTAAAAAAAAAAACAACCCAATCAAAAAATGGGCAGAAGACCTAAATAGACATTTCTCCAAAGAAGACATTCAGATGGCAAGAAGCATGTGAAAAGCTGTTCAATATCACTAATTATTAGAGAAATGCAAATCAAAACTACAATGAGGTATCACCTCACACTAGTTAGAATGGGCATCATCAGAAAATCTACAAATAACCAATGCTGAAGAAGGTATGGAGAAAAGGGAACCTTCTTGCACTGTTGGTGGGAATGTAAATTGATACAGCCTCTATGGAGAACAGTATGGAGGTTCCTTAAAAAACTAAAAATAGAATTACCATATGACCCAGCAATCCCACTACTGGGCATATACCCATTGAAAACCATAATTCAAAAAGACACATGCACCCCAATGTTCATTGCAGCACTATTTACAATAGCCAGGTCATGGAAGCAGCCTAAATGCCCATCAACAGCCGAATAGATAAAGAAGATTGTGGTATATATATATACAGTGGAATATTACTGAGCCACAAAAAGGAATGAAATTGGGTCATTTGTTGAGACATGGATGGATCTAGAGACTGTCATACAGAGTGAAGTAAGTGAGAAAGAGAAAAACAAATATCATATATTAATTCATATATGTGGAACCTAGAAAAATGGTACAGATGAACTGGTTTGCAGGGCAGAAATTGAGACCCAGATATTGAGAACAAACTTATGGGCACCAAGCGGGGAAAGCTGTGGTGGGGTGTGCGTGTTAGTGTGATGAATTGTGCGATTGGGATTGACATGTATACACTGATATGTATAAAATTGATGACTAATAAGGACCTGCTGTGTAAAAAAATAAAATTTTATTTTATTCAAAAATTCAAAAAAAAAAGAAAAAAATTGTAAAGCAAAGTTCATTTAATAGAATAACTTCAGTAAATTATCTGAATTTGTATGTTCTAAAGTTTTATGCTACATTTTAGTGTCTGTTTCTATAAATGTTAACATTACAAAATAGAATTGAGCACAGCTTTGAAAGAGCCAATATGAAACTTTTCAATCAACATAGGATATAGATACTGAATTCTTTAGACAATAGCTAATTGTCTAAGTAAATTAATAGAATGGCTATTATTATTTTTATTAAAAAGGCAATCAAAAACCATTCATTACCCTGTGTAAATTTAAGACACAGAAGTTAGCACGTATTCATATAGTTTATAAAAACTGCAACAGAAAGCTAGAAATGGAAAACTAGTTAATAGTGATCTTTGGATTTCCACAGGCTGAATGGGTTAAACAATTATATAAACTTCTTCTTTCTCAATAAGTAACATTGATCCAGAAGACAATATTTTTTCCCTCCTCTAATAATGAAATGTATTTTGTTAATTTTAGTTTTTTTGCTCTTTAAAGACAATGGAAAAATATATGCTCCTGGTGTTGGCAGAGTTGATGCATCCTAGTTATGTGGACACATCAATGTTTTGAGATAGATTTATATTCTTTCTCCCAGAGTAGACGATGAAGTTTAACTTGGAATTTATCGAGTAATTTTATTCCATTTAGATGGACAATTCAGGCAATTTACATTACAAATTATAAAATAAGTGACTTGAAATTTTCACTTTTTTGTAATTACATATGTGAAATAATGAGAAATACAAGAGTAACACATTCAATGTTCATAGTTAGAGATGACAAAAATGCACATAAAGATACATACTAGCATGACAAATGTCATGCATACATATATGTGTGGGTGTGTGTGTATATACAAAGTGAGTAATATATGTATATATTATAAACAGGTGTTTTTCAAATTTGTGCTGAGTACTCCCTCAACATGTCAGGGACTCTACTCAAAATTTTGTTTATTTTCTCCTTTCATCTTCATGAAAATCTTACAAAATATGTAATATTACTATCACCATTTTATAGAAGAGATAACTGAAGCTCAGAAAAGTTAAGTGACTTGCCCAAGTACTCCAGCTAGTAAGGAGTAAAGTCGGAATATTAAAAAAAAGAAAAAAATAAAAGCTGGCCTGACTACTCAGACACTAGGCGTCCCATAGACCTCACTGAAGCTAACACTCTCTAAGCATAGAAGGATGCATGAGAACATGTATTTCTTAAGCTTGTCTACTTAATTTTTTAAAACCACAGTCTATATTTATCAAAGGGTATGCTTAAATTAATTCATTGTTAAGAATTCTTTTAAAAAGTCATTTCCCAGCAATTGTCCAAAATGGGGGGAAAAAGAAGTGACATTTTCAAGGAATAAAAGCTAAGCAATCCATATGGCTAGGTTTTCCTTGGAAATAGCATATTTTGGTTTAGTGCTGGACCACGCATCAGAGCTGGGCAGGCTCTAGAACATTTTCCAGACCCCTTGATGATTGTTTTAGCAGGAGGCACCGACACGAGCAGAGTTAAGCCAGGCACTTGTGTGGATGAGTCCTGACTCCTCTGTGAACAGCTGACAGAAGACAGACGGTGTGTGCTCTAGTGTGGGACAGCTTCAGGGCATGTCATGGTCCTTTTAGTCACATGCTCATATAAATGAACTGCTTCACAGAATGATAGAGCTGGAAGGGACCAGAGAGAACATCTTATCTAACTCTCATATTTTGCAGCCAGATCTAGAGAATAAAGGGATTGGCTCCAAGACACGCAGATAATCAGTGGCAGGGTTAGGAAGGGAACTGAAGTCTCCTGACTCAAATACAGTGATTTTAGCTCCCTTAACACAAGGTGAGATGTATTCTTTTCATTGCAAGTGTGAAACTGTATAATTCAAAGTGGCTGGAGTTTAAAGGAGGTATTGTCAGTTCATGTAACTGAAACAGCCACAACAATACCAAAAGGAGCCAGCTTTTCTCTCCATCTTTCACCAACACTTCCCCTACATTGACTCCATTCTCAGGCTTCCCTTGGTAGCAAGATGGTTACAGAAGGTATAGCTTCAATATCCTCTTAAGTTCAAGTGCAGGGGAAATGGGAACTTCTCTTTCTCCAAACAGATTCAAACTAAAATCTTGCCCTAACTTTCTCAAGCCAGAAATGCATTTGTCTCTGTTCCTGAAAAATCATCAGTGCTAGGGCAATAAAATGTCTGGAACAGGGTCAAGTTCACATGCCCATCATCAGAGCCTTTTTAAAACCACATGACTAAGAGTGGGGCTGGGGTATTTGGGGTATTTTCAACAGGAGAAGAGTAAATGAATGAAGAGTGCCAAACAACATATGCCCACTATATGAAAGTAAATAATGCTATCATAAAGTATGGAAGTGGCTAGTCATCGCTACAGAAATGAATAAAAGTCTCTATCATTGAAAAAAGACACACCATGATTTGTGTCACAAGTATTATTCAGGTTACTTACACTTTATAAAGTTATAAATCATTTTAAACAAAGAAGGGACAGAAAAATATTTTAATAACAGTGACCAAAAATCCAAAGTGTACTGCAAGTTATTGGGAGGAAGAGCAGAGAGGAAAAATGTTATCTCACCTGCAGGAAGTGGAAATGGTGATAACATTAAATCAATATTTTTACCTATCCTAATAGAATGAAAAATTCTTATGCTGCATTTCATCTACTCTCTACATCCAGTGCTCTTCACTCTTGCCTGTGTTTTCTTTTTCATTTTTCCACAATATCATAATTTAAGATATTATATAATATATGTACATTTCTATGGTTTGCTGAGTGTGTTTCCAGCTAGAATATAAGCTCCTAAAAGGTAGGGATCTTTGTCCTTTGTGCTGATATGTCTCAATGTGTGGAAGAGTCCCCAGCACAAAGTAAACAGTTAATAAATTTTTGTTTATTGCTATAGAGTCAGATATGGTAGCCATTACTCACCTGTGACTATTTAAATTTTAATTTAAATTAATTAAAAGGAAATTTATTGTAAAAGCCAGTACATAAGTCACACTAGCCACATTTTATGTGTTCAGTAGCCTCATGTACAAGAGGCCACCATAATAGAAGGTACAGTTATATGTCATTGTTTTCATTTTAAGAAAGTTCTACTGGACACTATCCATTTAATGAATGCATAAATATTCAGAGTAAAGAAGAAGATAAGTGAATGCCTTTATAATAATTGTCAGGCTGTGAAGTTAACATTTAAAAGCAGAAAGCTGTATCAAATCCTGAAAGACCTTTGTGGAAAATCAGAAACAATTAACAGTATCAAGTTTAGAGAAGTTTTTGATAAAATGCAAACCTGAATTTGACTCTAGATAAATAATGTAAAAGCTGAGAGACTAAATGATTTGGGAATAGACATGAAAATTGACATTAGAAAATCTTAGGCCTTTAAATAGAGTACTCAATAGCATAAGGAAGGCTTTTTCACCTTATTATCTTCATTAAAATCACTTCATAAAAATAAGGAGAAGAAGAAAGATACATAATCTTTATTTTCAATGAAACTAGATGACTAGTAACCTTAATACAAATATATAATTATGGAAAGCTGATAGAGAATTGGAATATGACACAATACCAGCTTTTTAGTGCCTCATTTTTAATTACAAATAGACAGCAAATGATCACCATGCATGTATGGAAAGCCTCCAACATGGAAGAGAGAAGCCAAAAAACCTGAGGGAAAAAAAGAATGGGAAAAACAAGGAACAGTATAAGAACCAGGAAAAAATCCTCAGAAGAAGAAGATGATATTATATGCATTAAACAAAAACATTATTCTATAAAACGGAAAAAGAAAGAGCAAACTGTTTGAAATTAAAAATAAAACGGTATTTTTTCAATTAAGAAGAAAATAACAAAAAAATAAGGAGGAAGGATCAGAAAAACTGTAAAGGGTAGGATCAATACGGGAGGTCCAAAATCCAACTAATAGGCATTCTATAAACAGTAAATGGAACAGGGCCTTCAAGATGGCAGAGGAGTAAGACATGGAGACCACCTTCCTTCCCACAAATACATCAAAAATACATCTATAAGTGGAACAACTACTACAGAACACCTACTGAATGCTGACGGAAGACCTCAGACTTCCCAAAAAGCAAGAAAATCCCCACATACCTGGGGTCTTGGTGCTCCAGCCTGGTGTCAGGCCTGAGCCTCTGAGGTGGGAGAGCCAAGTTCAAGACATTGGACGAGCAGATACCTTGTGGCCCCACGTAATATCAAACAGCGAGAGCTCTCCCAGAGCTCTCCATCCCACACTAAGACTCAGCTCCACCAAATGGCCAGCAAGCTCTAGTGTTGGATGCCACATGCCAAACAACTAGCAAAACAGGAGCACAGTCCCACCCATTACCAAAGAGCCTGGCTAAAATCATACTAAGTTCACAGACACCCCCAAAACACACAAAGAGATGCAGCCCTGTTCACCAGAAAGACAAGATCCAGCCCAACCCACCAGAACACAGGCACAAGTCCCCTCCATCAGGAAGCTTACACAAGCCACTGAACAAACCTTACCCACTGGAAACAGACACCAAAAACAATGGGACCTACAAACCTGCAGCCTGCGAAAAGGAGACCCCAAACACAGTAAGTTAAGCAAAATGAGAACACAGAGAAATGCACAGCATATGAAAGAGCAAGGTAAAAACACAACTGACCAGACAAATGAAGAGGAAATAGGCAGTCTACCTGAAAAAGAATTCAGTGTAATGATAGTAAAGATGAACCAAATCTTGGAATTAGAATGGAGAAAATACAAGAAATATTTTAACAAAGACCCAGAAGAACTAAAGAGCAAACACTGATGAACAACACAATAAATGACATTAAAAATTCTCTAGAAGGAATCAATAGCAGAATAACTGAGGCAGAAGAACGGATAAGTGACCTGGAAGATAAAATAGTGGATACTACTGCCACAGAGCAGAATAAAGAAAAAAGAATGAAAAGAATTGAAGACAGTCTCAGACAACTCTGGGACAACATTAAACACACCAACATTTGAAATAATAGGGGTCCCAGAAGAAGAAGAGGAAAAGAAATGGTCTGAGAAAATATTTGAAAAGATTATAGTTGAGAAATGACCTAACATGGGAAAGGAAATAATCAATCAAGTCCAGGAAGCAGAGAGAGTACCATACAAGATAATTCTAAGGGGAAACATGCCAAGACACATATTAATCAAACTATCAAAACTTTAATACAAAGAAAAAATATTAAAAGCAGCAAGGAAAAGCAACAAATAACATACAAGGGAATCCCCATAATATTAATACCTGAGCTTTCAGCATAAACTCTGCAAGCCAGAAGGGAGTGGCAGGACATATTTAAAGTGATGAAAGGGAAAAACCTACAACCAAGATTACTCTACCCAGTAAGTATCTCATTCAGATATGATAGAGAAATTAAAACCTTTACAGACAAGCAACAGCTAAGAGAATTCAGCACCACAAAACCAGCTTTACAACAAAACATAAAGGAACTTCTCTAGGAGGGAAACACAAGAGAAAGAAAAGACCTACAAACACAAACGCAGAACAATTAAGAAAATGGTAACAGTAATGTACATACTGATAATTACTTTAAATGTAAATGGATTAAATGCTTCCACCAAAAGACATAGACTGGCTGAATGGATACAAAAACAAGACACGTATATATGCTGTCTACAAGAAACCTACTTCAGACCTAGGGGCACATACAGACTGAAAGCGAGGGGATGGAAAAAGTTATTCCATGCAAATGGAAATCAAAAGAAAGCTGGAGTAGCAATTCTCATAACAGACAAAATAGACTTTAAAATAAAGACTGTTACAAGGGACAAAGAATGACACTTCATGATGATGAAGGGATCAATCCAAGAAGAAGATATAACAACTGTAAATATTTATGCACCCAACATAGGAACACCTCAGTACATAAGGCAAATGCTAACAGCCATAAAAGGGGAAATCAACAGTAACACAAACATTGTAGGGGAATTTAACATCCCATTTTCACCAATGGACAGATCATCCAAAATGAAAATAAATAAGGAAACACAAGCTTTAAATTACATATAAAACAAGATGGAATTAATTGATATTTCTAGGATATTCCATCCAAAAAAAGAGACTACATTTTCTTCTCAAGTGCTCATGGAACATTCTCCAGGATAGATCATATCTTGGGTCACAAATCAAGCCTTGGTATATTTAAGAAAATTGAGATCATATCAAATATCTCTTCTGACCATAACGTTATAAGACTAGATATCAATTACAGGGAAGAAACTGTAAAAAATACAAACACATGGAGGCTAAACAATATGCTACTAAATAACCAAGAGGTTACTGAAAAAATCAAAGAGGAAATAAAAAAATACCTAGAAACAAATGACAATGAAAACACGACAAATAAAAACCTATGGGTTGCAGCAAACGCAGTTCTAAGAGGGAAGTTTAGAGCAATACAATCCTACCTCAAGAAAGAAGAAACATCTCAAATAAACAACCTAACATTACACCTAAAGCAATTAGAGAAAGAAGGAAAAAAATCCCCAAATTTAGCAGAAGGAAAGAAATCATAATGATCAGATCAGAAATAAAAGAAAAAGAAGTGAAGGAAGTGATCACAAAGATCAATAAAACTATAAACTGGTTCTTTGAGAAGATAAACAAAATTGATAAACATTATCCAGACTCATCAAGAAAAAAAGGGAGAAGACCCAAATCAACAGAATTAGAAAAGAGAAATAACAATTCACACTGATGAAATACAAAGGATCATGAGAGATTACTACAAGCAACTATATGCCAATAAAATGAACATATGGGAAGAAATGGACAAATTCTTAGAAAAGCACAACCTTCTGAGGCTGAACCAGGAAAAAATAGAAAATATAAACAGACCAATCACAAGCACTGAAATTGAAACAGTGATTAAATATCTTCCAACAAACAAAAGCCTAGGACCAGATGGCTTCACAGGTGAATTCTACCAAACATTTAGAGAAGAGCTAACACCTATCCTTCTCAAACTCTTCCAAAATATAGCAGAGGGAGGAACACTCCCAAACTCGTTCTAGGAGGCCACCATTGCCCTGATACCAAAATCAGACAAAGATGTCACAAAAAAAGAAAACTAAAGGCCAATATCACTGTTGAACATAGATGCAAAAATCCTCAACAAAATACTAGCCAACTGAATCCAACAGCACATTAAAAGGATCATACAGCATGATCAAGTGGGGTTTATCCCAGGAATGCAAGGATTCTTCAATATACACAAATCAATCAATGTGATGCACCATATTAAGAAACTGAATGATAAAATCCATATTAGAATCTCAATAGATGCAGAAAAAGCTTTTGACAAAATTCAATGCCAGTTAACATAAAAACAGCCCGGAAAGTAGACATAGTGGGAACGTACCTCAACATAATAAAGGCCATATATGACAAACCCAAACCCAAAGCCAATATTGTACTCAATGGTGAAAAACTAAAACCTTTTCCTCTAAAATCAGGAACAAGACAAGGATGCCCACTCTCACCACTATTATTCAACATAGTTTTGGAATTCCTAGCCATAACAATCAGAGAAGAAAAAGAAATAAAAGGAATCCAATTTGGAAAAGAAGTAAAGCTGTCACTCTTTGCAGATGACATGATACTATACATAGAGAATCCTAAACATACTACTGGAAAACTAACCACAAGAGCTAAATAAATGAATCTGGTAAAGTAGCAGGATACAAAATTAATGCACAGAAACCTCTTGCATTCCTAAACACTAATGATGAAAAATCTGAAAGAGAAATTAAGGAAACACTCCCATTTACCACTGCAACAAAAAGAATAAAATACCTAAGAATAAACCTGCCTAAGGAGACAAAAGAGCTGTATGCAGAAAACTATAAGACACTGATGAAAGAATTAAAGATGATACAAACAGATGGAGAGATATACCATGTTCTTTAATCAGAAGAATCAACATTGTGAAAATGACTATAATACCCAATCTACAGATTCAATACAATCCCTATCAGACTACCAATGACATTTTTCACAGAACTAGAACAAAAAATTTCACAATTTGTATGGAAACACAAAGACCCTGAATAGCCAAAGCAATCTTGAGAAAGAAAAGCAGAGCTGGAGGAATCAGGTTCCCTGACTTCAGACTACACTACAAAGCTACAGCAATCAAGACAGTATGGTCCTGGCATGAAAACAGACATATAGATCAATGGAACAGGATAGAAAGCCCAGAGATAAACCCATGCACATATGGTCACCTTATTTTTGATAAAGAAGGCAAGAATATACAATGGAGAAAAGACAGCCTCTTCGATAAGTGGTGCTGGGAAAACTGCACAGTTACATGTAAGAGAATGAAATTAGCAGACTTCCTAACACCATATGCAAAAAGAAAGTGAAAATGGATTAAAGACCTAAATGTAAAGCCAGATACTATAGAACTCTTAGAGGAAAACATAGGAAGAACACTCTTTGACATAAATTACAGCAAGGTCCTTTTGGACCTACCTCCTAGAGAAATAGAAATAAAAAAAAATAAAAAAACGGGACCTATTGAAACTTAAAAGCTTTTGCACAACAAAGGAAACCATAAACAAGATGAAAAGACAACACTCAAAATGGGAGAAAATATTTGGCAATGAAGTAACTGACAAAGGATTAATCTCCAAAATATACAAGCAGCTCACACAGCTCAATCTCAGAAAACAGAACAACCCAATTCAAAAATGGGCAGAATATCTAAATAGACATTTCTCCAAAGAAGATATACAGATTGCCAATAAACACATGAAAGGATGCTCAACATCAGTAATCATTAGAGAAATGCAAATCAAAACTACAATGTGGTATCACCTCACACCAGTCAGAATGGCCATCATCAAAAAATCTACAAACAATAAATGCTGGAGAGGGTGTGGAGAAAAGGGAACCCTCTTGTACTGTTGGTGGGAATGTAAACTGATACAGCCACTATGGAGAACAGTATGGAAGTTCCTTAAAAAATTAAAAATAGAACTACCATATGACCCAGCAATCCCACTACTGGGCATATACCCTGAGAAAACCATAATTCAAAAAGAGACATGTACAACAGTGTTCATTGCAACACTATTTACAATAGCCAGGACATGGAATCAACCTAAGTGTCCATCAACAGATGTATGGTTAAAAATGTGGCACATATATACAATGGAATATTACTCAGCCATAAAAAGAAATGAAATTGAGTTGTTTGTAGTGTGGTGGATGGGCCTAGTGTCTGTCATACAGAGTGAAGTAAGTCAGAAAAAGAAAAAGAAATACCGTATGCTAACACATATATAAGGAATCCAAAAAAAAAAAAAAGTTCTGATGATCCTAGGCACAGGACAGGAATAAAGACACAGACATGGGGAAGACACAGGGAGGGGGAAGGGTAAGCTGGGATGAAGTGAGAGAGTAGCATTGACATATATACACCACCAAATGTAAAATAGATAACTAGTCAGAAGCAGCTGCATAGCACAGGGAGATCAGTTCAGTGCTTTGTGACCACCTAGAGGGGTGGGATAGGAGGGTGGGAAGGAGATGCAAGAGGGAGGGGATATATGTATGCATATAGCTGATTCACTTTGTTATATAGTAGAAATGAATACAACATTGTAAAGCAATTATACTCCAGCAAAGATGTTAAAAAAAAAAAAGAGTAAATGGAAGATAGAGGAGAATAAATTTTCAAAAAATAATAAAAGTAAATTTTCCAGGACCAAATGATCCATAAATATGAAACAAATGTGCCAGGAAGCATATACATTGTATACTACCTGACACAACAACAATAATCAATGCATAATATTTATTTATTCACAGTAATAGATTTTAAAACGTGATATAACTATATTGAGTAATTGGGAGGAAGAAAGGAAAGGGTGAAGGAGAACCAAAAAATCTCTTCTATGGAAAGAGAAAATAAATGGCAAATCTAAAATTAGTAATTGAAGAAATAACACTGTATGAATGAATATTATTTGGAAATATGGTAAAATTTTCAAACATCTCAAATAATTGGAAAGTGGAGAATTGTTTTGTTATTTTTATACAAAGTTATATATATATATATGGTTTCTACATACCTTTTAAAACTATCTGCATGTCATGATTAGATAAAAATAGTAAGCATGAGGCATATTAGCCTATACTCATTCCATAACCACAGACAACTTTAGCTTTGCACTTTTATCACTATTAGGGTTGTAAATCAGTCTAAATGCTTTTTCTTATTATTCTTTAAGTGCTTATCTCTAGCGAATTGCAATCATTATAGGCCACAGAAGAGAAGAAGGTAAATCATTCCATCATGATATATATACATATATATGATATATAAGAATACCTTCTATTTCTCTACTTAATTTTTGCAAATACTTTCCTGTTGTCCCCATAGTTTAAAGAACTACCTCTAGCTTCTTATTCCAATTAAAAAAACATTTTTACTAAAATATTATTTATGCTTACCAATTTGGAGAATCTGCTTTTTCTGTGTGAAGCTTAAGAAAACATTTTTCTTTTCCACTAGTTAATCTGTAAGCTCCTGAAATGACTTTTCAGAGTGTATTGGATAGAACTGTGGAGGCCTCAATCACGCATGCTGACATGTATTCACTTAAGAAGCACTTACAAAAATCTTACTGGAACTACATCACTCACTGTTTGTTTTTTCAAGGGTCTCACTAGAATTTAAGCTCCATAAGTGCAGGGTCTTTGCTCTCCTTATTCAGCATCTCCCTAGCATCAAGACTAGAATCTGGGATGTGGAAGACACTCAAGCAATGTGTGTGTCTGTTGACTGACTCACTGAGGAAGTAGAACTTAGTGTTTTAGAGTCAGATGGCCCCAGATTTATATCCTGGCTCCGAAATTTATCATATCTGTGATCTTGCCAAATTTCTTAAACCACTTTGTACATTTCTTCATTTATAAGATAGAAATACGATGCATTGTACATGGCTCTTGTAAGTATTAAGCATGAAACAAAGTGTAAAATGCATAAAATCATGTCTGGCACAAAGTAAACTCTCAGTAAAATGTATCTGTAACTATTAAGGCAGTTAGCCTCATAGGAAAAATTAGAATTTATTGATAGTCATAAGAAAAATAAGGTGTACTAGAGCAAATACTTGTGTCAGTAAATTCAGAAAAGCAATGTCTTAGAGTTTTCTGATTGGGTAATTGTCAGAAATAAAATCTCCTGGAAGAAATTGTCCTTCTAATTCCTGTTTTCTCCTTGTCTATAGGAGAATAGTTGATTACATTACTACTGCTGATATTTTAAATGCTAAATTTTATAAATACAAAACATGTCTTCTGATGATCTCAAATCACTCATCTCTCTTTAAACCTCCACAGTGGTAAGAGGAGGTTTGTTACAGTGGGCAAAAACCAGTCACAGACCAACTATAGAAAAGATACCTCCTTCTTAACACTTCCCCAGACTGCAGGCAGCCCCTATGATGAAATATCTGGCCTGTGTCCAATTATTTGCTCTCGTAGATGTTCTCTCATCTCTGTAAGACATTAACTGAAAGCTTAAGCTAATGTATTTGATATAGTTTATGCATGATCCTTCCAAGATAGCATTTGAATAATTCATATGTGGTGACCGCTAAAAAAAGAAACAGAAACATTGGGCAAAATCCTTCATTCCTATGTCAAAAGACTCAAGGGTTCTCACACTTTCCCTAACTGTAGTAGAGATATTTGCAGGAGAGACACAAAAAAATTACCATTGAGAAAAGCTAGTTATAAACTAGAAGAATTCATAATATTCCATGTGGTCTCTATTCTTTTCTCATTTAAACTGAGACATAAGTAACATCTTTACAACCCTTAAGAAAACTTTTTTAAAAGTCTTAGGAAATTTATGAGGAAATTACTACATAGCAGACTCACCATTGATTATAAATGTTTATATATTTATATAATATTAATGAATGATATTACCATTTGAAATAGACAAAATAATAAAATGATAACAGCTGATGACATTTTTTATTTGGCCAGAACTTTTATGTCTAGATGGGTAAAAAAAGGTACCACACCAGTATAGAAATCACCCATAACCTAACCTAGAAACCACCTATAACCTAACCTAGGAACACAGTCTGAAAAATAGAAGAAAATTCTCCAAGTAGTTTTACTAAAAGAAAATATAATAATCACATGAGTACAATAACACAAAAAAACATAATAAAACCACAGAATGAAATGAGCTGGGATTGCAGTGGAAAAACTCCAAAACTGAGACATCACTTAAGCCTGATGACAAACTTCTAAATGAATTAGAAATAATAAGGAACGTAATAGAGTGAGCTGAAGTGGAGATACTTTAATAGAGGAAAGGACCAAGATAACCACAGTGAAAGCAAAGGAAAAAATAATATATATGAAGAAAAGATCCCTGAAACGAAGGAAGGATTGCATCTGCAGAGTGAAAGACCACACTGTCTTCCAAGAAAAATGAGTATGGAGAAGTCAACTCTCAGGCCTCGCCTGAGTGAGTTACTGTTACTTCCAAGATAATTCTTCAGGCATCCAAGGAGAAAAACAAACCCCTCACAAGGAAAGATGTGAGCAAAATAGGCCATCTTCGGACGTGGTCCCAGCCACATTCAACGCCATGACACTGAGGAGCCACGTCTGCAAGTTGTGTAGAAGGACCCCCAGGAGAATGCACGCTGCTGTCACACTGGTGTTCAAATATAAGGGCAAGAGACAGATACTTTCAAATATGAAAGACCTCGAGGACTAAAGCACTTTTGAGCTCTTCTTGGGGAAAAAAGTACCATGCAATTAAATCAAGCCAATAAAGTCATTGATGGAGAAGCCTCAGTGAAAGGCACTCAGTGTGGAGGTACCACAGAGCAATGTCTCTAAAATCCCGAGAAAAAGCAGTATTGTCAAATTCTATACGCAGCCATGTTATTCTGTTATCAAGGCAATAGGCAGATGTTCTCCAACCTGCAAGGACTCGGGGAATGTAGAAGCTCTGAATTTCTTTTCAACAATTGATGGTGGAATTCAGTCACTCAAAGGTCATTCAAATTGAGGTCAGAAATGGAAAAGCCATAGAAAGACTAAATACAATGGAAAATAATCAATGCATAAAAAGAATGTAAATATTATTATGCCCTTTATCAACTTAAAAAATATCTAAATAACAAAATTTAGATTTAGGGCACAAGGGATGGGTCAAGGAGGGAATACACTAATATTAATAGCTGGGAGCCAATTGTTATTCTCAAAAAGCAAAATATGTAGTTAAAAAATAGAACTGTAATTTGTATTTTTTATTATTTCTTTAAAATTGGAGGGTCTTTTGCAGATTAAATATCTTTTGTGCAGAAATACTTATCTGAAGTTCCACAATTACTTTAATTCCCTCCTACTACATATAAATTTAAATGTAATGGTTCATACTTTAAGAATAGTATGCATGGTGTGATACACTTTTATAAATGTATTTATCTTTCTGTATATATGTGAATATATCTTTTATAGATATAAATATATGCACAGAGATGTTGGAATTATGTTCATCCAATGTTAATAATGTCTCTTTACAAGTAGTGTGATTTTACTTATTTTTTTCCAAGTATGTAATTTTAAATTTTCTTCATCTCTTTTGTTTCTGTATTGGTTGACATTGTAATAAGCATGCATCATATTTATAAAAATAATAATATCATTATCCTGAGAAAAACTTATAAAGGAACAAAGGAAGAGAAAGAATCAAGGGAAGTCAGTGACAGGGTGAGACTGGATGTCCCCAGGTCTGAAGGTGTCATTTCAGGTTAATCATTTCATTTGCTTCATTCATCAGAGTACAAATCCATCCAGTAAAATGCCTTTAATGCTGCTCCTCCCTTAAAACCTCAGAGAAGAGCCACTCTCTTCCATTCCTGGGAAAATAAACAAGGTTCAGAATTTCTCTCTGGCACCCAGGGCATTGTGGTGTAAAGGCACCAATACCAGCTCTGTGTTATTTACCATGTGTATCTGATGACATGTCTTTGCATATAGTTTAACATTATTAATATTTTATTTGGAATTTGGCAAGAGAAAATTCTTTCTTATAGCAAACATCTATCGAGTGCTTACAAATATGAAGTACTAAATAATGAATGCTATCATCAAAAGCTTTGGTCTCCTCAGGGAGACAAACATATAAAGATCATTAATGATTTGCCAGGTGACTGAGAAATCACTGCATATTCTCAACTTGTGCCACCATATTCTCCCAGTCCCAGAGGTTGTCTCTTCAAATTCATTAAATTCAGTGCCAGCTGGATATGACATGATTTTTTTAAATGTATTTGAATGTTTCTGTTTAGACATTTGTTGGGCGCATGTGAATAAGTTTTATATTATGCATTATTTATATTCTTATTTGGCAAAACAAAATTAATGTTTAAAAATAATAAATGTTGCAGTTTACCTTATGGTCTTTTAGATTCCTTGTTACTATTATGTTCAGTGCCATCCAGTTCATTTTTAAATGGATTTTCCATTGAAGCTGATGTCTAATGCAATTAATGCATGAAGTGAGGGCCAGACAGCATGAATTATTCACTGGGTTCTCACACTTGCCTTTATGGTTAAGTCATCATAATATATCATAGTTACAATGGAGAATGTTAAGTCTCTAAAACCAAAAGTTATTACTCTTTTTAAAGTTTATTTTATATTTCACGTAAGTATATGTGTTATGAGATCCATTATCAGGGACAAAGGACTTTACTTAAAGAATAAATTTTGATATTATAACTTTAAATAAAATACAATCTTTATCTTCAATGAACTCAGATTTGTGTACATATAGTTTCCTAAGAAATAAAGCACTTTTAAAGCATTTATCTTCCTTCAAGGCTGAGTTTGAATTAAATATATTTACTTTAGTACATTAGTCTATAATTAATTCTGATTTTATATCCCCTAAGATTATTCATGAACACAAAGTGAGGAAAAATACCAAATTTGTTCTGCAAGAATATTGTTTTTTAGGTGTCTGTCTTTTCTTAACTTAATCATTTTAATTTGAGTTTTAATATATCTCAGAGTAGTGACACGCTCTTCATTTATTTCTAAGGCATGTGTTTGAAAATGGAGTTTAGAGGCTATGGTACCATTGCACTTAGATTAAAATGTAAAAGTCCTCCTGATAACCCATCCAGCCTTCAGGACTTGCTGTGTTGACCACATTTCCTCAAGCTCCTCCTCTACCCTCTATTCTACCCACACTGGCCTCTCCGAAGAGTCCAAACTCATTTCTGACTTTAGGCTCTTGCCTTTACCCTTCCTTCTGTGTAGTGGGCGAGCTCTCTCCAAATCTACACACTGTAGCCAAGCCAGGTGTTCAGAGCTTAGTTCAAATGTCACCTTGGAGAAGATATATCATTGTTATATTTTCTTCATAACAAATTACTATTTAAAGTTACCTCATTAATGTATGGTTTGTACTTCACAACCATAATTACAAGTTAATTGTGATCTGTCCCACATGCAATGCAACCTACATGAGACTTAGACACTGGTTTCTGCCTCTTTTGGTCCCTGTGTCCCTTATCACCAGAGCCAGGGAGCACTCCCAACACAGAGTGAGTGGTCATTACATATTTGTAAAGTGAATGAACCAGGATCATCTAGGGCAGAGGTTGGCAAACTTTTTTGGAAAGGGTCTGATGATAAATATTTCAGGCTTTGTGGGGGGTATATCCTTCCCTTCCCTTCCCTTCTCTTCTCTTCCTTGTCTTTGCTTTCCTTTCTTTCTGCAACCCTTTAAAAATGTAAAAAACACTCTTAGGCAGACTTTACAAGGACAGGCCATAGGACAATTTTGCCCATTGGCTGGATTTTGCCCATGAGTCAGAGGCATGGTATCCCAACCCTGATCAAGGTGCCTTATTATATCACAGATTCTTACTCTAGACCCCTGAATCAGTCTCTGGAGGTGGCCCAAGAATCTATGTTTTCTTCAAGGATATTTTCTTGACACTTAGCTGCTGATAAATTTGAGAACTAGGGGATTGAAGTGAAGTGAATAAGTTTAGTGAGTCACCTAGGAAAGAAAATAATCACAATAAAATTTCACTAAGCAATAAGGTTTGGGTTTTATTTTTTTGGAAAATGTTAAATAATAGTTTAATTTTTGTAGAATTTATCACACTAATTTACCTTTTCTCCACATTTAATGAGGAATGGCACTTTATCTACTTTTCTTAGATGCCAAGAAGTGAAGTTTGTCTTTTCTATTCCATTACAGAAGTGATAAAAAAAAAAGCCAAACTTAAATTTAAATGAAATTATCCAATGCTTTGTTCTACACCTATTTTCAGACTTTGCAGTGGACACCAGTGCTGGCTATGAACTCTTTGTTTAGTAGAAACCTGACATGGAATTGGGTCACTGAGAAGGAGAAAGCTTTAATAGGGCTTTCTTTGAAGGGCCCTTAAATTCTATTCCAGTCTATTTGTGCAGTAGCATTTAGTGAAATGGAAAGCACAGCTGTGACTATTCTCACTTTCATTGTAGCAACCCTTCAACACAAGCTTAAAAACAGCTTTGCATCTGTAGATTTTAGTGTCAAATTGATTTATCATTTACCAGATGCTAGGAGCAATGTGAAAAGTAGAAAGAAGAATAATTAAAAGTAACAACTGCAATCTATTTGGAATTGTTTAGGTTTTTTTTGTTTCTTTGTTTCCAATTATATAGAAGCTTGGACTATACTTTCTCATGATCTGACTTTGAACATGTCCAGTCAAAGATTTGTGATTCATATAACCTCTTGTTTTATTATTTTTGTACTTTTATTTATTAGTGGTATTTATGCCTTTATTACTTACTTATAATGCTTATTTTAAACACTGAGCGTGCTCCAGGCACTGTACTAAGCACTGTCTCAGCACGATCTGCTTTAATCCTCTCTCCCTGCTCCCTGCCCTCTCATTTTGTGGATGAAGAAGCCAAGGCTGAGAGAGGTTACACCCATGGGAAGTGGTGGAGTTGGGAGGGCCATCATTCGGGCAGGCCTGAAATATGCCAACAGAAGAAGAAGAGGAGAGAAACAAAGGATTTGGACGTGCAAAGGAGGAAAGAGGATAAACAAGGTGGAAAATGTAGAGAAACAAAGAGTTGTCTTGAGTTCATGTCACTTGATAAGACTTCTCAAGACAATGTCAAGCAATGGAGAACGGCACTTCTCTCCAGTATCTTCTCCTGTTTAGTGGCTTTTAACTTCTCTATGAAAAATAAGTATTATGATGCTACTTAAAATGAAGTACATCTTGTCATTTTTCCTAAATTTTGTGTGTTTTGAAGCAAAAAGACTTTTCCTTAAACAGAACAGAAACTATCCTTACCCAAATCACATTTATTAAACTTGTATCCATTCACGGCAATTTTTACTCTAGAAAACCCACAACTGAATGTCAGATAGATAATAACCAATCCAGACCAAACGTTTATATATAATTGTGAGGGACCTGGATTGAACATTCTTTAATGGAACATTTTCTTGGAAAATGTCACTTTATAATAGATTCCAAAACACGGGGTCATGATATGCTAAGAGGCCAGAATACAATGTGGAAAGTTGATTCAAATATGCAGAGTCACGTACATACACATTGTTCTGCATATACGTGCATGTATACACAAACACACCCAGCTTTCTCTCCAGAAAATGTTTTAAGTGTTTATTGTTCTGTTACCATATAAACACATAGAATCATATTCCTATGGTTATGTCAGTGCTTTAAAATCTATTATTTTATATTCAATGCCAATTTTCTAAAACCATGAGGTACTTATTATAGGATATAAATGATCTTAAACAATTAAATCCTACACTGCTAGAAGGTGTTTATTTCAATTAGGAAGATCTTTTATGTGATAAAAAGTGATGATAGATGCCTAATAAAGCATGGCCTACAACTAACAAGTTAAAGCATTTTGTCATGTGATAATCTCAAAACCAAAGACATATATGACACATTAGTATCTCCTTAAAAGTCAGACAAATTGAACAGTTTCCTCCGGCTCTCTAAATGTCCATTTGCAAAGCATAATGTGGTGTCATGATGATTTTCTTTCATGCCCCTGTGATGTTTAGTTAGTACCAAAGTTTAATATGATCAAAATGCTGTGAAGCAACCAAGGATCAGAGGGTAACAATGGTGATCTCAACCACATTGTGGCCATATTATTCAATAGTTTGAAAAGGAACTAATGACCATGGTTCTTCTTGGTGGGGAAGAGTGGTTACTGAGTGAAAAGAAAAATTAGAGAATTCCAAAATAATTGCACAGCAGCTATTCTTCAACTTCCATATGAATTTGTATTATTATTACCACTATTATTATCCCTAGAACTACAAATTGTTTTAATTAATACCTTCATAGGAAAATGATAATTGATATGATAATCAACTGATAAAATGATTTAGAACAAACATACAGACTTGCATTTCTTGCAATATAAACAAAATGAAATACCTAGCTAGTCATTTTATGGTAAAATTGTAGAACAAAAGACAAATGTTAAAAGCATCTAAAAAAGAAAAACAGATTAGCTACAAGGTAACAGTAGATATCCAACTTCTCAAAATAAAAAAAAAATGAATGCTAGAAGAGAATGAAATAACATAAAGTTTTAGAAAAAAATATGCTGTCACATAATTGTATACCTAGCAAATGAGAATGAAAAAGGACACATTCAGATAATCAAAAAGGAGAGTTTACCACCAAAAGATTTCCATTAAAAGAAATTTTTAAATATGTCATTCAAGAAGAAGAAAAATGATTCAAATTGAAGGTCAAAAATGAAGAAGAAATAAATGAGGAAAGAAAAAGACAAACATAGATAATTCTAAATAAATATTTACTGTATAAAACAGTAATAATAACTTCTAATAAGAGAGTTAAATATAGAATTAAAATACTCTTCAAGAATTTTCATGCCAGCTAGCATAGGAAAGTTGGGTGTTGTCAGGAGTTAATGATACAAGGTCTTGCATCATTCAGTAGAAGAATAAAGAGATCAAATTTAGACTTTAGCAAGCAAGCTAAAATTTCAAAGTAACCACTAAAATAAAATAGAGTTTATAAATTTTGAACCAACAGAGCGAAATTGGTAGCACAAGAAAGAAAAAAATTGTAATGGAATAGAAGGGATGCAAAAGGGAAAAAAGCAACCCAAGAAGGATATAGCAAAAAAAAATGTAGACATAGTATAATGGAAATAAATCCTAATATATTAATGTTCATAATAAATCTGAATGGATAAAATTCATCATGTAAAAGGTAACAATAATCAGACTGAATTGAAAAAATACACAGATACTTTTTAGAAGAAACAAGGAGAAACGTTGAAAATAATAGAAAGAAGGCTGAAAGTAAGAAGAGCATACACAGAAATAGATAGAAAAAGATACATGCATATATTTGGGAGTAGGAAAGATCATGGCACATGGAAGCTAAGTGTTGGAGCAAAATGAGTGGGTTTCCTTCTATGAATGTGAAAGATGAGGTTAGAGAGGGAGGTGAATTTTGAGCATAAAGAACCTTGTAAGCAAGATAAGAATTTTGGATTTTATTCTAAAGGGAATGGAAACTAAACATTTTAGCAGTGGAATAATGTAATCTGTGTAACAGACTGAGTTAGGGAGAAATCAAGAATCCAGACTCGGTACTTATAAATTTTGAGAGACATTCAGTGGAGGTGTCAAGTAAGCACTTGGATCTACATATCTGAACTTAAAATTCCAGGTCTAAACTGGAGCTCTAGGTTTGGAAATTCTCAGTCCACAAGCAGTATTAAAATGTGTATGGTCTCTTTAGAGAATGTTGGCTGAAAAGAACCCAAGATTGAGCCTCAATAATCCAACATTTAGAGGAGGTACAGAGAGGGTAGAACTATCAAAGCAGTCTGAGAAGGAGTTCCAAAGAAACAGCAGGAAGACAGGGGGAGTGTGTGTTAGTTACAACTAACTGTAATGCAAGCACTACAAGAGATGTACATAAGTACATCTCTCAGTCATAGTAGTTCATTTGCCAACTCTGAATTTCAATCAATAACTTGGAGCAGAGATTAAAATATCAGTCTATTTTCCCTACAGTTTTGTCCAAAATATGTCTTTCATTTGATACAGAGCACTGAAAACTCTATTTTATGAAAATTTATACAATGGAAGAGATGATTTGGGGAAATTCACTCCCATACTTAGCAACAACAGCTTTTTTCCTCCCATAACCTTCTTTCTTTTCTTTAATAATGGAACCTCCAGAATTTTAGGTGGGCACGTGGTCTACCAGAAGATTCCATTTCCTATCCTCCCCTATACATCAATGTAGCCATCTGGCTAATATTTGGACAAGGGAGTAGAAGAAATGTGTGAAATTTCCAGGATGTTTCTTTAGACAGATGAGATTTGTGCTTTATTTTACTTTTCTCCTAGAAAGAGAGCATGATGGTAGAAGAGGAGCCATCCTGTACTACAAGATGGAAACCTAATTTTGAAAGAGACAGTAACAAGATGGAAGAAATAGTTTTGGGCTCCATTAAGTCACTAACAAAGCCTTGGCCTAACTAAACAGATCTTAATTAAGAATAAATACATTTCTATCTACTTTAAGTCACAGTAATTTTGCCTCTCTTTGTTACAGCAGGCTAACCTGTTTGCCATGCCCATATAGTTACTTCTATCCACTGAAATATTTTTGCCTACTTTTTTTTTTAATGTGATAAGTCTTCTCAGAACAGCCTCAGCAGTATGTCGGGGGGGTTGGGGTTTGTTTTTTTTTCTTCTTTTTTTTGGGGGGGCCATGCCATGTGGCTTGCAGAATCTCAGGTCCCCAACCAGGGACTGAACCCAGGTCTCTGCAGTGAAAGTGCTAAATCCTAACCACTAGAGAACCAGGGAACTCCCTTTTGCATATTTCTATTACTAGAGAATTGCTACGTACCTCAAATGTTCCCCCAGCTCAAGGCCCATCTTGAAAAGCCTATGCGAACAAGCTCATTCCCTTTCCAGTATCTCAAAAATGACTTTTAATTTGTTTAACTTCCCATATAATTTTATATAGCCGTGACATTAACCACAGTTTATTGTCGTTAGTGAACAATCACCCCCTTTTGAAATGCATTCTGCCCAAGGATAGGAACTTTAAAATTTTTTTCTTTATTGAATCATAATTGATTTATAATATTATATTATTTTCAGGTGTACAACATAGTGGTTCAAAATTTTTATACTTGATACTCCATTTAAACTTATTATAAAATATTGGCTATATTCCCTATGCAGTGCAATATAACCTTGTAGCTTATTTATTTTATATCCCCTACCCCTCCCATCTTTTGTTTCCCCATTAGTAACCACTAGTTGGTTGTCTATATCTGTGAGTCTGTTTCTGTTTTGTTGTATTCATCCATTTGTTTTAATTTTTAGATTCCACATATAAGTGATACCATACAGTAGTAGTCTTTCTCTGTCTGACTTATTTGCTAAGCAAAATTGCTTTCAAGTCCATCCATGTTGTTGCAAATGGCAAAATCTCATTCTTTTTTATGACTAAGTAGCATTCCATTATATACACATAACACATATTCTTTATCCATTCATCTGTTGATGGACTTAGGTTGCTTCCCTATTTTAGTTATTGTAAATAATGCTGCTATGAACATTGGGGTACATGTATATTTTTTAATTAGTGGTTTCATTTTCTTTGGATATATACCCAGGAGTAGAATTGCTGGATGATAGTTCTTTTTTAGTTTTCTGAGGAAACTCCATAATGTTTTCACAGTGGATGCACCAATTTACATTCCCACCAAGAGTATACAAGGGTTTCTCTTTCTCTACATCTTCACCAAAGTGGTTATTTGTGGTCTTTTTGATGATAGCCATATGACCGGTGTGAGGTAGTATCTCACTGTGGTTTTGATTTGCATTTCCCTGATGATTAGTGATGTTGAGCATCTTTTCACATGCCTGTTGGCCAACTGTATGTCTTCTTCAGAAAAAATCTCTTCAGGTCTTCTACATATTTTAATTGATTTTTTTTTTATATTGAGTTGTATGAGCTGTTTTTGTATTTTGGATATTAACCTTTTATTGTTCATATCATTTGCAAATATTTTCTCCCAATCAGTAGGTTGCCTTTTTGTTTTGTCCATTGTTTTGTTTGCTGTACCAAACCTTTTGAAGGTTAATTTTGTCCTATTTACTTTTGTTTTTGTTTCCTATGTCTTAGGGGACAGATCCAAAAAAATGTTGCTACCAAGATTGTTGCTGCTAAAGATTGTTCTGCCTATGTTTTCCTTTAGGAGTTTCCCCATTGTATATTCTTGCTTCCTTTATCAAAGATTAATTGATCATAAGTACGTGGGTTTATTTCTGGGCTCTCTATTGTGTTCCATTGATTTATGTGCCTGTTTTTGTGCCAGTACCATACTATTTTAATTACTGTAGCTTTGTAGTGTAGTCTGATATCAGGGAGTGTGACACCTCCAGCTTTGTTCTTTTTTCTCAAGACTGGTTTGGCTATTGGGGGGTCTTATGTGTTTCCATACAAATTTTTAAATTATTTGCCTTTGTTCTGTGAAAAAAGCCAGTGGTATTTTGACAGGGATTGCATTGAATTGGTAGATTATCTTGGGTAGTATGGTCATTTCAACAATACAACTTTTTCCAGGGCTTCCTTGGTGGCACAGTGGTTAAGAATCTGCCTGCCAATACAGGGGCATGGGTTCAAGCCCTGGTCCTGGAAGATCTCACATGCCGTGGAGCTACAAAGCCTGTATGCCACAACTACTGAGCCTGCACTCTAGAGCCCTCGAGCCACAACTACTGGAGCCCATGTGCCTAGAGCCCATGCTTCACAGCAAGAGAAACCACTGCAATGAGAAGCCCGCACACCGCAACGAAGAGTAGCCCCTGCTCTTTCTTTCTGATGAATCTGGCTGAAGGTTTATTAGTTTTGTTTGTCTTTTCAAAGCACCAGTTCTTAGTTTTATGGAACATTTCTATTGCTGTTTTAGTCTCTATTTATTCCTGTCCTAATTTTTATGATTTCTTCTATTAAGTTTGGATTTTATTCTTTTTTTTTTTCTAGTTACTTTAGGTGTAAGTAAGTTTAGATTGTTTATTTGAGATTTTTCTTGTTTCCCAAGGTAGGCTTGTATAGCTATGAATGTTTCTCTTAGAACTGCTTTTGTTACGTCCCATAGATTTTGGATCGTTGTGTTTTTATTTCATTTATCTCCATGTATTTCTTTTTATTTCTTCTTTGATTTCTTCAGTGATCCATTAGTTATTTAGTAACATAATATTTAGCCTCCATGTGTTTGTACATTTTTTGCATTTTTTTCTAGTAGCTGAGTTCTAGCCTTAAAACACTGTAGTGTTTTACAACATGCTTGATATGATTTCAATTTGCTTAAATTTACTGAGACTTGTGGCCTAGCATGTGATCTATCCTGGAGACTGTTCCAGGTGCACTTGGAAAGAATGTGTATTCTGTTGTTTTTACATGGAATGTCCTATAGATATCCATTAATTCTATCTGGTATAATGTGTCATTTAAGGTGTTTCCTTATTGATTTTCTGTTTGGATGATTTGTCCATTGATGTAAGTGAGGTGTTAAAGTTCTCTACTATTATTGTGTTACTGTCTATTTCTCCCTTTATGTGTGTTAATATTTGCCTTATATATTTAGGTGCTTCTATGTTGGATGCATATATATTTACAATTGTTATATCTTCTTCTAGGATTCATCCCTTGATCATCATATAATATTCTTCTTTGTTACAGCCTGTTTTAAAGTGTATTTTGTCTCATATGAGTATTGCTACCTGGGCTTTCTTTTGATTTCCATTTGCATTGAATACTGTTTTTCATCCCCTCACACTCAGTCTCTATATGCCTTTAGATCTGAAGTGAATCTCTTGCATATAGCATATATATGAGGCTTTGTTTCGAATCCATTTAGCCATGCTTTATCTTTGATTAGAGCATATAGTCCATACAAATTAGTAATGAATGATATCTATGTACTTATTGATATTTTGTTAATTGTTTTTGAGTTGTTTATATAGTTCTTGTTTGTTCCTTTCTTCTTTTGTTTTCATCCCTTGTGATTTGAACTATGTTTAGTGTTATATTTGGATTCCTATTTCTTTTTGTATCTATATCTATTATAGGTTTTTTTTATTTGTGGTTACCGAGAGGTTTATATATATAGTAGTCTATATATATATAATTATATATATATAATTATTTTAAGTTGCTGATCTTTTAATATCAAAAGTATTTTAAGAACCCTGCATTTTAACTCTCCCCTTACCACAATTACTATTTTTGAAATAATATTTTACATATTATCATATGTGTATCCCTTAACTATTTATTGGGGAATAAATGATTTTATTACTTTTGTCTTTTAACTTTCCTACTAGCTTTGTATGTCATTTATTTGCTATCTTTATTTTATATTTGCCTTTACCAATGAATTTTTCCTTTCATAATTTTTATGTTTCTAGTTGTGTCCTTTTCTTTTTTGCTTAAAGAATTCCCTTGAACATTTTTTGTAAAGTTCTTCTTGTGATGCTGAACAAAAGACAGCATCACAAGCTTTTGCTTCTCTGTAAAACTTTTGATTTTTCTGTCAAATCTGATTGAAATCCTTGCCAGATAGAATTTCTTTATTGTAGGTTTTTTCCTTCCACAACTTTAGATATATTGTGCCACTCCCTTCTGGCCTGCAGAATTTCTGCTGAAAACGTTGGCTGATAGCCTTATGGGAGTTCCCTTGTACATAACTAGTTGCTTTCCCCTTGCTGCTTTTAATATTTTCTCTTTATCTCTAATTTTTGCCATTTTAATTACAATGTGTTTTAGTGTGTTCCTCTTTGGGTTGATTCTGTTTGGGACTCTCTGTGCTTCCTTGACCTGGATGTCTGTTTCCTTTCCCATGTTAGGGAAGTTTTCAGCTATTATCTCTTCAAATATATTTTCTTCCCCTTTCTCTCTTCTCCTTCTGAGACCCCTATAATGCAAATGTTGGTGCATTTGATGTTGTCCCAGAGGTCTCTTAAACTCTACTCATTTCTTTTTATTCTTTTTTCTTTTTCTTTCAGCTTCAGTGATTTCCACTTCCTATCTTCCAGCTTGCTAACCCATTCATCTGTATCACTTAATCTGCTGTTTATTCCTTCTAGTGTATTTTTATTTTTGGTTATTATATTCTTCATCTTTGATTCTTCTTCATATTTTCTAACTGTTTTTTTAAAACTTCACATTCTGTTCATCCATTCTTCTCCAAGTTCTCTGATCAACTTTAGAATCATTACCTTGAACTCTTTATTGGGTAGATTGCCTATCTCCACTTTACTTAGCTGTTCTTCTGGGGTTTTATATCATTCCTTTGTTTGGAACATGTTCCTCTGTCACCTTATTTTGCTCAATTTGCTGTTTTTGTTTCTATGTATCTGGTAGGTTGGTTACGTTTCCCAACCTTGGAGAAGTGACATTTTGTAGGAGACATCCTATGTATCCCAGCAGCACATACCTCTCTGGTCACGAACATCTGATTCTCCCCATTCAAACTCTCCTCTCTTAAGTACTTTCCTATGTCCTCTTTCTGGCAAGAGGAGTTGCTTATCCAATTGTCCAGAATATGAAATAATTGGGCCACATTCAGTGGTGTGTCAGTTTACTATACCTTACAGTTAACAATACTTTATTTCTCACCTCGTCTTCCACTACAAATGCATCAGGCTCTCTTCTTTCTGGTTCCACCTGGACAGGGTTTCTTTCTGCTGGGAGAAGTCTGTTCTTTTTTCTTTCGATCCAGGTCCTATAATATGAGGCTATTCAGGTAAAAAGACTTGGTAACTTCCCCATAATCACAATCTCTTTGCATAGGCATGCATGAGTATGTGGGTTCCAATATTCACATTCAGGATACTCAAGAGGAAACCCAATTTGGCATGACACCTAGGCCACACTCAAAAATCAAGTCTTTGTTACATCTTTGCTCTATTATATTAAACACCTTCCAAAGAACTGATAAAATTGTTATATTATTTCATACATGACTTTCATTCATTTGTGCCACCTTCTATTAGTTTAGAACTCCAAAAGTAGAGAGGATAAATGATAGTAGCATTTGGGTACTTAAACTTCACCCAAACCTTAACAGATACTTCCACACTCAAAGTAACACTTTAATATCTTTGTGTATTATGCACCTTGTTCTTACAATGAATATTCACTTATATGTAAGAATTTATTTAATAATCAGTTGATATAAGAAAACAGAGACAAGCCTCTTAGATAGCATCATCCACCAGAGGGCAGACACAGAAGCAAGAAGAACTACAATCCTGCAGCCTGTGGAAAAAAAACACATTCACAGAAAGATAGACAACATGAAAAGGCAGAGGGCTATGTACCAGATGAAAGAAAAAGATAAAACCCCAGAAAACAACTAAATGAAATGGAGATAGGCAATCTTCCAGAAAAAGAATTCAGAATAATGATAGTGAAGATGATCCAGGACTTCGGAAAAAGAATGGAGGCTAAGAGCAAGAAGATGCAAGAAATGTTTAACAAAGACTTAGAAGAATTAAAGAACAAACAAACAGAGATGAACAATACAATAACTGACATGAAAACTACACTAGAAGGAATCAATAGCAGAATAACTGAGGCAGAAGAATGGATAAGTGACCTGGAAGACAGAATGGTGGAATTCACTGCTGCAGAACAGAATAAAGAAAAATGAATGAAAGAATGAAGACAGTCTAAAATAACTCTGGGTCAACATTAAATGTAATAACATTTGCATTATAGGGGTCCCAGAAGGAGAAGAGAAAGAGAAAGGACCAGAGAAAATATTTGAAGAGATTATAGTTAAAAACTTCCCAAACATGGGAAAAGAAATAGCCACCGAAGTCCAGGAAGTGCAGAGTCCCATACAGGATAAACCCAAGGAGAAACACACCGAGACACATAGTAATCAAATTGGCAAAAATTAAAGAAAAGTTATTGACAGCAGCAAGGGAAAAATGACAAATAACATACAAGGGAACTCCCATAAGGTTACCAGCTGATTTCTCAGCAGAAACTCTACAGGACAGAACGGAGTGGCATGATATACTTAAAGTGATGAAAGGGAAGAACCTACAGCCATGATTATTTTACCTGGCAAGGATCTCATTCAGATCCAATGGAGAAATCAAAAGCTTTACAGACAAACAAAAGCTAAGAGAATTCAGCACCACCAAACCAGGTCTACAAAAAAAGCTAAAGGAACTTCCCTAAGTGGGAAACACAAGAAAAGAAAAGGACCTACAAAAGCAAACCCAAAACAATTAAGAAAATGGTAATAGGAACATACATATTGATAATTACCTTAAACATGAATGGATTAAATGCTCCAACCAAAAGACACAGGCTTGCTGACTGGTTACAAAAACAAGACACATGTAAATGCTGTCTACAAGAGACCCACTTCAGACCTAGGGACATATACAGACTGAAAGTGAGGGGATGGAGAAAGATATTCCATGCAAATGGAAATCAGAAGAAAGCTGGAGTAACAATACTCATATCAGATAAAAAAAGACTTTAAAATAAAGAATGTTACAAGAGACAAGGCAGGACACTACATAATGATCAAGGGATCAATCCAAGAAGAAGATATAACAATTATGAATATATATGCACCCAACATAGGAGCACCTCAATACATAAGGCAACTGCTAACAACTATAAAAGAGGAGATTGACAGTAACACAGTAATAGTGGGGGATGTTAACACCTCACTTACACCAATAGACAGATGATCCAAACAGAAAATTAATAAGGAAACAGAAGCTTTAAATGACACAGTAGACCAGATAGACTTAATTGATATTTGTAGGACATTCCATCCAACAACAGCAGATAACATTTTCTTCGCAAGTGTGCATGGAACATTCTCCAGGATAGATCACATCTTGGGTCACAAATCAAGCCTCAGGAAATTTAAGAAAACTGAAATCATACCAAGCATCTCTTCTGACCAACATGCCATGAGATTAGAAATCAATTACAGGGAAAAATCGTAAAAAACACAAAAACATGGAGGCTAAACAATACGTTACTAAATAACGAAGAGATCACTGAAGAAATCAAAGAGGAAATCAAATAATACCTAGAGACAAATGACAATGAAAACACGATGATCCAAATCCTATGGGATGAAGCAAAAGCAGTTCTAAGAGGGAAGTTTATAGTTATACAAGCCTCCCTCAAGAAACAAGAAAAATCTCAAATAAACAATCTAACCTTACACCTAAAGGAACTAGAGAAAGAAGAAAAAAGAAAACCCAAAGTTAGCAGAAGGAAAGAAATCATAAAGATCAGAGCGAAAATAAATGAAATAGAAACAAAGAAAACAATAGAAAGATCAATAAAATGAAAAGCTGATTCATTGAGAAGATAAGCAATATTGATAAACCATTAGTCAGCCTCATCAAGAAAAAGAGGGTAGGACTCAAATCAATAAAATTAGAAATCAAAAAGGAGAAGTTACAGCAGACACAGCAGAAATACAAAGCATCCTAAGAGACTACTACAAGCAACTCTAGGCCAATAAAATGGACAACATGGAAGAAATGGACAACTTCTTAGAAAGGTATAACCTTCCAAGACTGAATGAGGAAGAAATAGAAAATATGAACACACCAATCACAAGTAATGAAATTGAAACTCTGATTAAAAATCTTCCATCAAACAAAAGTCCAGGACCAGATGGCTTCACAGGTGAATTCTATCAAACATTTAGAGAAGAGCTAACACCCATCCTTCTCAAACTCTTCCAAAAAATTGCAGAGGAAGGAACACTCCCAAACTTATTCTATGAGGCCACAATCACCTTGATACCAAAACCAGACAAAGATACTAAAACAAAAGAAAATTACAGACTAATATCATTGATGAATATAGATGCAAAAATCCTCAACAAAATACTAGCAAACAGAATCTAACAATAAATTAAAAAGATCATACATCATGATCAAGTTGGTTATCCCAGATATGCAAGGATTCTTCAATAAATGCAAATCAATCAATGTGATACACCATATTAATAAATTGAAGAAAAAAAACATATGGTCATCTCAATAGATGCAGGAAAAGCTTTTGACAAAATTCAACACCCATTTATGAAAAAAACTCTCCACAAAGTGGGCATACAGGAAACTTACTTCAACATAATAAAGGCCATATGTGAAAACCCCACAGCAAACATCATTCTCAATGGAGAAAAACTGAAAGCATTTCCTCTAAGATCAGGAACAAGACAAGGATGTCCACTCTCACCACTATTATTCAACATAGTTTTGGAAGACCTAGCCATGGCAATCAGAGAAGAAAAAGAAATAAAAGGAATACAAATTGGAAAAGAAGAAGTAAAACTGTCACTGTTTTCAGATGACATGATAGTATACATAGAGAATCCTAAAGATGATACCAGAAAACTGCTAGAGCTAATCAATGAATTTGGTAAAGTTGCAGGATACAAAATTAATGCACAGAAATCTCTTGCATTCCTATACACTAATGATGAAAAATCTGAAAGTGAAATTAAGGAAACACTCCCATTTACCATTGCAACAAAAAGAAAAAAATACTTAGGAATAAACCTACCTAGGGAGACAAAAGACCTGTATGCAGAAAAGTATAAGACACTGATGAAAGAAATTAAAGATGATACCAACAGATGGAGTGACATACCATGTTCTTGGATTGGAAGAATCAATATTGTGAATATGACTATACTATCCAAAGCAATCTAAGATTCAATGCAATTCCCATCAAATTACCAATGGTATTTTTTACAGAACTAGAACAAAAAGCCTTAAAATTTGTATAGAGACACAAAAGACCCTGAATAGCCAAAGCAGTCTTGAAGGAAAAAAATGGAGCTGGAGGAATCAGGATCCCTAATTCAGACTATACTACAAGGCTACAGTCATCAAGACAATATGGTACTGGCACAAAAACAGAAATATAAATCAAGGGAACAGGACAGAAAGCCCAGAGATAAACCCACGCACATATGGTCAACTCATATATGACAAAGGAGGCAAGGATATACAATGCAGAAAAGGCAGTCTCTTCAGTTAGTGGTTCTGGAAAAACTGGACAGCTACTTGTAAAAGAATGAAATTAGAACACTCGCTAACACCATACAAAAAAATAAACTCAAAATGGATTGGAGACCTAAATATAAGAGCAGACACTATAAAACTCTTACAGGATAACATAGGAAGAACACTCTTTGACATAAATCACAGCAAGATATTTTATGATCCATCTCCTTGAGTAACGGAAATAAAAATAAAAATAAACAAATGGGACCTAATGAAATGTAAAAGCTTTTGCACAGCAAAGGAAACCATAAAAAAGACAAAAAGACAACCCTCAGAATGGGAGAAAATATGTGCAAATGAATCATCAGACAAAGGATTAATCTCCATAATATATAAACAGGTCATGCACCTCAATATTAAAAAAACAAACAACCCAATCCAACACTGGGCAGAAGACCTAAATAGACATTTCTCCAAAGAAGACATTCAGATGGCCAAGAAGCACAAGAAAAGCTGCTCAACATCACTAATTATTAGAGAAATGCAAATCAAAACTACAATGAGGTATCACTTCATACCAGTTAGAATGGGCATCATCAGAAAATCTACAAACAACCAATGCTGGAGAGGGTATGGAGAAAAGGGAACTCTCTTGCACTGTTGGTGGGAATGTAAATAGATATAGCCACTTTGGAGAACAGTATGGAGGTTCCTTAAAGAACTAAAAATAGAATTACCATATGACCCAGCAATCCCACTACTGGGCATATACCCTGAGAAAGCCATAATTCAAAAAGACACATGCACCCCAATGTTCATTGCAGCACTATTTACAATAGCCAGGACATGGAAACAACCCAAATGTCCATCAACAGATGAATGGATAAAGAAGATGTGGCACATATATACAATGGAATATTACTCAGCCATAAAAAGGAATGAAATTGGGTCTTTTGTAGAGACGTGGATGGATATAGAGACTGTTACACAGAGTGAAGTAAATCAGGAAGAGAAAAACAAATATCGTATATTAACGCATATATGTGGAACCTAGAAAACATTACAGATGGACCAGTTTGCAGAATAGAAATTGAGACACAGAAGTAGAAAACAAATGTATGGACACCAAGGGGGGAATGCAACGGGGGGTGGGGGGTGGGATGAACTGGGAGATTGGGATTGATATGTCTACACTGATGCGTATAAAATGGATGACTAATAAGAAGAAAAATAAATAAACTAATTAATTTTTAAAAAAAGAAAGCAGAAGAAGTTCATAGACTACAGCTAGGTAGTATCTGTATAAGAACTTACCATAAGGTTTATTCTAGGCAGTGTGGGTAAAAAGACATAAATGAGGTAAAGAATGATGAACACTGAGAGAATCAATGGATTGAAATTCCCAGTAGGCCTGCTAGGTTGTTGGCATTGGGGTTCTAACGGAAATGAGCTTAAAAGATATTGGTTAGTAATTGTGAAACATGGTTAAAATTATGCAGAAGTTCAGTTAACAGTAATGTCAAGGTTTGGGGAATGGCCATGGGATTGAATAACTAAGGAAGTGTGTGGAGAACAGGAGTATTTGAGGGGAGGAAGGCTGCTAGAAAGAATTACCCACTTACATAATAAGAACAAGAGCAGTCTCAGAAGTAAAGAGTGAGTAAGAAATTAAGGCCATCATAAAAGGAGAGGCAACTCCCTGAAGGTAAATGGCAGTAGCAGGGTATTAGTCTGATGACATTGGATTCAAATATAGGAAGATTTGGGTAAGTTGTTGGGGAGGATAGAGAAAGGATGACAAAAGCACCCTTCCAATATTTCAGGCTGGTAGTTCAAGAGTTATCAGGGGAAAAACATAAAACAAACAGACAAAAAAACAAACAAACAAACAAAACACAATTTGAGAGCTATAGCAGTGGCAGTTTCCTCTGGAGAAAGCCAGGTTTTCATGAGTGCAAGATGAATGGTGAATTTAGAGACGTTGAACAAACTGAGGAATCTTGCATAAGATGGACCAAGAAATCCAGACACTGAGAAAACATGCGAGTTGGAGAGAAAGGAAAGGACAGAGCAAAGGGTGTGGAAGGCTTGGGAGGCAGGGTTTATCATGGATACTAACAATAAGGATAGGGGCCAGTGAGGGTAGCCTAGTGACTCACAGTAAAGAATGGTGCTAGGGCTGTGAGAGTTGTGAGGAAGAGGGGCATGGGTTTCTGGGACACTCTCCATCCCACTGTACAGTTCATCTTTGACTTCCAAGAGGAGATAGGTGAACTGACTCTCAATGTGTATGCTCAGTTAAGACCATTGTTTATAGAGTTGAAATTTTTGGAGAAGCTGGAGTCAGACCCCCTTCTCCTGTGATGATACAGTATCCAAGGACAATGACTCATCTCTCTTTGCCCCTTAATAATTATGTGATTCTGAGAAAGTTATTTAACTTTTCTGAACCACTATTTCCTCATTTTAAAATGTTAACAATAACTGTGATAAGTAAATGAAGTAACATATAAATTGGTTTAGAGCATGGCTTTTGGTGGACATTCAGTATATATTACCTGTTACTGTTTATTTCCCCAAAGCTTAAGTTAATGACTTAGGAAAGAACATCAAAGCCCATTGTCTTGTTCTTATGGTTAGAATTAATTCCTCTCCCATTCAGAAATTTACCTACTGACTTCCAGACGCTTGGTTACCTTTACTAAACATGAACTGAAGGCAAATCATCTCCTATTAGTACCATTTCTGCATCTGGGATGGAGAAACTAACTCTTACATAAAGTATGTTGATTTGAATCTAGTTGGTATTCATTGTTATGTCTGTAACAAATTATGAACTCATCATGTGAACTAAACACTCTAATACTCTAAAAACTATCACTGTTTAGACTTCCTGACCTGTGGCATACACAGTAAAGCCAATCGCTATAATTCAGAAATTATGATCAAAACAGAATAAAAATTACTGTTTATTCTTTTTTTACTGGGATAAAAATTGGTAGAAAATGGAAAAAGAAATACAGATAACATTGACATCATGGTTTTTTCTAAGAATGTCATACAGGAAAGTCAGAAAGATGAATATTCAAATCTTTGAAGGTATTTGATTTTTTTCAACAGAATTTCATGTTACTCAGTCTAACCCCTATGTCTAAAGAAATACTGATGCCAAGGGATCCCATATTAAAGAATTGCTTTTCAAGCAAAATCATATAAATATAAGGTACAGAAAAAAAATGTATATGTTCCAACAAAATTTTATTTTGGACACTAAAATTTGAATTTTGTATGGTTTTCATGTGTTAAGAATTATCATTTTTGTATCATTTAAGCCATATAAACATGTAAAAACCTTCTTAGTTTGTGGACTGTACAAAACCAGACAGTGGCAGGATGTGACTGATGGATTTGGCCTGTGGGCCATGTGTTGTAGTTTGCAAACTAGATGATGGAAGACGGTATACTCAGGTTTGCAAAACACTACTAAAGGTGACCACAATTTATGGAACCAAATAAACTGGGTATCAATGCAGTTTTTTAAAAGGTAAATACAAAATGCAAAAAAATAAAAGGCAAATAACACTTTGGAAAAACTATTTGCAGCAGACATGGCAGACAAATGACTAACATCCTATATATGCATAAATTATATGTAAAGAACACAAGCTTAGGGACTTCCCTGGTGGTCCAGTGTTTAACACTCCACGCTTCCACTGCAAGGGGCATTGGTTTGATCCCTGGTCGGGGAGCTAAGATCCTGCATGCTGCAGGGCGTGGACAAAAAATTTTAAAATAAATAAATAAATATTAAAAATAAAATAACTCCTTTTAAAAAAAGAAGAGAACACAAGCTTTAATGAAAAAGAATATAATCCAGGGGCTTCCCTGGTGGCACAGTGGTTAAGAATCTGCCTGCCAATGCAGGGAACATGGGTTCAAGCCCTACTCTGGGAAGATCCCACACGCCACAAAGCAACTAAGCCCATGAGCCACAACTACTGAGCCTGTGCTCTAGAGCCTGCCAGCCACAACTGCTGAGCCCGAGTGCCAAAACTACTGAAGCCCACGCACCTAGAGCCCATGCTCTGCGACAAAAGTAGCCCCCCAATGAGAAGCTCGCACCCTGCAATGAAGAGTAGCCCCGGCTTGCTGCAACTAGAGAAAAGCCTGCGAGCAGCATCAAAGACCCAACGCAGTCAAAAATAAAAATAAATAAAATAAATTTATTAGAAAAAAGAAAAAGAGTATAATCCAGGCAAAGACACATACAAATAGACATAAACAAACATCTAATAAAATAAAATCCTAATAAATAATTAGAATTCTAAAGGAGGTGAGGGGATGAGTGAGTTCTTAGCTGGTCAGGTGACTTCAGGCTCTCTGGATCTTGAAGATGGTTAAGATGACTCTTGAGAGTTATTTTTATGCATTTTTAAGAGAATTTTATTGCTAAGAACTGAGACACATTCTTCTCTGGTTTACTTGGTCAGCCTGATGCACCACTATTCTAAGTGTTCTCCTGTAACTCCTTCTTTAGTCACCAGTGAAACTGAGTCATCAGTTAGATAGATCCCTTAAACTATAACTTGCTTAAAAAACAATATCTTGTAACCTGCCTTCATAAATCAAGCTTGCCTTAATCATTCTTGCAAATTACATAACCTCCCAACTTCACATAGCTTAGACAATATACCACAAGACTCCTTTACCCGCCCCCAATAAATAACACCTCTGATGTACGGGTTGCTCTAGTAAAGGTTGCTTAAATTGTTTTTTAGGAACGTGGAGTTAGTCTTGCTCTGATCAAACTGGTCAGACCACTGACCATTCAACAGGCCTGCACAAATGTCTGATGGATGACCTTTTGATGTAAGAGGGCCGAAAACTCTACCCTCAGATCATGCTAATGCTGTCATTTTCTGAACATACATCCCATGAAGAAACACTTAACTCAGATACACCATACAGAACACTAATTACGTCACCTTTTTCTCACCTCCAGTTGTCTTTCTCCACACCTCAGACCACCCCACTTCCTTATATCATAAACATCTTAAGCCCCAGGCCTTTGGGGAACTGGATTTGAGACTTCTTCTCCCATCTCCTTATCTATTTTTTAATTTAATTTTATTTGTTTTTTTATAGCCCACCTCCTTTTTTGTAAACAAACCATTTCTCTGCTGCATACCTCAGCATCTCAGCATTTGGTCTGCTGCACATCAGGCAAACAAAGCTGGTTTGGTGACACTAGGAATATGGCATTTGCTTCTAGCCTCTTGCTGTCGGAGTCTCTCCATTCATCTAAGTGCTTTTTTTTTCTTCTTAACATCTTTATTGGAGTATAATTGCTTTACAATGGTGTGTTAGTTTCTGCTTTATAACAAAATGAATCAGTTATACCAATACATATGTTCCCATATCTCTTCCTTCTTGCGTCTCCCTCCCTCCCACCCTCCCTATCCCACCCCTCTAGGTGGTCAAAAACCACTGAGCTGATCTCCTTGTGCTATGCAGCTGCTTCCCACTAGCTATCTATTTTACATTTGGTAGTGTATATATGTCCATGTCACTCTCTCACTTTGTCCCAGCTTACCCTTCCCCTCCCCATGTCCTCAAGTCCATTCTCTAGTAGGTCTGTGTCTTTATTCCCGTCTTACCCCTAGGTTCTTCATGACCTTTTTTTTTCTTTCTTAGATTCCATATATATGTGTTAGCATACTGTATTTGTTTTTCTCTTTCTGACTTACTTCGCTCTCCACCTCACTACAAATAAATCAATTTCATTTCTTTTTATGGCTGAGTAATATTCCATTGTATATATGTGCCACATCTTCTTTATCCATTCATCTGATGATGGACACTTAGGTTGCTTCCATGTCCTGGCTATTGCAATCCCACTACTGGGCATATACCCTGAGAAATCCATCTAAGTGCTCTTTCGTTAGAACCTAAAACAGCCTCAGGTCAGCACAATTTCCTTCAAGGGCTTTCTACATCTGGTCAATAGGAAACAGTCCTGCATCCGAAGTCCTGATGCCTCTAGGCTTTGGCCACTCAGTGCAACCCTCACTCTGCTGCTCCAGCTCCATCAGCATTCTCAGACATGCACTACATGGCTGTCTCTCCACCACAGGGAACACATTTCAAGCTCTCCTGTGTTCCCCCTTGCAACTCCCATTTTCTAAGTTTAAGGTGAATGTAGAAGGTAACTTTCTCTACTCTCTGACCCATTTACATTTCTCAACCTAGCTGAGGTTTCCAGATTAGCATGATCTAACTGGTTTTTTAAACATTTCCTTTGTAAATTCTTCCCATAAGATCTGTCTTAAGCTAATTTTCATATGTTAGTTTAACCTCTCATTACATACAGTTATAGAACTTTGGATTCAACAAACAATAATGAAATTCATAAGGAAAATGTTAATACTTTTTAAAAAAATTATAAGGCCATGTTCTCTGACCATAATGTAATATGATTCAAAATTGAGTATAGCTATTGTCATTTATGTGTTTATAAAAGTCAGACTGGAGGTTAATTAAAAAATGTTATTGGTGGTTACTCCTGAGATTAATGAGGAGTGATAATCAAAGGATTTTCTATTTTCTTTTGTTTATTTCTTTTTTTTGCTATTTTTAATAAGTATAAATTTAAAATTAGAAATTAATTCAAATGAACAATGACAATGAAAAGAAAAGTGAAATCTTTGTCAGCAGAATCTAATACCACAGACGAGTCAAATAAGATAAAGACTGAACAAACTTCACTGCATTCAGCATTAAGCAGTTCCTAGAGATCTTAGTCAGAGCCGTTTCACTGGAATACCAGATTTCAGTAAGGAAAAACTACATGAGGTAAGGCAGGAGGGTTTTTAAGTGCCGAGGTGAGGTAGTAGACAAGTACTGGAGGAAGCTGAATGAGAGACTGGTCAATGTAATTAGGCCATCTGTGCTTACTAACCAATGCTTAGTGAAGTTAGGCTCTTACTTACACTACTTAACTCAAGACTTATGATAAAGATACAGTAGTGAAGACAGTGTGATACTGGAAAAAAAAATAGACAAATAGATCAATGGAATAGAGTAGAGAGCCCAGAAATAGACTTCCATAAATATAGTCAACTGATCTTTGACAAAGGACAAAGGAAATACAATGGAGTGACAATTGTTTTTAAACAAATGGTGCTGGAACAAGTGGGCACCCACACACAAAATAGTGAATCTAGACATAGACCTTATACCTTTCACAAAAATTAACTCAAAATGAATCACAGACTTAAATGTGAAATGCAAAACCATAAAATTCCTGAAAGATAACATAGGAGAAAATCTGGATGACCTAGGGTTTGGCATTGACCCTAGATAAAATGCCAAAGACTCAATCCATGAAAGAAAATTGGTAAGTTACACTTCATTAAAAATAAAAATTTTTGTTCTGTGAAACACATAATTAAGAGAATGAAAAGGCAAGCCACGGACTAAAAGAAAACATATTCAAATGGCATATCTGATAAAGAATTGTTTCCAAAATATAAAAAGAACTCTTAAACCTCAATAGTAAGAAAAGATAAAACTCAATTAAAAAATAGGCCAAAGATCTTAACAAATACCTCAACAAAGAAGATATATAGATAGCAAAAAAGGTTATGAAAAGATACTCCACAGCATATATCAACAGGAAACGAAATTTTAAAAAAACAGTGGGATACCACCACACATCTACTAAAACGGCCAAAATCCAGAACGCTGAACACCAAATGCTGACAAGGATGTAGAGCAACAGGAACTCTCATTGACTGCTGGTGGTGGAATGGAAAATGATACAGCCACTATTGAAAACAGTGAATGCTTACAAAACTAAACATACTCCAACCATAGGATCCAGCAATCAACACCTTAGCACGTGCACAAAGGAATTGGAAATTTATGTCTATACAAAAATCTGCACACAACTGTTTATAGAAGCTTTATTCATAATTTCCAAATCTTGGAAGCAACCAAGATGTCCCTCAGTAGGTGAAAAGATAAATAAACTATGGTACATCCAGTCAATGGAATATTATTCAGCCCCACAAGAAATGAGCCATCAAGCCATGAAAATACATGGAGGTAGCTTACGTGCATATTACTAAGTGAAGGAAGCCAGTATGAAAAGACTACATACTGTATGACTCCAACTATATGACATTCTAGAAAAGGCAAAACTATAAAGACAGTAAAAAGATTAGTGGTTGCCAGAGGTTAGGGGGAAGGGAAAGATGAATAGGTGGAACATAGAGGATTTTTAGGGTAGTGGAAATACTCTGTATTGATACTATAATGGTGGATACATTTGTCCAAACCCATAGAATATAATACAACTCCAAGAGTGAACCCTAATGTAAACTATGACTTTGGGTGATAATGATGTTTCAATGTAGATTCAGCACTTGTAACAAATGTACCACCCTGGTAGGGGATGTTGATAATGGACAGAGTCTATGCATGTTTGGGGGCAGGGTGTATTTGGGTTATCTCTGTATCTTCTTAAATTTGGTATGAGCCTAAAACTGCTCTAAAAAAGTTGTCTTTAAAATTTTGTTTTAATCAAAAACAACTCTAAGATCTTTATTAACTGGGATTTAAAATTGTGAACGCTTATGAAAACTTAACATTTGAGTTTACTCAAATAGTTTTAAAAATAATAATAACATGGAAATGAATAATTCTTTTCAAATGTATAATATGTTATCTCTTCCAGTGTTTATCACCAGTGGGATAAAGAAGAAAATGATAATGTTCTCATTTTAAGAACTTACGTTATATGGTCTTGTTTAAAATTCAACAAAGAAATCTATTTTATTTCAGTCTGTTTTCCAGATTTTATACATCTACCAAATAGAATGTTTGACAGTATAGTTTGTGCTTTCAGAGTCTATTCTGTTATTAAACTGACTTGTTTTAAGTTCTTGGTTTACAGTATTTTTACATATAATTAAATGTTTGGCACGATAAATAATTTACAGCCAAATAGCTGAAGTTTTACCAAATGGATTCAGAAAATATTATATCTGGGTCAATAAACTCTTCTATGATAATATAAATAAAAAATATACCTTTGCCTCATTCCTTGGATTAAATATGTGGTACATATTTCCAAACATTATAGGAAAATAGTCATGTTTGGTTTTTATTTCCAGACAGTGAAATGACAGCCAATTCTGTCGAAAAGGGAAAAACATTTTCTAAATGTAGTGTGTTTCCAGTCCATAGCATCCAGAAAAATACTTTTCATTTGTACTGGTTTAATGTTTTAACCTTTACTACATTATAGTTAAGAATTTTATTATATGTATAAATCATATGTTCTAGCTATTGAAATATTTTAAGCAATAATTGAAATATTTTAGGAAAATAGTTGTTTTATATCATATTCTTTTACTTCCTAAAAACCTTGACTTAATTTAAGTAAGATTTTAACTTTTCTTGACTCTCTGTGCTAATGGATTCTTTTCACTTTTTTGGACTTATATTTTCAACACAGCTTGTTATAGATTTTCTATTTGAACATTCTTACGTGATTATTATAGAAAAATATATAATACAGATAATTGAAGAAGACTGAGAAAACACTCCTGTACCTAATCACCAATATAACTTTGCTAGTATCGTGGCATAATTTTATTCTGAATTATAATTCTTTTTTTAAAATGCCTTCTAATTTTCTTGAAGAGTGTTCTGATAGGTTGTGAATTATGCTTTATCAGTAAGAAAATATTATTTTACAATTAATTCCCAGTAAAAATATATGAAAACAGGTGTGCCATATAGCAGTTATTAAAAGGAAAGAGTTTTTTACTTAGCAAAGTTGTTGAAATCAAGTCTGACAATGAGCCTTATGGTGTGTTTCTCAGTAATAAAAGCCAGAGAAAACCTGGGATCCCACACAACTTGGTTCCACTCTCAGTGAAACTTTTGTCATGTAGTGGTGTGGCAAGTTCTCTATCTGAGGACAGTCCAATGTTTTAATTCAACATACAGTTATTGAGTATTTGCTATGTGTTATAGGACAATCATTCTGTAGAGTGAGGGAAAAATTAGACAGGCTGCTGTAACATCTCCAGCCAAACTGTGCCCCACTATTTTTAATGTTTAGCTCAGCATGATATATTCAACTTGGCTGTTGAATTGAAAATTACATAATTTGGTTAATTTACTTATATATCAACTAATGTAAGTAATTCAATGTGCAGTTAGCTCTGTAGTTAATCTAAGTAAATGAGAATAATGTGTACCTCATATAGTTGTTGTAAGGTCTAATGAGACAAAATAAACAAAGAATTCTTAGATATTATCCAGATATTAGAATATCTGGATCAGAATGTATTGTTTATATATAGGCTATGATTATTATTGATGTTAATACTATAACAATAATATTTTATTTTTCTTACTTGAAGAAAAATAAGGAACGTATACATAAATTTTCCTTCAATATTTGAAAACATGCCTCTTTTGATTATCTCAAAAATTTAAATACATATGATTTTTATAACAGTTATATAATTTGCATAAATATACAATTTACATTTTAAAAACCAGAGAAGGAAATTGGAAGTATCTCAAGTAGAAAGTCTTACTAAGTCTCATTTTCTGACACATACATACTTTGGGAGTTCTGGTGTGTCCCATTTCAAAACTAGTATACATATTTATACATATATCAATATTCTCAGAAATAATCTTGGCAAGGACATTTTGGTTCAAAGAATAGGTTCTAAGGCAAACACAGTGTCTGGGTAACTAGACAAATATCATGGTTCATGAAGAACAAACAAAGCTCTTTAAGAACTATTTTCTGCAATTTTTTATGGCAAGTATTTTACTTTAAGGTTCTGACAGTGGACAGTCCAGGTCCACGTGTCCTTATATAAAATTCCAAAATCAAAAGTATTCTAAAACCAGACAAATGATTTCCTAACCAATATAATGGCAAAACCTGAAGTGACCTAAATTCAATCAGTGGCAAAACACCCCCCCTTATGCCACTTTACCAAATCTTGGCCACGCTGAAACTGAGCAGGAGCCTGTGTGACCTTCCCAGGTTCAAAAGCCCTTCCATGTGCCCTGTTTCTTCTTATTTTAATTAAAAAAATTTTTTTCTCTTTTTAAAAATTGAGTAAAAGATCATTTAAACTCTATAATGCTTTACAATTTTCAAAAGTTTCACACAGGGGGGATTCAAGATGGTGGAGCAGTAGGTGGATGTGGAGTTCATCTCTCTCCACAGATGCATCAGGAATACATCTATAGATGCAACAATTTTCACAGAACACCAGCTAAAGACTAGCAGAAGACCTTGGACACCAGAAAGGACTATAAAGATCCCTTCATAACTGGGTAGGATGGAAAAAAAGAAGGGAGAAGGAAGAGGAGAGGAAGTGGGACTGGACCTGCACCCCAGGGCATGGGAGCTGAAGCAGAGTAGAGATTCCCGAATTCAGGGAAATCCCCTCTCTGACGGAGAAATGCCCTCTCCCTCCGGGAAATCGATTGGGACAGAAGGGAAGCATTAGAGACTGTCAGAAGAGAGTGAAGCTGCCGATCTGTGGCAGACAGGATAGAGTGAAAAATACGCAGACGGTTCGTATCGCAGCCCTACGTGCCCCGGACTGGGACGTGTGTTCACAGGTGTGCAAGGGAGCTGGGAGCTTGTGCATGGGGACTGGAGAACACGCCCAGAGTGAGAACTGCTGTTGGCTGTGAGGAGACGGACCGAGGGGACAGGAGGGAGGAAATCTGCAGCAGGGGACGCTTATGGAGGAAGATGGGACTGCCATGGAAGCAGGGCGCTACTGCTGAGTCACACACACGGCAAGGAGCAGCTATTGCAACCTCTCTCTCCCCACACGCCGGCGCCTGCCAACGACAATAAAAGAAGCCCGCTCAGGGCTGGCTGTTGTGTGCCTGCTGCCAAGCAATAAAAAAGCCCCCTCAGAGCTGGCCCTCACGTGCCGGCTACAAGGAGCCAGAAAACCCCGGCCAGGGCAGGCCATCGTGTGCCTTACACTGGGCGCCAGAAAAGGCCCTCATTAGGGCCATATTTCTCGCGCCCATGACCTCCCGCTTCCCTGTGCTTTTGACGCGACTGGGGCTCCCACCATCCAAGCAGTCATACCACCTCTGCACCTGGTCTTCACAGGGAAGACCCAAGAGTTCCAAGGCAGCCTCAGGACCAGACTTCTGTGGGTGGACCACACACAGAGGTGGGGATGAAACCAAAGCTGAACCCCAGGGATGGGGTGACTAAGGAAGAAGATCGAAAATCTTTCCATCAGCTGTACAAGTTGCAGATTAAATCCCTGCAATCAGCTAGGTAGACCCTGTATCTGTGGAATATCTGAGTAGACAGTGAGTGTTCCCACAAATGAAAACGGTCTAGCTCTGGCAGATGTGGGCTTGGGGGCAGCACACACCGGAATTGGGCCATATCAAAGTCTGAGTGGTGCCCACAGGGCCCTCAGCAGGTCCAGAGACCAGCCCAGAGGCAAAGGAGAGCCTCTTGGGGAGGCAAAGGTGGGCTGTGGCTCACGGCGTGTGCAAGGACACTTACAGCGGAGACCCCAGGGAAGCATAGTTATTACTATTAATTTTGTTATATTTTGATTCATTCTGTTTTTGGTTCTAGCTTTTTTTTTTTTTTGGTTTCTTTCTTTTTTTGTTTGTTATTGTTTTAGTTTTTTGTGTTTTTTTTTGTTCTTTTTTGTTGTTGCTGTTTTTTTGTCTTTTGGCATTTCTAAGTTTTATAACTTGCAGCTCAATACCAAAAAAACAAACAACCCAATCCAAAAATGGTCAGAAGACCTAAAAAGACATTTCTCCAAAGAAGACATACAGATTGCCAACAAACACATGAAAAGATGCTCAACATCACTAATCATTAGAGAAATGCAAATCAAAACCACAATGAGGTATCATCTCACACCAGTCAGAATGGCCATCATCAAAAAGTCTACAAACAATAAATGCTGGAGAGGGTGTGGAGAAAAGGGAACCCTCTTGCACTGTTGGTGGGAATGTAAATGGATACAGCCACTATGGAAAACAATATGGAGGTTCCTTAAAAAACTAAAAATAGAACTACCATATGACCCAGCAATCCCACTACTGGGCATATACCTTGAGAAAGCCATAATTCAAAAAGATACATGTACCACAATGTTCATTGCAGCAGTGTTTACAATTGCCAGGATATAGAAGCAATCTGTCCATCAACAGATGAATGGATAAAGAGGATGTGGTGCATGTATACAATAGAGTATTACTCAGCCATGAAAAGGAATGAAATTGAGATATTTGTAATGAGGTGGATGGACCTAGACAGTGCCATACAGAGTGAAGTTAGTCAGAAAGAGAAAAACAAATACTGTATGCCAATGCACATTTATGGAATCTAAAAAAATGGTACTGATGAACATAGTGGCAGGGCAGGAATAAAGACACAGATGTAGAGAATGGACTTGAGGACACGGGGTGAGGGGGGTGGGGAAGCTGGGATGAAGTGAGAGAATAGCATTGACATATATACTCTAACAAATGTAAAATGGGTGGCCAGTGGGAAGCAGCTGCATAGCACAGGGAGATCAGCATGATGCTTTGTGATGACTTAGAGGGGTGGGATAGGGAGGGTGGGAGGGAGAGAGGTTCAAGAGGGAGGAGATATGGGGATATATGTATACGTATAGCTGATTCACTTTGTTGTACAACAGAAACTAACACAACATTGTAAAGCAATTATACTCCAATAAAGATATAAAGAAATGAAAAAAAAGTTTCACACAAATGATTTCATATAATCCCATAATAGCCTCTTTATTCCCACCTCTATATTGCCCCTCTCCCTTCACTCTCCCCACTGGTAACCACTAGTTTGTTCTCTATGTCTGAAAGTCTGTTTCTTTTTTGTTTTATTCACTAGTTTGTTGGTATTTTTTAGATTCCACATGTAAGTGATATCATACAGTATCACACATCATATTATATTTCACTTAGCGTTATATCCTCTAGGTCCATCCATGTTGCTGCAAATGGCAAAATTCCATTCCTTTTACAGATGAGTAGTATTCCACTGTATATATATACCACATCTTCTTTATCCATCCACCTGAAAGATGGACATTTAGGTTTCTTCTATACCTTGGCAATTATACATAATGCTGCTATGAACATTGGGGTGCATGTATCTTTTCTAATTACTGTTTATGGTTTTGTTTTGTTGTTTTTGGATATATACCCAGGAGTGTAATTGTTGTGTCATATAGTAGTTCTATTTTTAGTTTTTTGAAAAATGAAAACACAATGATCCAAAACATATGAGACACAGCAAAAGCAGTTCTAAGAGGGAAGTTTATAGCAATACAAGCTTACCTCAGGAAACAAGAAAACATTTAAATAAACAATCTAACCTTATACCTAAAGCAACTATAGAAATAAGAACAAGCAAAACCCAGAGTTAGTAGAAGGGAAGAAATCATAAAGGTCAAAGCAGAAATAAATAGAGACTAAAAAAATAATAGAAAAGATTAATGAAACTAAAAGCTGATTCTTTTAAAAGATAAAATTGATAAACCTTTAACCAGACTCATCAAGAAAAAAAGGAGATGGCCCAAATTAACAAAATCAGAAATAAAAAAGGAGAAGTTACAACTGACAGCACAGAAATACAAAGGATCGTAAGAGGCTACTATGAACTGCCAATAAAATGGACAACCTAGAAGAAATGGACAAATTCTTAGAAAGGTACAATCTCCCAAGACTGAACCAGGAAGAAATAGAAAATATGAACATACCAATTACCAGTAATGAAATTGAATCAGTAATTTAAAAACTCCCAACAAACAAAAGTCTAAGACCAGATGGCTTCACAGGTCTACCAAACATTTAGAGAAAAGTTAACAACTATCCTTCTCAAACTATTCCAAAAAATTGCAGAGGGAGAAACACTTCCAAAATCATTCTATGAGGCCACCATAACCCTGATACCAAAACCAGACAAAGATATCACCATAAAAGAAAATTATAGATCAATATCACTGATGAAGATAGATGCAGAAATTCTCAACAAAATATTAACAAACCAAATACAACAATATTTTTAAAGGATCATACACCATGATCAAGTGGGATTTATCCCAGGGATGCAAGGATTTTTTTAATATCCACAAATCAATCAAAGTGATACACCACATTAACAATCTGAAGAATAAAAACCATATGATCATCTCAGCAGATGCAGAAAAAGCTTTTCTGATACAGTTCAACACCAATTTATGAAAAAAACCCTCCAGAAAGTGGGCATAGAGGGAACATACTTCAACATAATGAAGGCCATGTACAACAAATACTGTTTCTTGTTTGAAGCCTTTATTCTCCTAGGCCTTCCCAGAGTTCTGAAGAGCAGCCTCAAGCAATTGATAGGACATTAGAGTCACAGGACTCCTAGTTCCTCCTGAAGGGATATAGATAACAATCTGATATATAGATAGCAATTTCTGAGTTCTTCTACAGAAACTAAGACCTCCACCCATGTGGAGGATGGTGACTACATGCTGACCAGAGCACTTAGACCCCAGACTGTTTGGAACCAGAAGGTTGAGCTTCCAGAGACATCACTGTTACCTCACCACCAACCAATCAGAAGAGAATCACACACCTTGCAGCCCTCACCCCAAATTTTGCCTTTAAAAACTCATTCCTGAAACCCTTTGGGGAGTTCAGATCTTTTGAGCACAAGCTGTCCATTCTCCTTGCTGGGCACCCTGCGATAAACCTTTCTCTGCTCCAAACTCCAACATTTTGGTTTGTTTGACCTCACTCTGCATCAGGCACATGAACTTGGGTTTGACAACAATGATAATTAATCATTCAATCTGACTGAGGGTTATGTCAACATCCAGATAGTGCAAAAGAACCTGAACTAGTCTTTGTTCCTGCTGATGTGGACACCTGGTGGACTAGGTGCAGAAGATGGATGAGTGACAGGTAATGGTATCCAGAACAAGAAAACATCACACTGCCTCTTCTTTTGGTGAGTCATTTGGGCCCTGGAAAAACTCTATAGAAGCTTGAGGACTATCTGTTATCCAGATAAAGATAATAGGTGGAAAATTTTCCCTTGCATTGAAAACAAACATGACATAGGACCTTTCCTGGGTGACATACCAGGATGATATTGCAATCAAACTCTGTGGTTTGATTCCACAAGTTACATCCTCAAACCTCTCCAGGAAATTGTGACACTAGAACAATGGGCTTTTTTTAGCACAACATCTGCCAAATCACCAAATATTCTGGATGACTCACAAGCCACCCTTGTACAACTTGGGATATTACAGCTGCCCCATGATTAAGCTACCTGATGCTGTGAACTATGCATGGGTGGATATAAAATCTGGACTTACTTGATTACGTGACAGAACCAAGCTTTACAGCTGCCAGGACCAGACTACTGGCCTCCTATATCGGCTATTTCACAGTCTATTTTGCTCTCACAGATCGACAGAAATGCATGGGAAATGGAGGTGTTTGGACACTAACAGTACCAATGGCCAAGGTCATGGAATACTCCAGACCTTGGGAATTTCAGTTTCCACTCTAATCTTGTCTGTAAACCACACTGGTCTTTTAAAATATTTAAGTTTATAAAAGATTCCCACCTAAATGGTGAGGAAGATGTGGACTTGGGTACCTGGCTCCTTCCGTTACTGAACACTCCACCCTAAATACCAGCCAAGTTACAAACCTGAGCTCTTTTGTTCATAAAGTTGTGTCACATAAATGTGCCAGTTGATAGATCATAGAGAATCCTCTTGTGCCTCACAGCTCCAAGTTCTTTTCGGCCCTGAGGGTCTTCTTCTCAAGCTTTGGAGATTATAAATTGGAAAAAGCAATCTTAAATCTCTCCATGGTAATGGAACAAGAGTTCAATACCACTATGCAAACTCTGAAAATATTCCAGTCAGAATTTAACAGCTTAGACTCTGGGGTGCTCCAAAATATTTGTGCCCTAGATACACTGACTGCCCAGCAAAGAGGAGTTTGTTGAAATCATTAGTGAAAAATATTGCTTTTATGTGGATTAAATGGGTCAAGCAGTATCTAACATCTGTCTAATAAAAGAAAAGATTAGCTTTTTCCATCAGATAAATGGAACTTACACATTTTATTGGACTGAACAATTCCCAGGATTGGGGAACTGGTATAAGTGTGGTGAAATGTGCTCTGATTGTTCATTTCTATTCGTTCATCCTCCTTCTAAACTATGTTCTTTTCTCCCTTTGCAGATTTCTTACTGTTAAGTTACTTAACTTATTTTCTCTCTCCACAGTCATCAGCTGAACTTTTTGTATGTCAGACTTCCAGGGAAGTTTCAGAGGAGGGAACTGAAGGGGCTCAGGGCAGGCCACCCCAAAATGTGTCACTCTGGTATGCAAATTATTTTGAGTTGAAAACAGGCAAAGCCCAAAAGATTTAGGAAGAACCTTTGAACCTCCCTCTAACTGTCTAAAAGAATTCAAGATAGAAGGCCTGTTGCAGGAAGGAGCTATCCCCACAGATAGTAAAGTATGAATTAAGTGTGGTAGAACCTAGCAAGACCCATTTGATCAAAGTTCTCTCTGTGTCTCGTTGTCTCCAGATGGCCCAGCAAACATTTGTTCACCAATCATTAATTGTGTTTCATTTTCCTGTGAGTTACCTTACTTCCTTTTGAAGTCCCCAACACCTACCTCCTTCTCCTTAGTCCACAATGACATATATACCTCATCTCAACTTACTGGTTTTGGAACCCCTCCTGCTTGTATGAATTCACCATACATGCTGTCAACAAAAATTAATCAATAGTCTATGAAAGAAGTGAGAAATTTTATTCAAACCAAACTTGAATATTATAACCCAGGAACAGCATCACAGAAAGTTCTGACAACTGTTCTGCCTGTCAGAAATCAAGGCACTGTTATATATAATTTTTTTTAGACAGAGGGCTGTACATTATATATATTATTGACAGTTTACACCATCCGGATCTAAGCATTATCATGGCCCCTTATAAGATCAGGAAGGAATGTTATCTTTAAGGAGTTGTCTTGTTGGTGCTAGGAGAGTGTTGCTCTTTATGGTTGAGCAGGTATTTCTGCCAATGGGAGAGGTCTGGTCGATGCAGATACACAATGCCCAGTAGAGGGGAGAGAGGAGGCCAAAGGGCAGAGAAAATTTTTTTGTTTCAATTTTTCTTGTCATAAAATATGAATTTTATTGCACAATGCATAATAAATTTGATTATCTCCTGCTAATATCTGCCTTATGTCATTTTAATTGCCAGCCAAAAACCAAAAAAATGAAAAGGGGGAATATTCCCCTCTACCACAATATATAAAATGAGTTTCATGGCCTAACATTTAAAGTTACTACTATTAGTAGCACTAAAAATACATATCTTAAAGTCTATCATCTTATTATGAATTAATAAATTAATATAATTTTGTACCTTCCAGGCCAGATGTTTATCAAATATAACATCTCACATTAACATGTCTGCAATAATAAGCCAAATATAGAATTTTTTTTTTTTTGGCTTACAGTGGTATTTAAAATTTGATCATATTAAAATAGAAACAGTACAGATTGTCTTATTTTTGTATTTTATTCCTATTTGTATCAATGTAGTATTTGCTTATAGTATAAAAATAAAATAATACTGAAAGGTTCATAACTATTATAAGCTGTTTCTTATTCCTAATTTATCCTACTCTTGGTACCAAACCAGGTCTGTTTGCCTGACATGCAGCAAGTCAAATGCTGAGATGCCAAGGTTTACAGCCAAGAAAGGGTTTATCCCCAAGGCAATCAAGGGAGAAAATGGGAGAACAAGTCTCAATTCCACCTCCCCAAAGGCGAGGGGCTTGGGATATTTATGGGATAAACAGGGTGGTCTTAGGCATGGGGAAAGGTGATTGGAGGCAGGGAAAAATGTGTTTTGCACCAGGTGCATCTGGGTTACATACTTCTGTTTATTCAAAATGGAGGCCCTCAACATGATCCAAGGGTGGAGTTTTCTGGTCCTCTGAGGTCAACAGGCCATTCATCAGACATCTGCACAGGCCTATTTTAGGGTTGGTGTCCCAACCAGTCTTAACTGGCTGGCACTGTCAGGAGCTGACACCAATCTCCTGTAGAACAACCAGTTGCCTGAAGCTGGGAAGGTGTGCAATGAAAGAGAGGAAAAATAAAGAAAAAAATAACTAAAGTGAACTTAATCAATGAAGGCAGTTTACAAGCAAAGGGGGTTTAAACAAGCTGTTCCCTCATCTATTATTCTGTAGGACAGGCTTAAGAATTTCTAGTAGTTATCAGCTTCTGTCAACCCTATGGGGCACAGTTTCACTCTCCATCCACTTGATTTTCAGAAGCAATAACTTTTAACTCTTGTAACTATTTCTTCTTTGCTTGTTTCTGATTACAGGGAAACAATTATACATGTAAAATACATGTATCTCTCTCTATATATATTATAGATATAGATGGTATATGAGTGTATACATACTTACATATAATTTTTCCTTATTTTTATTTTTGTCAGAGTAGTATTTGCTCATAGTATAAAAGAAAAATAGATCATTCCTGGGTCAAATGGTGCACGATGATTATGAATCATCTCTTGTATAACTTACATTGATTTTCCTGGAATAATTGCTTCATTATTTTCTTACATCAGATTGCTCTCTAAGTCTTGGAACCAAATTCAGCATTTTGCAGCATTAGATCACTTTTTCCTAGATTTCATGTCTTCTTCCTTCTTGGATGATTCCTCATTTTGCAATCTTTGGACATAGGAGATAGCATCTGAGGTCCTTGTGTTTGGAAATGTCTTTATTCTACCTTCACACTTGACTGTGTCTTTATTCTACCTTCACACTTGACTGATAAATTGACAGAACGTAGGATTCTGGGTTTCAAGACATTATCAGAATTTTGACGGCATTACTCCCATATGCTAGCATTTTGTAACTCAAAGTATAGTCAGGTCACCAGCAGTACCAGCATCATCTGAGAGCTTGTTAGAAAGACATCAGACCTACTGAATCAGAATTTGCATTGTAACAGATATTCAGTGATTTGTAAGCATGTAAACATTAGAGAAGCACTGATCTAACCTGAAGTGTTGCTATTCCTTTATATGGTCTTGTTTCATTTGTTGGGCTGAAGATGCAATGAGTCATTTACAACTTGAGAATTATGTCCTTTGTTTCTGGGAAGTGTCCTTGTATTGTTTCTTCATAATTCCTTCTTTGCCATTTTGTCTCCTAATTGGAATGTCTCCTAAATAGATGTGGAAACTCCTGGACTGATCCTCTAAGTCCTCATCTTTTCTCTCCTTTTTCACTCTTTTCATCTATTTTCTTTCTAAAAAAATTGTTACATTGTCTTCCAACTCCATTGAACTGTGTATCAGCTATCATAGTTGTAACTTCAATGAGTTCTTTCATTTTTCTGATTGTTCCTTTTACATCTCATTGTCCAGAATGAGGTCATAATATACACCTACCTGCATGAGATGCTGAGAGATTTATTTTTTCATTCCAGTGAGGAGTGTTGTTAACAAACTCAGGTTTGTCTACTTGACACTTAAAAGCCAGCACACCAGTACTCAAGAGACGAGTTTGGTTGGAAAGAAAGGCTGCTTTATTCAGGAGTCCAGCAACCTGGGGAGAAGGTGGACTCATGTCCAAAAACCAACTCGGAAGATTCTGCTTGACCGTGAAAGTTTTAAGGGGAAAATCATTTGGAGAGGGGGTCAGAGTCTTCCACTGTGTACAGATTTTCTTCTGACTGGTTGGTGGTGAGGTAACAGGGATTCTATGCTCAGCCTGAAGTTACCATCTTCCACCTCAGTGGGGGCCTTAGTTCCTACAGAAGGACTCAAAGGTATTGTTATATATATTCCTTGAGGAGGAACCAGAACCCTGCCCCAGGCCTGCACTATTGTTTCTTGACTGCTCCTCCTTAGTTTCTGCATTCCTTCCTTTCCTTGATAAATAAATATTTGAATCTGCCCTTTGGAATTCAGGGAATGTCAAAGAGGCTGAATAAAGCCTATTCCCTACAAACAAGAAACAAGGGACACAGAAAGGATTTGTACCCAACAGGGTCCCACAGGGTCCTGCTCCATTTCAATGTGACCTGCTAAAAATCAGTATTCTGTTACTAAGGAAAGGGAGAAAGTATAAAGCGGTTGGTAACTACAAGCTTCTACCACAAGTTCCAAATAACTAACTTATTTCATATGAAATAATAATGTGTTGTCTGTTTATTTGTTTGGTTTACATCTATCTATAAGCCTTCTTGTCATAAAGTAGAATAAATGATAACTAGTAAGCATTGGAGAAAATTATTTTAAATAGGAAAATTATTTGAAAACAAAAACATCTGAACCAAATACCATTTCAATTTTCAAATTCAGAATAGTGCTTCAATTTAGAGTTAACCAACTCCATACCTTCTAAAATATGTAAGATCTGAGTCAGATCTTACAAATTGCAGTCAGAGGACTGATTCTTGTAGAGGTTATAGTAAAGTGTACAAATTACTTTTGTTCCCTGGAACAAAGTCTGAATGCTTTATTACTGAAAGGATTACACCCTTTGACTGTTCAGACTTTGGAAGGACAGGTGTGTAGAGGTGAAAGAGGAAAGATAAATTGCCTAGTAAGTTTATCAGTCAAACCAACCTCCCTAATTATAGTATAAGCCCTGATGGTTAGCTTTGCTTTTTGTAATTCAAGTGCCTGACTTAAGCTTTGATTGCCAAGGCATCCACTTCAAACAGGCATGCATTTCAAAGAGGCATTCAACAAGACTATCTGGAATAAACACTTTGCCAGATAAAGAGCCAAGTTGAGCCTCCTTCATTTTAGAGATGTTGATTGATTTTGATAACTGACCATTTGGGTCACTTGTTTTTTCACTTCAAACTTCAAATCTTCAAAGTTCTGCTCTTCTATTTTACATTCATCAATAAAGAGTGGTCCAGGAAACCCTAGACCCCTAACCCTAACCCCAATAAAAGCAGAACCTCAGGCCCATGCTTTCTTTCTCTCTTTCTCTCTCCTGGGACCTCACTGTGTGCCCCCTGGCATGCATTGTAAATGCCAGGGCATGTAAGTAATAAACTCTTTTTTTCTTCAAAATTTCCTAATGGTTATTGCTGAAGGGCATCTTGCAAACACAATAAGAATCATAAGGGTCCTCCAGTGTCATATTGATTTGGAAAGGGGAAAGGTCTGTGAGAAGTGATCTGGGGGCTTCCCTGGTGGCTCAGTGATTAAGAATCAGCCTGCCACTTCAGGGACACGGGTTTCAGCCCTGGTCTGGGAAGATCCCACATGCCGCAGAGCAACTAAGGTCGTGCGCCACAACTGCTGAGCCTGCGCTCTAGAGCCCTCGAGCCACACCTACTGAAGCCCGCAGGCCTAGAGTCCATGCTACGCAACAAGAGAAGCCACCAGAATGAGAAGTCCCTGCACCACAATGAAGAGTAACCCCCTGCTTGCCACAACTACAGAAAGCCCATGCGCAGCAATGAAGACCCAATGCAGCCAAAAAATAAATAAATGTAATTAATTAATTTTTTAAAAAAAGGAGCAATTTGGGGTACAGGTGAGTCCCCTCAGGCATTTCTATCCAATAGCAGTCCTGAGATCAGTACAAAACACCATAGTCCTCATCATCCATGAAGTCATTAGATTACATTTCTATCCTTCCATTTGGTCACCTCTTGACTAAAACAACAGAAATCCTAAAATATCTTGTATTTACATTAAAAAATCTGCCCTGTGGCAGTGAAACAACTCTACAACCCTAAAAATTAAACTTCTCATAGAAGAGAATCAGTGGAAGTTGCAAAATCTATCCATCATTTGAAATCTCTCATATTATTCCTGAATGCAAAACCCTCATTGGGTTAGCCAGAAAATATTTTTAAATTTTAGAGTTACTTCAACCACATTGGGTTAATACTGATATTTCTAACTATTAAAATATTTGTTAGAAAAGAACTGTGGTTGACAGATAGCAAATGTAAAATAACTTGACATTTAAAGAAACTTAAATAGAAATTGATTAGTATATGTTCTCAGTATGCTTATTTTATATGTCATTGTTATATCTAAAACTTATATGTTCTTTCTCAAAATTTATAAAAACTCCAAAAGTTTAGAGATTCTATTCATGAGGTTTAGCTTTATTTAATTTATTTTATAGTATAATATATTTTACTTATATTTGTATGTTTCTATGCAACAGATGTCTATTATATATTCTATCTATCATCTATTTTGTTGCAGATCAATGCAAATATAGAAGTTCATTAACATATAGATCTTTAGTCTTGTCCAGTCTTTTGAGACATTAAAAAAAAAAAAAAACTAAGAGGAGTAGCAAAATTTAGCTACGTTCATTCATATTACTGGAAACTATTGCTTCTGGCATAGCAATTAAAACTGATGTTTGTGACTGCCAGAAATAATGAAGTTTTAGATTTATGATGAGGACTGCAGAGTTATGCCCCTGTTTTATTTTTAAAGGTAAAAGGTTTACAGTCATCGAGGCTTGAACTTGTGCGGTGCATTCATTCCAGAAATGTGGGAGTGAAGGAATGTGAGTGCAAGGCCCGAAAATGTTATCATGTCATGGAAATGGGACAATAAAAAGGATGCTAATAATTTAGCAATTTATTTTTAAATGCTTTGTGTAAAACATATACAGCCCTCAGCAATTCAGTTACAAAATCAGAAAACTTAAGAGTTATATATGTCATTATATTCTTCATCTTTATTTTCCCTACAGATATTAAATCTCACAGAAAGGTGTTCTTCTTCATTAATCATTAGAAAATTCTCAATTCCCCAGAGAAGCCAGTTTACACTAAAAATAACATTCAGAAAAAAACCAGTACCGGCTTCTCTTCTTTTCTTACCCCTTTTATTTTCCTGCCACTTTTCTCTCGACATTTTTATTTGAAGCACAATTTCTACTTTAACATTCTGTATCCCAATAACCCTACCACTTCCTCTGAGGAAAAAAATCAACTAGACTGCTGTAATAGTTATGACTTAATTATTTTCTTTTTCTCACGTTTTCAAACTTTTGTTTTCAACTTCCTTTGCGTGAGGCAGAAGGATAAATTATTTTCCACTTTACTGAAAAATAATCAGGAGCTATTTTCTTAATCTGTCTCAGGTGTGGCCTGAGTCTTCTGAGATGGTCACAATTATGGTTCGCATATTTTTGGAATCAAGGGACTTGAGGACAAAGTACTGTGTTTGTTCCCACACAGAACTTCTCTAGAAAAAAAGGTTCTTCTTTATTTTTACATTTTACATGTATCCAAATGATGCTAGAATGAAATCTCTCTTAAGCCAAGTATAGGTTTATTTATTTAGGAAATAAATAATACATTCACACAGGTTAACTTACAGAGATAGAGATACAGATAAATAGATAATATTTTTGAACGAGTAGGCAGAAATGCACTGAAAACTGGAATATTATTTCCTCAATGAAAGATTAATGTAAGGTTTCAAAGAAATCCAAAATATTCCTATCAAATTGAATATGTTTACATCATTATTAATAAAATTCTCCTGCTGCCTCTTTTATTTTAAATTTATTTATTTTGTTATTTTTAACTGAACTTTGAATAGGCAAAGTTCATATATGTATGCATGTATGTAACATATACATACATAAATATACTAATCTGCTTTTCTCTGGGACATTTTCTTGTTTGTGAGAGTCTATCTTGTCAATTACGTGTGTTCTCCCCAGACAGAGAAAGCTCCAGAAGGAGAGAAGGGTGAGGCAGAAATGTAGAGAGGAGAGAGCAGAGCCTGCGCTTTCCTCACTCCCTACCAGTGGTTGAGAGCTGTGGGGACTAAAGCAGACCTATTCCTGGGAGATGCAAGACTCCTTTGAAGGCTGATTTGGGCTCAAGAACTCCTGATGGCTTTGCCAAATCTTTCTTTTTTTTTTTTTTTTTTTGCGGTACACGGGCCTCTCACTGTTGTGGCCTCTCCCATTGCGGAGCACAGCCCCCGGACGCGCAGGCTCAGCGGCCATGGCTCACGGACCCAGCTGCTCCGCAGCATGTGGGATCTTCCCGGACCGGGGCACGAACCCGTGTGCCCTGCATCGGTAGGTGGAACCACTGCGCCACCAGGGAAGCCCTGCCAAATCTTTCTTACACTGCATAGAAATCTAGGATGTCTCCACTCAACCTTCTATGCCCTCTCCTTCACTTGGGGTCAATTTGCATCTTGGTCTCCTATCTCCTAGCCTTTTCCATCTCCCTCCCTATTTCCTTTAAACAAGCTTTTCCCCTAATAATATCATTGCACATTTAATCATGTCTCGATGTCTACTTTTCAAAGGAGTCTAGATGTGTGCATCCACCAGCTAGTCTATGACTTGATGCCTCACTGGGTCACTGCCTTCTGTGGAGCTTGAGATGGAGCTGTTCTGTATTGTACTGGAGTGGTGGGCCATGCCTATATGCATTTGTCAAATATCTTAGAACATACATTACAAAGAATGAGTTTTAATGTGTACAATTTAAAAATCAATCAAAATTTTGGGGATTCTGGATGGAGTGCAGACTGAAACAAACAAATCTAACTGTATTATGAATGTATATATGGCATTGCCTCACAGAAGGGGGTGGGGGAAAATGAGCTGACAATAAATGTGTTTTGACCAGATAAAGACAAAAGGAAGTGAATATGAACACTGCACTCTAATTGGCAAGTTTGCTTCTAGCTGTGGTTTGTGTTAACAATTCTGAACCTGCTTTACATATATACTGGGTTGAACAAATTCATGGATGGTGGATGCTGGGAGCCAGGTCTCTCACTGTTGCAGAGGGAAGTAACAGATAAGCAAGGTGGAGGGAGAAAGGTTAGACTGAACCCTATGGAACTGAATTGGCGTGGATGCATTAATATGAATGCTGTTTAACTTTATATTTAGACAGATACATACAAAAATAATTATAGATATGTGTGTACACATGGGTTACTTTACATACATATATTCCCTTGATCTGCCCTCTTGAAAAGTCTTGAATGGTGATAATACAGGAGCAATAAGCACACTTAGCACTCAGATCTTGATTTCTAAATACCATTCTCAGTGAAAGGAAACCTGGCTCCTCAGAGAAATGGATGATTCTAAATCTGAGCAGGGAATATATATGATGACGATGGATCATCTCGTAGTGCCTGAAAGTAAGGATGGGCTCAAAAAAACAAAATGATGGAGTTACGAAAAAGGGATGCAGAAAACATCTAGAAAGAGCTTCCAGTGGTCAACGCTAGAAGAAATTGAGAAACCAAATAAACAGTGTGGTACTATATTACATCTCAAAGTATAAAATAAATATCCATGTGTCCATACTGATATAAATAAATGAGTGAATAAATATATGGGAGAGAAGGGACAAATCTTCCATATGGAAGAATTCTAAACAATATAAGCAGATATTCAAACCTCCAGGAGGGGGAACTTAACCTCAAGTGCTGGCTAGACTCAGTAATTTGCATCCAAAGAATAGATTATACAAAGCTGAATCCCTCTCTGAATCGCCCGTGGCAGAAGCAGGCTGCTTGTCTCAAGGTTATCGATTATGATCATCCTGTCACTCACCCCTATCCAATGACTTGTAGATGCAGGGGATGATCTAGAAGACAAAGACTCACCCTCTTAACTCAACAGGGGCAACACTGAAGGTTATGCCAGCTCCAGAGCCCCCGGTAAGATTTGCTGGAATCTCATTTCCAATTGCATCAAATTTCAATTTCTCCTGGCTCAACTCTGCTCCTTACTTTCATTTATACATGTTTTCCAGACAGGCCTCTCTAGGAAACCACCTGCATGCAAATCCCCTACTCAAAGTGACCTCTCAGGGGCTTTACCTAAGACACTCTGCAAAAAAGAAGGAAGGAGGCAGGGAGAATGTAGGTGATAGGTATACAGTGAAGAAGAAAGTATTAGATTAGGGAATAGATGCAATGATGAAACAGGAATGAAAACTTGGAGAAGTAAATAATGATAAGTAGATTTTACTAGTCTAGAGGACAGGGTACGGAGCATAGTATGACAGGAGATGGACACGTTTGAGAGAATGGAGATAGAAAATCTTTTGGATTTCAACGGATCCTGAATGTAGAGGGAGCCTCTACTCTCCCCGTAGATTCCCTAACACCCTTTGAGTGCACACCAAGTGTGGCTCTTCTTCTACTCACCTCAGCCACTGCTCATGGATCACTGGAATGACCTGTCCCTGTCACAGTTTACAAAGGGTTACTTTGGCCCAGCCCAAACAGTCTTAATAACTTAATAGTCTTAATTCCAGTTTAGCAGGAATATAAATATTACTGCCAAGTTTCATCAAGTCTAAAAATCTCTTTGGGATCTAAACTGACCCAGAAATAATGGAATTATTTATCCTAATTGAGAAGCAAAGAGAAATTAAGAAAGTGCTGGAGAGTATATGAAACAATTAGTTACCCTGTTGTATAAATTGAGTTTGTGGCTACAAGATGGAAATGAATGTAATATAAAACATAGGCTAGATTTGGTTAGACTCATATTCCCATAAGGAAGCAGGCTCAGCTGAGATTTCTTATGGGTAGCTCTGGGGCCCTGGAGGGTAACAAGAGTAATTGGATTCCTACAAATTTGGATGGACAGACCAGCATTAAAAAGGATCAGGAGCGGGCTTCCATGGTGGTGCAGTGGTTAAGAATCTGCCTGCCACATATATACAATGGAATATTACTCAGCCATAAAAAGAAATGAAATTGAGCTATTTGTAATGAGGTGGATAGACCTAGAGTCTGTCATACAGAGTGAAGTAAGTCAGAAAGAAAAAGAACAAATATCGTACGCTAACACGTATATATGGAATTTAAGGAAAAAAATGTCACGATGAACCTAGGGGTAAGACAGGAATAAAGACATAGACCTACTGGAGAATGGACTTGAGGTTATGGGGAGGGGGAAGGGTGAGCTGTGACAGGGCGAGAGAGAGTCATGGACATATACACACTAACAAACGTAGTAAGGTAGATAGCTAGTGGGAAGCAGCCGCATGGCACAGGGATATTGGCTCGGTGCTTTGTGACAGCCTGGAGGGGTGGGATAGGGAGGGTGGGAGGGAGGGAGACGCAAGAGGGAAGACATATGGGAACATATGTATATGTATAACTGATTCACTTTGTTATAAAGCAGAAATTAACACACCATTGTAAAGCAATTATACCCCAATAAAGATGTTAAAAAAAAAAAAAAAAGAATCTGCCTGCCAATGCAAGGGACACAGGTTCGAGCCCTGGCCCAGGAAGATCCCACATGTCGCAGAGCAACTAAGCCCATGCACCACAACTACTGAGCCTGAGCTCTAGAGCTCACAAGCCACAACTACTGAAGCCTACACGCCTAGAGCCCGTGCTCCGCAACAAGAGAAGCCACGACAATGAGAAGCCCATGCACCACAACGAAGAGTAACCCCCGCTCACCGCAACTAGAGAAAGCCTGCGCACAGCAACGAAGACCCAACACAGCCAGAAATAAATAAATAAATAAATTTATTTAAGAAAAAAGAATGATCAGGAACACTAGAAGTGTAATGATGGGCCAAATGGTTCTATACACAGACAAATCCAGTTTCTCAAGGAGAACCCTGCGACTAGAGAAACAGTCCAATTATGATGCAAATTCCAGATTCTCACAGGCTGATGTCATGCCATCCCATTGTACTCTTACCTCAATTAAACTGTAAATAGAAGCCATATCTTTCTAGTGAATAGGTATTTTCATCCACAGTAAAGAAATATCAATAGAAAACTATGTGTCTTTTTACAGACTTTTACCAAATTCTATGGTGTGTATCATCTAATTATTAAAGATTATGGTTAGAGAAAGAAATGACTCAAAAAACTGTCTTACTGAAAGAAATCTATTTCCTAATTCATTTCTATAGAAAATAATTTAACCTGTAAGTAAAATCAAGAATTTCCTAAATAACCATGTTGAAAACTGAACCAGAGATCATAAAAGTAATCTAGAAGAAAATTTGAAAGTCTTGGAATTTTCAAACCCCCAAGACGGTGCAAGAAACAGACATGTTTTTGCCTATTTCAAAGATTTTCATTCCAAAAGGATTTTTCAACATAATATTAAGCAGTTCCTTTGTGTGTGGGAGAGCAGGGAGAAGGGGTTTGTAGTGTGGGCAACTTTCCAAAAATGGAATAAAGGTATTTTATATTTATATATTTTATATTTTTTATATTTTATATTTTATGTATTTTATATTTATACTTTTCTTCTTCCTCCCCTTTATTTCTACTAATCAAATTGTGCTTTTAATGAAATCATTACAGTATCATTAATAGTTTTGAAAGGTTATCTGTTTCTGTCTCCTGCAGAATGTTGTTCCAAGCTTAATCATTTTGTTTTAAGCTTTTTGTATGTGTCAATATCTACCCATTATCAACATTAATATTTTGGAAATAAAAACTGCAACTGACAAATTGCTTAAATTTGCATATATAGATAGAAGTTAATTTTAGAAATTCCTATCGCCACTATATTTTATCTATTCATTTTTCTCCTAACAATTTAGAATGGTATAAATTAGAATCTATATAAAATACTTACAGAGAAAAAAATATAACTATGATTTTGTGCTGGGGATTTCAGGATGTTTTAAATTTAGCTAATCTGCTTTCATAAAAAATCCTGTTAATTTTCCTTTGCAAATATGTATAACTCATGCAAACTTCACTTATTTCTTTCCATTTATGCTAAATGATTTTAGAATAATAAATGATTCATATATGAGATAGCCATTTCTAAGCATATAAAAATAATTTCTAGAATACATATTATGCAGTAACCACTTATTCATGGCATTTCCTTTTTTCTTGCATTTAATTCATTTTTCCTCCCTCTACTTCCATCCATTCTATGTTTTATCAGAATGAGAAAACTGTGTTTACACAGTTAAGGAAAATGAATCAACTTATCACATCTAAATTTCCTGAGTTTAAAATTAAGAACAGAAGATGGTAAAATTTGGCTGCATCTTAAAATGCTCTGAATTATCTTGCCAACTCTGTTACTAATTATTCTAAAATTGGATTTAATTTTATAACTAACACCATGATTCCCATTTTTTTTTTACTATTCCTAGTTGGAAAAATACCAGAGTCTAAAATAAATGCCTTAGGCAATTTCACATCTAAAATTGCATTTTAGGAGTGACAGAGGAAGACACCAGAATAATGTGTTAGGAAATTAAAAAACACGACCCAGTGAATGTTTGTTTTCTGTAGGACCCTTCTTCCATAGCTGTTGAGCAAGGAGTAATTTTCACTGGAAGAATTCTGTACTATTTCTTCCACCAGCATCATAAAAGTGCTTTTTCTTGCTCAAATCCTATGACAATTGATTCTGAGAATAATCCAGAGAACACAAACTATGATATAAAATGAAAGTGTAATTTTTTTCCAAATATATTTTTTCTCTGTGTCCAAGAAAGCAAAGACAAGTTATTGCAAACACAGTGACATTAAACAGAGGAAAAGAGGTAAGCCATGGGAATCAACCTGCAATAGTGAGGCTTCAGACTCCACTCAACTAGACATGGGAGGTCTTCCTTGGAAAGGCAGTGATAGAGTGGGAAGAGCTCACTGGGAAGAAAGCCTGACTCTGGATCCTGGCTCTGTAACTTACTAGGCCTGAATTAGGACAAGTTTTCAGCCTTTTTCTGAGTCTTGGTTTCCTTACTTGTAAAACAGACAGAATAAAAACAACCTTATATGATTATTTTGACTATCAAATAAACAGTGAAGGTTAAGCATGAAATGGGTGTTCAATGCTAACCTCTGCATGGGTCTACTCAGAAAGCTGGTCTCATTAGCTTTAAAGTGTGGGATGCTTCATCACCTTGCTCTGGCTGAAGAGTCAAATATATGTAACTCAAAGTAGGCTGTACATTTCTGGAAAATTCTATTTTAAGGGGAATGAAGGAGAATAAAAAGAAGGTTATACATTTATCTAGTACCTACCAAGTGACAGACACTGTTTCCACAAACATATTATATGATAACTAATTTAATCCTGAGACACACCCTATGATATAGGTACTATTCTAGTCCTCACTTTCTTAGCAAAAAGAAGCTAAGAAATGTGTTTGAGGAGAGAAGGAGTCAAGATGGCAGAATAGGAGGACACGGAATTTGTTGCTCCTCACAAATACGTCTACAGATGGGACAGTTCTCACAGAGCACCTGCTGAACATTAGTTGAACACTTCAGACACCTAAAAGGACAAGAAAAATCCCCTCACAACCGGGTAGGAAAAAAGAAAGAAGAAAAAAAGAAAAGAAGAATCAAAAAAGGGACCAGCAATCCTGGTGGGAAGCTGAAGGTGAGGGGAGGTCTCCACACTCAGAAAAATTCCCTCTCAGTGGGAAATCAGCTGGAACAGAAAGAAATCTTTGGGGGGGGGGTCAAAGGATAATGCAGCAGGTGGTCTGTGAAAGGCAGGATAAAGTAAGAACTGTGCACATAGTCTACACTGTAGCTCTGAGCATTCCAGCCTGAGGTGTGAGTCTCCAGTTCAGACTGGGGGCTGGGTGCTAGAAAGTGGGGTTTGGAGTGCAGACCCAGGGAGGGGACAGCTGTTGGCTGTGAAAAGGCAGGTGAAGGGACAGGAGTAAGTAGCTCCACAGCCAGGAAAGTTTGCGAAAAAAGCCTGGGTCACCATAGAAGAAAGGTGTCATTGCTGATTGGCATGCAATGGGCAGGACCACCATTACAATCCCTTTCCCCACCCACCAGCTTCTTTGGCCTCTGCAGGTACTGGGAAGGGCTCCCATCTGAGTAGGCTTTCCCGTCCCTCAAGCCAAGACATCCTCCACCCGCATAGGCTCTGGGGTCCTGAGTGCCACCCATCCCAAAGCTTCCTGGGGAATCGCCCTGAGTGGCCCTGCCTGAGATGGAAATCCACCAGTGCTGGTGGGGGCTGAGTGCTAAAGCATGAGGTTAAGAGAGCAGATCTGGGGAGAGGACTGCTGTTGGCTGAGCGAATACAACAGAGGTGATGGGAGTGAGGGGCTCCGTGGCCGGGAATGCCCCTAGTGGAAGCATGGTCTGCCCAAGAAATGAGTCACTATTGTTGAGACGCATGCAAGGGGCAGGGCTGCCACTGCCCCCACATGCCAGTCCCTGTCTCCCCGGGCACTGGGAGGGACTCCCAGCAGAGCAAGCACACCCCAGTCTGTTGTAACTGCCTGCTGGTCTCTGCCACCACAGGCAACTCATGCACACCCCAACTGTGGCTGCCGTACCCCTCCCCAGCCTGAGGGAGTAAGTGTGCCCCAATCAGCTGCTGCCTTTGCTCCCTCTTGCCTGGGCAAGGAGCAGACGCCTGAGGGTGGCACATATGCAGAGGTGGGGCCAAAGCCAAAGTTGGGCCCCAGGGGCTGGGCGACTAAGGAAGAGGAATGGTAACCTTTCCCTGCAACTACACAAGCCGCAGATTAAACCCCCAACATCAGTTTGGGAAATTCTGTGTCTTTGGAATAGCTGAATAGACAACAAGTGTTCTCACAATTGATACTGGTATAGCCTTAACAGCAATGGACTTTGGGGACAAATATACATAGGAGTTGGGCCAGGTTAGTGTCTGAGCTGGCCCCACAGTGCCAACAGTAGGTCCAGAGACCTACCTAGAGGTACTGGAGGGCCTCCTGGGGAGGTGAGGATTGGCTCTGGCTCACTGTGGAAGCAAGGACACTGATAGCTGAGGCCCCAAGAAAATATACTTATTAATATTATGCTTTTTTTCTTCATTTTGTTCAGTTGTTGGTGGTGTTGTTTTTATTATTTTTATTTTTTGTTTTCATTTAAAAAAAATTTTAATACATATATTTTAATTTTGCTATATTTACTTTTTGTTGTTTTGCATTTTTTCTTTTTTGTTGTTTTTTTTACTTTATTTTATTATATTTTATCTTTTTTGATTGTTTTTATGTGGTTTTTTTAAATGTTTTCTTTGATTTTTTAAATTTGCTTTCTGCTTTTCTTTTATTTTCCATTTTTTGTTTTTGTTAGTTTAGTCCTCATTGATTTTTCTCATTTTTCAATTCTTTGTTTGCGCTCTTGGGTTTTTTTTTTAGTTTTTGGTTTTTGGGGTTTTTTTTTTTCTTTTCCTTTTCAGTCTGCTTCTTGTTTGTTTCTGTTAGTTTGGTTTTGCTGTTATCATTTGTCTTGGATTTGGTGTGTCTGTTTGTTTTCTTTCTTCTATTTTTTTTTGTGTGCATTGTTGCTACTGTGTGTTTGTTTCTGTCTTTGCTATTTCTCTTGGATTTTGTTTGTTTGTTTTCTTTTCTTCTTTTTTTCTTTTTTCTTGCTTTTCTTCCTTTTTTCTCTGGCTACACTACATGTCTTGTGTGCTCTTGGCTCCCCAGCCAGGGGTTGGGCCAGGGCCTCTGGGGTGAGAGTGTCAAGTTGAGGATGCTGGATTACCAGAGAATTCACAAGCTCAGGGAATATTAATTGGCATGCATTCTCCAGGAGGTATCCATCTCATCACCAAGACCCAGCTCCACCCAACCACCTGCAAGCTCCAGTGCTGATAACCTCACACCACACAACCAGCAAGACAGGAAAACAGACTCAGCCACCAGCAGCAGTCTGCTTAAAGTCATACATCCCAAAACACACCACCTGACATGGCTCTGCCCATCAGAGGAAAAGACTGAGCTCCACTCACCAGAGCACAGGCACCAGTTGCTCCCACCAGGAACCTACACAGGCACCAGGACCAACCTCACTCACCACAGAGCAGACAACAGAGCAAGAGGAATTACAACCCTGCAGCCTGTAGAAAGGAGACCATAAAAATGGTGGGTTAGACAAAATGAGACAACAGAGAAATATGTTGCAGATGAACGAGCAAGGTAAAATCCCACAAGAACAAATAAATGAAGAGGAAATAGGTAATCTACACGAAAAAGAATTCAAAGTAATAATAGTAAAGATATCCTAGATCTCAGAAATAGAATTGAGACACAGATAGAGAAGATATAAGAAATACTTAACAAGGACCTAAAAGAAATAAAGAACAAACAGTCAGTGATAGACGACACAATACCTGAAATGAAAAATACACTAGAAGGAATCAATAGCAGAATAACTGAGGCAGAAGAAAGGATAAGTGAGCTGGAAGATATAATGGTGGAAATGACTGCCAAGGAGCAGAATAAGGGGAAAAAAATGAAAACAAATAAGTACAGTCTCAGAGACTTCTGGGACAACATTAAACACACAAACATTCGAATTATAGAGGTCCCAGAAGAAGAAGAGAAAGGGAAAGGGCCTGAGAAAATATTTGAAGAGATTATAGTCAAAAACTTCCTGAATGTGGGAAGAGAAATAGCCAATCAAGTCCAGGAAGCACAGAGAGTCCCATACAGGATAAGCCCAAGGAGAAACATGCCAAGACACATATTAATCAAACTAACAAAAATTAAAAACAAAGAAAAAATATTAAAAGCAGCAAGGGAAAAGAAAAAAATAACATACAAGAGAATCCCTATGAAGTTATCAGCTGATTTGTCAGCAGAAACTTTGTGGGCCAGAAGAGAGTGGCAGGACATATTTAGAGTGATGAACGGTAATAACCTACAACCAAGATTACTCTACCCAGCAAGCATCTCATTCAGATTTGACAGAGAAATCAAAACATGTACAGACAAGCAAAAGCTAAGCAAATTCAGCACAACCAAACCAGCTTTACAAAACATGCTAAAGAAATTTCTCTAGGTGGAAAACATGAAAGAAGAAAAAGACCTACCAAAACAAACTCAAAACAAGAAAATGGCAATAGGAACATACCTATTGATAATTACCATAAATGTAAATGGATTAAATCCTCCAACCAAAAGACACAGACTGGCTGAATGGATATAAAAACAAGATCCAGGGACTTTGCTGCTGGCACAGTGGTTAAGAATCTGCCTGTCAATGCAGAGGACACGGGTTTGAGCCCTGGTCCAGCAAGAATCCACATGCCACGGAGCAACTAAGCCTTTTGCCACAACTACTGAGCCTGAACTCTAGAGGCCATGAGCCACAACTACTGAGGCCACATGCCACAACTACTGAAGCCCATGTGCCTAGAACCTGTGCTCCACAACAAGAGAAGCCACCGCAATGAGAAGCCCATGCACCAAAATGAAGAGTAGCCCCCATTTGCTGCAACTAGAGAAAGCCCGCATGCAGCAACGCAGACCCAATTCAGCCAAAAATAAATAAATAAATAAATAAATAAATAAATAAATAAATAAATAAATAAATAAATAAAAACAAGATCCATATATATATGCTCTCTACAAGAGACCCGCTTCAGACCTAGGGACCCATAGAGACTGAAAGTGAGGGGATGGAAAAAGATATTCCATGCAAATTGAATCAAAAGAAAGCTGGAGTAGTAATAATCACATCTTATGAAATAGATTTTAAAATAAAGACTATTACAAGAGACAAGGAAGGACACTACATAATGATCAAGGAATCAATCCAAGAATATGATATAACAATTGTAGATATGTATGCACCCAAAATAGGAGCACCTCAATACATAAGGCAAATGCTAACAGCCATGAAAGGGGAAATCAATAGTAACACAATGATAGTGGGGGACGTTAACACTCCAATTATATAAATGGATAGATCATCCAGACAGAAAATTAAGAAAACACAAACCTTAAGTGACACATTAGACTAGATAGACTTAATAGATATTTATAGGACGTTCCATCCAAAAGCAGCAGAATTCATTCTCCTCAAGTGCACATGGAACATTCTCTAGGATAGATCACAAATTGGGTCACAAATCAAGCCTCAGTAAATTTAAGAAAATTGAACTCATATCAGGCATCTTTTCCAACCCAATGCTACGAGATTAAAAATCAATTACAGGAAAAAAAACTGTAAAAAACACAAACAAACAGAGGCTAAACAATATGCTACTAAAAACCAAGAGATCATTGAGGAAATCAAAAAATACCTAGAAATAAATGACAATGAATACACGACTACCCAAAACCTATGGGATGTAGCAAAAGCAGTTCTAAGAGGGAAATTTATAGCAATACAATCCTACATCAAGAAACAAGATAAATCTCAAATAAACAAACCAAAATTACAGCTAGAGCAACTAGAGAAAGAAGAATAAACAAAGCCCAAAGTTAGTAGAAGGAAAGAAATCCTTAAAATCAGAGCAGAAATAAATGAAACAGAAATGAAGAAAACAACAACAAAGATCAATAATACTAAAAGCTGGTTCTTTGAGAAGATAAAGAAAATTGATGAACATTTAGCAAGACTCATCAAGGAAAAAAAGGGAGAGGACTCAAATCAATAAAATTAGAAATGAAAAAGGAAAAGTTACAATGGACACTGCAGAAATACAAAGGATCATAAGAGACTACTACAAGCAACTATATGCCAATAAAATGGACAAGCTGGATGAAATGGACAAATTTTTGGAAAAGTACAATATTCCAAGACTTAACCAGGAAGAAATAGAAAACTATAAAAAGACCAATCACAAATAATGAAATTGAAACTGTGAATAAAATTTTTCCAACAAACAAAGGTCAGAACCAGATGGCTTCACAGGCAAATTCTATCAAACATTTAGAAAAGAGCTAACACCTATCTTTCTCAAACTCTTCCAAAAATTTGAAGAGAGGGGGACACTCCCAAACTCATTCTACAAGGCCACTATCATCCTGATACCAAAACCAGACAAGATATCACACACACAAAAAAATTACCAGCCAATACCACTGATAAACATAGCCGCAAAAATCCTCACAAAAAATACTAGCAAACACATCCAACAACACATTAGAAGGATCATACACCATGATCAAGTGGTATTTACCCCAAGGATGCAAGGATTCTTCAACATATCAATCAATCAGTGTGATACACGATATTAACAAGTTGAAGATTAAAAACCATATGATTATCTCAATAGATGCAGAAAAAGCTTTCAACAAAATTCAACGCCCATTTATGATAAAAAACTCTCCAGAAAGTGGGTATAGTGGGAAACTACCTCAATATAATAAAGGCCATATACAACAAACCCACAGCAAACATGGGTGAAAATGGTGAAAAACTGAAAAAATTTCCTCTAAGATGAGGAATAAGACAAGGACGTCCACTCTCACCATTATAATTCAACATAGTTTTGGAAGTCCTAGCCATAGCTATCAGAGAAGAAAAAGCAATAAAAGAATCCAAGTTGGAAAAAAAGAAAGATGCAAAACTATCACTGTTTGCAGATGACATGATGCTATACATAGAAAATCCCAAAGATGCCACCAGAAAACTACTCGAGCTCATCAATGAATTTGGTAAAGTAGAAGGATACAAAAGCAACACACAAATCTCTTACATTCCTATGCATTAACAATGAAAGATCATAAAGAGAAAGTAAGGAAACAATCCCATTTACTACTGCAATAAAAAGAATAAAATACCTAGTAATAAACCTACCTAAGGAGGCAAAAGACTTGTACACAGAAAACTATAAGACACTGGTGAAAGAAATTAAAGATGAAACAAAAAGATGGTGAGATATACCATGTTCTTAGATTGCAAGAATCAATATTGTGAAAATGACTATACTACCCAAGCAATCTACAGATTCAATGCAACCTATCAAATTATCAATGGCATTTTTCACAGAATTAGATGAAAAAATTTTACAGTTTGTATGGAAACACAAAAGACCCCAAATAGCCAAAGCAATCTTGAGTAAGAAAAATAGAGCTGGAGTTAGTCATCAAAACCTTATAGTACTGGCACAAAACCAGAAATATAAATCAATGGAACAGGATAGAAAGCCCAGAGAAAAACCCATGCACCTATGGTCACCCAATTTATGACAAAGTAGGCAAGAATACAATGGAGAAAAGGCAGTCTCTTCAACAAGTGGTGCTGAGTAAAGTGGACAGCTACATGTAAAAGAATGAAATTAGAACACTTCCTAACACCATACACAAAAATAATCTCAAAATGGATTAAAGACCTAAATGTAAGGCCAGACACTATAAAACTCTTAGAAGAAAATATGGGCAGAACACTTTACAACATAAATCACAGCAAGATCTTTTTTGACCCACCTCCTAGAGTAATGAGAATAAAAACAAAAATAAACAAATGGGATCTAATTAAACTTAAAAGCTTTTACACAGCAAAGGAAACCATAAATAAGACGAAAAGACAACACTCAGAATGGGAGAAAATACTTACAAATGAAGCAACTAACAAGGGATTAATCTCCAAAATATAAAAACAGCCCACACACCTCAATATCAAAAAAACAAACAACACAATCAAAAAGCAGGTGTAAGATTTAAATAGACATTTCTCCAAATAAGACATACAGATGACCAAAAGGCACATGAAAAGATGCTCTACATCACTAATTATTACAGAAATGCTAATCAAAACTACAGTGAGGTATCACCTCACACTGGTCAGAATGGCCATCATCAAAATATCTACAAACAATAAGTGGTGAAGAGGGTGTGGAGAAAAGGAAACTCTCCTACACTTCTGGTGGAATGTAAATTGGTAGAGCCACTATGGAGAACAGTATGGAGGTTCCTTAAAAACTAAAAATAGAACTACCATATGACCCAGCAATCCCACTCCTAGACATATACTTGGAGAAAACCATAATTCAAAAAGACACATGCACCTCAATGTTCATTGCCACACTATTTACAATAGCCAGGACATGGAAGCAACCTTAATGTCCATCAGCAGAAGAATGGATAAAAGAAGATGTGGTACATATATACAATGGAATATTACTCAGCCATAAAAAAGAACAAAATAATGCCATTTGCTGCAACATGGATGGACCTAGAGATTGTCATACAGAGTGAAGTTAAGTCAGACAAAGAAAGACAAATTATCATATGATATTACTTATATATGGAATCTAACAAAAGCATGCAAATATACTTATTTACAGAACAGAAGTAGAGTCACAGATATAGAAGTAAAGTTATGGTTACTAGGGGTAAGCAGGGGAGGGATAATTTGGGAGATTGGGATTGACATATACATACTACTATACATAAAATAGTTAACTAATAAGAACCTGCTGTATAGCACAGGGAACACTGCTCAATATCCTGTAATGGACTATATGGGAAAAGAATCTAAAAAAAGAATAGATATGTTTATATGTATAACTGATTCACTTTGCTGTACACCTGAAACTGACAACATGCACCAATAAAAATTTAAAAAAATAAAGTAAGGGTGTCATCTTTATGTGAGGTTTAAATGCCAATATTAACCACAATTCCTACTGAGCACTGTATGAGTTTGGCCACATATGTCTAAGGGTGTCCCTGAATACATATCTCATTTTCTACAGGAAAAACAAGTGAGTGAAACTGACATATTCTCCCAGATTTCTATTCTCCTTTCTCATTTATATTTCCACAATTACTCTCCACACTAGCTTCTTGGTTTTCTCTTTACTTGTTCTCCATACTCATTAACCTTTCCTATATTGCCCTCTCTTTTCTTTTTCCCTCTTTTTCTATCAACTTTTTTTAAAATTATTTTTCAGTGTTACTGAGGCATAGTTAACAAATAAAATTGTAAGATATTTAAAGCATACAAACTGATGATTTGATATACAAACACATTGTGAAAGGATTCCCCAAACCAAATTAATTAAAACACCCATCATCTCACATATTTATCTTTTATTTCACTTGGGTGAGAACATTTAAGTTCTACTCTCTTAGCAAATTTCAATTATACAGTACAGTATTATCAACTATAGTCACTACATTAATAGATCTTCAGACCTAATTCATCTTATTCCTGAAAATGTGTACCTTTACCAACCTCTCCCAATTTCCCCCACACCCCCAGTCCCTGGCAACCACTTTTCTATGAGTTTGAGCGTTTTTTTAAAATTTATATTCCACATAGTAAGTGAATGGAGTATTTGCCATGCAGTATTTGCCTTTTTCTGTCTGACTTATTTTACGTCACATAATGACCTTCTTTATCCCTTGTTACAGTCTTTGGTTTAAATTCTATTTTGTCTGATATAATTACTCCTGCTTTTTTTGGGTTTCCCTTTGCATGGAAAATATTTTCCTATTTTTTCTCTTTCAGTCTGTATGTTCCTGAAATCTGAAGTGCCTCTTACAGGCAGAATATAATTAGTTGAGTATCTTTTTTAAAAATCCATTCAGCCACTCCATGACTTTTGATTGGATAATTTAGGTCATTTATATTTAACATAATTATTGATAGGTATGAACTTACTATTACCATTTTTTATACTATTTTCTGACTTTTTTGTATTTCCTCTATTCCTTTCTTCTTCTATTTTTCTATTTCCCTATGATTTGATGATTTTCTGAGGTGGTATGCTTTGATTCCTTTCTGTTTATCTTTTGCATGTCTATCATAGGCTTTTGTTTTATGATTGCCATGAGAATTACATAAAACATATTTACAACATTCTATTTTAAACCAATAACAGCTTAACTTCAAGCATAGTACAGAGTTCTAGATTTTTACACTCCCACTCTCCTTTTATGTTTTTCATGTCACAATTTACATCTTTTTACACTGTCTATCCATTCATTAATTATTACACTTATAGTTATTTTTAATACTTATGTCTTTTAACCTTCATACAGTGAAGTGAATCATAAAGTGATTTATCCACCAGCACTGTAACATTAGGATGTTTTAAATTTAATTATATATTTATCAGTGAATTTTATAGCGTGGACAAAAAATGTTGCCTGCCAGTTCAGTAAATAGTGAATGTTGCCCACCAATAAGCCATCAGTCACAGCAACTGCCCCTAGGTGGTGAGCCTTGAGGGGAATTCAGGATGGAGAAAAAGAGGATACTGGCCCTAGATAGTTAAGATGCATATCAAAGGAATAATTTCAATGAATCCAGGCTCTTGCATCTTCCCATATGCAAAAAAGCATTAAAATCATTAACTTGAAATGTCTGTTTTTTTGTGATTAGCAGTAATATTTTGATCTTCAACCATATTTGTTTGGTTTTTTTTGTTTGTTTTCAGGAAGAATTCCTATATATTCTGGCTCTTCCCTTACCTCTTTGGAACAGTTCCTCAGAGCTATCTGAGAAGCTGTCTCCTGGGCTATTGTCCTCAGTAAAGTCCCCGAATAAAACATAACTCACAACTTTTAAGTTGTGCTTTTTTTTTTTTCAGTTAACAATACTTACCCATGCTTTCCTATTACTAATTAGCTTCCTTTAGTTTCAGCATGGAGAACTTTTAACATTTCTTGTAAGGCTGGTCTAGTTGTAATGAATTCCAACAGCATATGTTTGTCTGGAGAACTCGTTTTCATCATTTATTCAGTTTTGGAGGACAACTTTGCTGAGTAGCTTATTCTTGCTAGTTAGTTTTTAAAGTATGCACATAAATCTGTTTTCAGGGAAACACTGGGCGATGGGTGAATTTTGCCTACTTCCTCTGTGCTAAACCCTGGGGGTAGCCACAGTGAGTGCTCTCACATTAACAACTGCTTCTTTTTTGGTATAGTTTTGTGGGTATCATAGATTAAAGACTCTTTGGCTTTCAGAGGTAGCTGTTTTGGGGAGGTCCATCCCTCAGGTGAAAGTTTTAAATTTGGGATGCTGATCGTGTGGTCAAATCCTTTGCTCCTCAGGGAGAAACTGGGAACTGGGCATTCTTTTCAGATTGTATGACCCTGGGCCAGGCATGGGGTTTATGGTCAGACTGTGTCTCAGCTTTTCCTACCCATTTCATTGTGTACCTTCTCACTGGCCCAATGTGTAGGAGCCACTCAGCTAGTTTCTGTATCTCTTTCATTGGAAAGTGCCATGTGAATAGCTATACAGCTGGTGCATCCATGAAAGCAGGGGAACTCAGGAGCTTCCTATGTCACCATCTTGGTTCTCTCTCTCTCAAGCTTCTCATTCCATTGTTAACTCAGAGAAACCTGCTAAACAACACTATAAGAATGCAATCAGCAAAATCCAGAATGTGGGAAACTCTAAAGGGAAAATAACTTGGTTTCTTTAACAAATGAATTGCAAGGGGAAAAAAAGGAGATCTATAAAAAGATATATTAATCAACTGCAATATATGGAGTTTATAAGCACTTCCATTTGAAGTAGTTAAAAATAGAATCAAAGAAATTTGAACACTGTCATATATTTTATGACATTAAAGATTATTGATATTTTTGGCATATTGTTTTTAAAATTCCTTATCTTTCAGAGATATAGTCTCAAAACTACATATATATATATATATAAATAACATAAAATGTTTCTTAATTTTTCTGATAATATATACGTGCATATATACACACACACATATATACATGCACACATGGGCACATGTATGAAATGAAAAGATATAGATCTTATTTAGAATAATGGAGTTGTACATGATGGCAATGAATGTAAATAAAAGAAGATTGGCATGAGTTTATCATTATTGAAGCAACATGTTACATATTTTGGTGTCTGATATTATTCTATGTTGGTATGTGTTTGAAATGTTCCATAGCCAAAAAAAATTGAAAAATTTCACAAGAACACATTTAACCTTTACCATTTAATATTCCCATAAGCATTCACTCTTGGAGGGAACTCCCTCTTGTATTGGAGATGGTCTGGGGTTGCAGCTGATACACATAATTCAGGTAATTCTCCATGTAGGACTACTGTGGAAAAGAACAGGAGGAAAGGAGAAGGAGATTAAGTGACAGGGAAATTACACCATCTACCTTCTACCCTAGTCCATGCAAGGACTCAACCTCCTTTCTGCTCCTCCCTTCCTACCTGGAGTCTAAAACCCAGGCTACGTTGCCTGATTTTATTCCTCCATAAAGGAAAATAATTCTAACTCAGAGGAGGAGAGATGTTTCCTCATATTCAGTTTAAATTGATTTGGAACTTCCAAAGCCTGGATTTGGGGCACACCTGTCTGTAGAAGTCCCTGGAACCCTATGCTTTGGGCATTACTTACTGGGGAAGAAAAAAGTCAGCATTTACCTCTAGTAATATTTCTCCAACTTCCTTGATATTAAGAATCCTCTGGGATTCTAATAAAAAATTTTGGTTTGTTCTCTGTATATGGCCAGATTTAGAAAAATATATATAGAAATACAATTATTCATTGTTTATGTGTAATAAAATATAGGAATACAATTATCATCTACATGAAATTCAAATTTAACCGTCACAGGCTCCGGACACGCAGGCTCAGCGGCCATGGTTCACGGGCCCAGCCGCTCCGCGGCATGTGGGATCTTCCTGGACCGGGGAACGAACCCACGTCTCCTTTACCGGCAGGTGGATTCTCAACCACTGCGCCACCAGGGAAGACTCTTCGGGTGGTTTTTGTTACAATGTCTTGAATAGAAGCTCTGAGCAGTTTCGTTTTCAGCCGAGCCTACCAATCACCTTTTAAATGATTTAAAAATGCTCAAATCAGTTGTGTAAATGTCACCAATCTCATTTTTAGTTTCTATTTATGACTACTTACCTTATCTTGTAATCATAATTATGTTGATTGTTAGATGCATTTAGTTCTATCCTTTTTTTATTATAACACTAAACTCTTGACTTATAGTTGGTCTTCAAATTTTATAGTTCATAATTATTGTCTCAATTTTTAAAATTCGAAGGAAAATTTCACAGGATACCCTAGAAGCTGTAAAAGCAGGTCCTTGGATGTGGAATTTATTAGTTCTTTTTGACCTTGAATTTATGACATCATTTGAATCAAGCTGATTAATGATATAATGTGGTGAACATTGACTCACAGTTTTGTCCTCAGAGGATCCTCAACTCTGGAATGTGCTTCTTCTCTTAGTCCAATGAAACATGAGCTTCTTGGCTCCAAGGATACCTTCAAGGGCCAATTGTTTACTAAAACATCTGCCTGCAGCCTTAATAATAGGGGTTCAGAGGATAGACATCATTTTAAATGCTTTTTCCATGAATGAATCCCAAGGGGATCAGTAATGAAAACATTTCAAAAAGTAATACCACTAATTAGGCATGTTGGTTTATGAAAAATTAGCTTCATATACTTTGAAGTTTTGGCATGCCAATGATTCCCTGATTTCTAAAGTCAAGGTGTGAGAAACTGATTGCCAAAAAATATCGAGATGGATTTAATAAACATAACTCAGTCCAGCTTCAATAGCCAAGAAGGCCAAGAAAATTTCAGGACTTGATTTCTCAGAACTTCTATGACCTTTGGGAGCCTTCCATTAAAGAAAAATGAAGCAGATACACTTTAAGTAATTCCAACCTTCAATGATAAATAGAAGGAATCCTTCACAAACATCAGAGGTCTTTTAGTTTTTATTTTAAAAGGCCCAAACGTTTTGTTGGGTTTTTTAATTATTTTCATTGATTTGGAGAAAGTTTTGGCTTCTCAGGGCCAATACTCTGGGAACAATGAAAAATGTACTGGGAGACCTGCCCTCCTGCAGAGCCTATGTTAAAAGGAAATATGATGTAAGATTGAGATGGTTTCCTTGTTTTGGTCTGACGAGTACTTGAAATCTACCCATATTCCATAAGATTGTACAGAATGACTGGCCCCTAAAATTCTCATTAAACTTTTTACCTTCAGACTTTGTTAAAACTTTGACAGTACCTCTCCCCTCCTCAATTTCAAATGGTTTAACTCCTGCAGGAGAGAACATGATTACTTTCCTAGAAAAATTACTCAGTATTTTATCCTTCACAAAATAGTAGGGATTTAAATTCTCCAGTATGGATTAGAACACAGGAATTCTTAGTTTTCTTAATATACTGAAGTAGTGTTTCTTTTTGCCAATTTTACTGCCCATCAGTTTACTTGGTGCTATTTCAAGGCTTTCTTTGAATGTAAGCAGACTTTTTCCCATGTTTGACGTTAATTCAAGGAGTTTTATCTACCACAAGCAGTTATTTGCTATTGATTTTTACTACCAAATTGTTTCTCTTTTAAGAACAGTTGACTTAAAATTTGGTCAGGCCATCTCAAGTCTTAGAAACTTGCTCTACCCCCAAATCTGTTCCACTTGTTTTTACTCAGTTTATTGATGTAAAGTTTACATACAATAAAATTCTCTAATTTTAAGTGTAAAACTCAGTGAGTTTTGAAAAATATATATCCATGTGTACATATTCCCTTATGCCACTTTGTAGTCAATTTCCTTCCCTCAACTTCAGCCTCTGACAAACTCAGATTTGCTTTCAGTCAACAGGGATGTGCTTTTTCTTGTAATGTTTTATAAATGTCTGTGTTTGGCTTCTTTCACTTAGAGTAATGACTTTGAGACTCATCCATGTTGTGTGTATCACTTGTTTGTTCCTTTTTATTAGTGAGTAGTAGGCCATTATAGAGATATATCATGATTTGTTTACTCACTCACATGTTGATGGGCAACTGGGTACCATCAATGATTTGGCTATTATGAACATTTATATACAAATAAATGTGTGAACATATGTTTTAATTTCTCTTGAGTAAATACCTAAGAGAATCCAGTTAGGGATTGCTGGATCTTATGGTAAGTGTAAGTATAACTTATTAAGAATGTTCAAAATGTGGCTGTGGCATTTTTCATTCCCACCAGCAATGTATGAGAATTCTGCCAGCAAGAATAAAACAAAATCACATTGAGTAGATTTCTCACAAGGAGAAAAATTCATCAATTAATAATAATTTAGAAAGCACAAACTTTGCCATTTCTGGATCTCTTTCTATTGATTGCTTTGTGTCCTGGTTATGGATCATATTTTCCTTCTTCTTAGAATTTATGGTTGAATTATAATTGGATGGTGAACAATTTGAATTTCACTTTTTTCCTTGCTAGATTTTGTTGTATTACCTAAAAGAATATTAGATTTTTTTGAACCTTTTGACTCCTTTGTGACTGTCTTTTAAGCTTTGTTAGAGTGGGTCCAGATTAGACTTTAGGGTAAGGCTAACTTAACTCCTTTACCAAAGCAATATTCTTGTGAGTATTCACCTTCTTGTTGGGTTTCTCAGTGTAACAATATTAGAACAATTCATTTCTGTTGCAGTATGTTTTCATCATAAGCAACCTTCTTTAACCTTAATTGTTTTTCAGAAACTTATAATTGATAAGTTTTGGAGGATTATAATTTTGATATGCAATTATTGTTATAGCCCATCCTCTTTAATTGACAAATATGTAGCAGTCAAGTTTATCCTAAGTTTTAGCATCTAAAAGAGGAATTCAGCTTTATTAAAAAATGAGGAAATTAGCACTTGGCTCATTCTGACCTTTCTCTTCTCCATTAGTTCCATTAAATTTTTTTCCAAAATCATTCTTTATCTACTTATTCTTTTATCTATTTATTTATTTAGACTCTCCTCATATTTGTTTTAGTGTTGTACTCTATATCAAATAAATTGGATTGAAGTAGGACTGCTTGGGCTGCCTCTCAAGATTTTTAAGTAGGCTTCCTTCAAGGAGTAAAAGTGTCCTCAATGCTTCATTAAGTTTTCCTCATTATATGTGATAAAAGAAACCAGTTGAACTGGTTTAAGTAATTTAATTACTTAAATTAAGTAGTTAATTTAAGTAGTTAATTTAATAGTTTAATTAAGTAATAAATGAAGGGAAAGAGACAAATCTCTACAGAATTTCAAATAATTTATATAGCTCTTCCCCCTCAAGGACATGGAACTTAACTCCCTACCCCTTTGAGTGCAGGGTGCACTGAGTATGGGGGAGGGAGAAGAGATATCCTTATAAGTGAAAAATTTGACAAATACAGCCTCAATGAAGTAATCAACGTTAAGGTCATCAGTGATAAATCATGTTTATAGCAGGTACCCTTGATATGATATAATGAAAATGGCATTTTACTTCTGTGTTTGCCCTTTCAAAAACTCATAACCCCAATATAACCACAAGTAGATCATCCAATAAATCCAATAAACTCAAAGTTATCAGTTATCAAGGAAAAAAAGAAAGAAAGAAGGGAAGTCTGAGGAACTGTCACAGTCAAAGGAGCCTAGGGAGACATGATGATTAAGTGCAGTGTGATGTCCTAGATGGAATCTTGGAACAGAAAAAGTACATTAGATTAGTGATTTAAATAAATTATAAAGTTTAGTTAGTAATGTGTCAATATTGGTTCATTAGTTGTGACAAATGTATCACAGTCATGGCAAATGTTAACAAAATGGGAACTAGATGCAGAGTTTATGGGAACTGCTTGTACTATCTTCACAAATTTTCTGTAAATCTTTTCTTCTAAATTAAGTTTATTAAAACAAAAGGATATTTTGAGCTTTATGCTCTAGCCCAAATAAAGATGTCTCCTGTATTCAAGTCGAAGTACGCCTTAATTATTAGGAAGTAATTTACACTGTCATTAAATATTGACTATGCCTGGAGAACACATATAAATTCTTATAAACTCACTTTTGAGAAGTTCCACTGTCATTGAAAATATGAAGGGAAATTTACTAAATTATAATTATCTGATAATTATATATCCACAATTACCTATAGAGGAAGACAAGAAGGTGTGTTGCAAAATAAAAATCTAAATCAAAGGCTAAAGCACTCTTAGCAACTTTGGAACAAAGGAAGCAGACAGTACAGAATTTCTTTTTCTCCAGTCTCTGTAGTAGCAGCAATTTTAATCATATTTTAAACTGGTTTGAATCAGCAAATGAACAGCAGATAAGATTGAGGAAGGTGACAAGAAAAATCAAGTAAGATTTGATAGCAATGTAGGATGAAAATATTTATTTCAGTTCACAGGCTATGGCTAGGGAATCAGATAAACTGAAAAGATGACCCATTTTCTGGGGAAAAACATATAAGAACAAAGAGCTAATGGAGCCAGGACCGTAAACCCTTTTCCTTTCTCTGCGGAATCTGAAGGAGAGCACTGACGGAGAGTAGAGATTGGGAGAACCATCGGGACTGTCTGCTGCCCGTGAGAGGCGAGCTGTAAATTACTGCTACTTCTAGTAGATCTAATGGAAACCACCTCCTGCCTCTGCTGGAATATGATCCTGTTTAGCTCAGTGTTAAGAACTATGCTGTGTATTTCAAGGGCCTTAAAAGAGAAAACCCAGAAAATGTGCCAATAACACTGGGTGAAATTTATATCCTTTCCTAAAATGATCCTGCTGACCTGCTCTACCTTGCACTGTTCTTTATTAATATCCTTCCATTTTAATCAGCCAACTGAAAAAACAAATCATTTCTTATTGTATGACCTGACACATGAAATTAATGACTGGCTGGTGGTATTTTTTTAAACTTTTAATTACATGCCTTGCCAAGGACAGAATTTATTATGTTTTCCATGAAAGCTGTTTTCATAATATGTTCTTCTTGCAGTCAGTATAAATATTGAGAATTTTATGATACATTGTTGTCTACAATGAATCTTTCAGGATGGAATTCTATTCATCTTAGAGTTTATAGGGGAAGGGTAAGAAGTTTATCTCTTTACACTGGTAATGTTTTGCCTTAGAATGAGCCAAATGGTGTTATAACAATATAAATGAGATGCAGTATAACTTTTCATGGAGTGCTATATACTCTATAATTTTTTTTGTCTTTCCTTTTTTTTGGTTGGTGGTTCAACTAAAAACACAAACAAATTAAGTATAATGCAAACTTACTGCTGATGTTTTTAAACAGCTTTATTGAGGTATAATTGACATGCAATAAACTGCACATATTCAAAGTGTACAATTTGTTAGTTTAGACATATGTATAAACCCATAAAACCACCATTACAAGCAAGATAATTAATGTGTCCATCACCTCCAAACATTTCTTTGTGCCACAGTATAATCCTTCCCATTCTCTAACCCCTACTCCCAGGCAGCCAGTTATCTGTTTTCTTTCACTATAGATTTGTCTGCATTTTCTAGTATTTTATATAAATGGAATCATAAAGTATGTACACTTTTTTCTCTGCCTTCCTCCACTCAGTATAGTTATGTTGAGGATCATTATTTTATTACACATATCAAAAGTTAATTCCTTCTTACTGCTGAATATTATTCTAGTGTTTGGATACCACAATTTGTTTATCCTCTCACCTGCTGGTGTGTATTTGGATTGTTTCCAGATTTTGGCTTTTGCAAATAAAGCTTCTCTGGACATTTGTGTCCAAGTCTTTAAAATACCCTGTTGAATGAAAAGACATGACACAGACTGGAGAAAATGTTTGCAAATGATATATTTGTTAAAGAACTTGGATCCTGAATATATAAAAAACTCTCAAGCCTCAATAATAAGAAAACAGACATCCCCCAAAAAACAATGGGCAAAAGCTTTTAACCAATCTTTTAACTAAGTAAAAAATTATAACAGAATAAAGAAGATAAATAGACTTAAGGAAAGATGCTCAATATTATTAGTCATGAGGAAATGCAAATTAAAACCACAATTAGGTACCACTATATACCTCTTCTCAATGTTGACAAGGATGTGGAGAAACTGAAACTCTCATAACTCTCATACATTTTGCCAGTAGGAATGTAATACAGTACAACCACTTTGGAAAACAGCTTCATAGTTTCTCAAAAAGTTAAACATATACCCACCAGATGACTCAGGCTGTTCACTCCTAGATATTTATCCAAGAGAAATAAAAGCATATGCCCTTTCTGATGAGTTTAGTCATTCTGACATTTGTTCTTCTGGTCACTATTCAGTTTGACTCATACCTGTTTACCTTTAGTTGTATCAAGCTGTTGTATATTTTATAATACGAGGCTGAACATTTTTTTCACATTGCAATAAAATCCCCCCCAAAATTTATCACATGGTTAATTCCTACTCACTAGTTATTCACCCGTAGTAAAAATGGTAGATTTTGATGAATTTGTTTCAACTAATGTCTAATCTTAACCCTGAAGTTGGGTTAAGATTAGACATTAGTTGAAACAAATCTTGCTGTGATTTATGTCAAAGAGTGTTCTTCCTATGTTTTCCTCTAAGAGTTTTATAGTGCCCGGTCTTACATTTAGGTTCAAATCCATTTTGAGTTTATTTTTGGGTATGGTGTTAGGGAGTGTTCTAATTTCATTCTTTTACATGTAACTGTCCAATTTTCCCAGCACCACTTATTGAAGAGACTGTCTTTTCTCCATGGTATATCCTTGCCTCCTTTGTCATAGATTAGTTGACCATAGATGTATGAGTTTATCTCTGCGCTTTCTATCTTGTCCCATTGATCTATATTTCTGTTTTTGTGCCAGTACCATATTGTCTTGATGACTGTAGTCTTGTAGTATAGTCAAGTCAAGGAGTCTGATTCCTCCAGCTCCATTTTTCCCCTCAGTACTGCTTTGGCTATTCAGGGTCTTTTGTGTCTCCATACAAATTTTAAGATTATTTGTTCTAATTCTGTAAAATATGCCATTGGTAAGTTGTTAGGGATTGCATTGAATCTATAGATTGCTTTGGGTAATATAGTCTTTTTCACAGTATTGATTCTTCCAATCCAAGAACATAGTATATCTCTCCATCTGTTGGTATCATCTTTAACTTCTTTCATCAGTGTCTTATAGCTTTCTACATACAGGTCTTTTGTCTCCCTTGGTAGGTTTACTCCTGGGTATTTTATTCTTTTTGCTGCAATGGTAAATGAGAGTATTTCCTTAATATCTCTTTCATATTTTTCATCATTAATGTACAGGAATGCAAGAGATCTCTGTGCATTAATTTTGTATCCTGTAACTTTACCAAATTCATTGATTAGCTCTAGCAGTTTTCTGGTGGTATCTTTAGGATTCTCTATGTATAGTATCATGTCATCTGAAAAGAGTGACAGTGTTACTTCTTCTTTGCCAATTTGTATTCCTTTTATTTCTTTTTCTTCTCTGATTGCCGTGGCTAGGACTTCCAAAACTATGTTTATAACACTGGCGAAAGTGGACATCCTTGTCTTGTTCCTGATCTTAGAGGAAATGCTTTCAGTTTTTCACCATTGAGAATGATGTTTGCTGTGGGTTTGTCGCATATGGCCTTTTTTATGTTGAAGTAGGTTCCCTCTATGCCCACTTACTGGAGAGTTTTTTTTTATCGTAAATGGGTGTTGAATTTTGTCAAAACATTGTCTGCATTGATTGAGATGATCATATAGTTTTTATTCTTCAAGTTGTTAATATGGTGTATCACATTGATTGATTTGTGTATATTGAAGAATCCTTGCATCCCTGGGATAAAACCAACTTGATCATGGTGTATGATCCTTTTAATGTGTTGTTGGATTCTGTTTGCTAGTATTTTGTTGAGGATTTTTGCATCTATATTCATCAGTGATATTGGTCTGTAATTTTCTTTTTTTGTAGTAACGTTGTCTGGTTTTGGTATCAGGGTGATGGTGGCCTCATAGAAAGAGTTTGAGAGTTTTCCTCCCTTGTAATTTTTTGGATGAGTTTGAGAAGGATGGGTGTTAGCTCTTCTCTAAATGTTTGATAGAATTCATCTGTGAAGCCATCTGGTCCTGGACTTTTGTTTGTTGGAGGATTTTTAATCAGTTTCAATTTCATTACTTGTGATTGGTCTGTTCATATTTTCTATTTCCTCCTGATTCAGTCTTGGAATGTTATACCTTTCTAAGAATTTGGCCATTACTTCCAGGTTGTCGATTTTATTGGCATAGAGTTGCTTGTAGTATTCTCTTAGGATGCTTTGTATTTCTGCCATGTCTGTTGTAACTCCTCCTTTTTCATTTCTAATTTTATTAACTTGAGTCCTCTCCCTCTTTTTTTTAATGAGTCTGGCTACTTGTTTATCAATTTTGTTTATCTTCTCAAAGAACCAGCTTTTAGTTTTACTGATCTTTGCTATTGTTTTCTTTCTTTCTATTTCATTTATTTCTGTTTTCTTTCTTTCTACTTCATTTATTTCTGCTCTGATCTTTATGATTTAATTTCTTCTGCTAACTTTGGGTTTAGTTTGTTCTTCTTTCTCTAGTTCCTTTAGATGTAAGGTTAGATTGTTTATTTGAGATTTTTCTTGTTATTGAGATAGGATTGTATAGCTATAAACTTCCCTCTTAGAACTGCATTTGCTGCATCCCATGGGTTTTTTTTTTTTTTTTTTTTTTTTTTAGAATGGTAATCATTTGTTTAATTGAATGTAACATGCATGTGTATTAGTTTGCTATAGCAGTCATAACTACAGACTGGGTGGCTTAAACAACAGAAATTTATTTTCCCACAGTTCTGGAGGCTAGAAGTCCAAGATCAAGGTTTCAGCAGGTTTGGTGTCTTCTGAGGCCTCTATCCTTGGCTTGAAGATTGCCACCTTCTTGCTGTGTCTCCACATGGCCCTTCCTCTGTGCACATACATCCTTGGTGTCACTCTGTATGTCCGAATTTCCTCGTTTTATAAGGACACCAGTCACACTGGATTAGGGCCCACCTTAATGGCCTCATTTTAACTCAGTCACCTCTTTAAAGGCCTATTTCTGAATACAGTCATATTATGAGGTCCTGGGGGACAGGGCTTGAACATTGAAGTGTAGGGGATGCACAATTCAGCCCATAACAGTATATATCTCTAAAATGACACACAGTTGTACTGAATGTGAAATGCTGACCAAAAATTTAGAATTTCTATAAATATATGCTTTCACATAAACGTATGGTCCATATAAGAGGCATGCATTGAGAGTATCTCATACGATACATGGAGATATCCTCATTAAATCTCCCATATAGGGAGATTCAATGAAAATTAATTTCAGAATTTATCAGGCAGATTACAGTAATTTCCAGGTGTCTAACAGGTAAGCTGATGATAGCTATGTGGTCTGCTTAATCACAGCCCATTGGAGATTTTTTTTTTTTTTTTAACATCTTTATTGGAGTATAATTGCTTTACAATGGTATGTTAGCTTCAGCTTCACAACAAAATGAATCAGTTATATACATACATATATTCCCATATCTCTTCCCTCTTGCGTCTCCCTCCCTCCCACCCTCCCTATCCCACCCCTCCAGGCGGTCACAAAGCACCGAGCTGATCTCCCTGTGCTATGCGGCTGCTTCCCACTAGCTATTTACCTTATGTTTGGTAGTGTATATATGTCCATGCCTCTTTATCGCTTTGTCACCGTTTACCCTTCCCGCTCCCCATAACCTCAAGTCCATTCTCTAGTAAGTCTGTGTCTTTATTCCTGTTTCACCCCTAGGTTTTTCATGACATTTTTTTTTTTAAATTCCATATATATGTGTTAGCATACGGTATTTGTCTCTCTCTTTCTGACTTACTTCACTCTGTATGACAGACTCTAGGTCTATCCACCTCATTACAAATAGCTCAATTTCGTCTCTTTTTATGGCTGAGTAATATTCCATTGTATATATGTGCCACATCTTCTTTATCCATTCATCCGATGATGGGCATTTAGGTTGTTTCCATCTCCGGGCTATTGTAAATAGAGCTGCAATGAACATTTTGGTACATGTCTCTTTTTGAATTATGGTTTTCTCAGGGTATATGCCCAGTAGTGGGATTGCTGGGTCATATGGTAGTTCTATTTGTAGCTTTTTAAGGAACCTCCATACTGTTCTCCACAGTGGCTGTATCAATTTACATTCCCACCAACAGTGTAAGAGGGTTCCCTTTTCTCCACACCCTCTCCAGCATTTATTGTTTCTAGATTTTTTGATGATGGCCATTCTGACTGGTGTGAGATGATATCTCATTGTAGTTTTGATTTGCATTTCTCTCATGATTAGTGATGTTGAGCATTCTTTCATGTGTTTGTTGGCACTCTGTATATCTTCTTTGGAGAAATGTCTATTTAGGTCTTCTGCCCATTTTTGGATTGGGTTGTTTGTTTTTTTGTTATTGAGCTGCATGAGCTGCTTATAAATTTTGGAGATCAATCCTTTGTCAGTTGCTTCATTTGCAAATATTTTCTCCCATTCTGAGGGTTGTCTATTGGTCTTCTTTATGGTTTCCTTTGCTGCGCAAAAGCTTTTAAGTTTCATTAGGTCCCATTTGTTTACTCTTGTTTTTATTTCCATTTCTCTAGGAGGTGGGTCAAAAAGGACCTTGCTGTGATTTATGTCATAGAGTGTTCTGCCTATGTTTTCCTCTAAGAGTTTGATAGTTTCTGGCCTTACATTTAGGTCTTTAATCCATTTTGAGCTTATTTTTGTGTATGGTGTTAGGGAGTGATCTAATTTCATACCTTTACATGTAGCTGTCCAGTTTTCCCAGCACCACTTATTGAATAGGCTGTCCTTTCTCCACTGTACATTTCTGCCTCCTTTGTCAAAGATAAGGTGACCATATGTGCGTGGGTTTATCTCTGGGCTTTCTATCCTGTTCCATTGATCTATCTTTCTGTTTTTGTGCCAGTACCATACCGTCTTGATAACTGTAGCTTTGTAGTATAGTCTGAAGTCTGGGAGCCTGATTCCTCCAGTTCCTTCTTTCGTTCTCAAAATTGCTTTGGCTATTCGGGGTCTTTTGTGTTTCCATACAAATTGCAAAATTTTTTGTTCTAGTTCTGTGAAAAATGCCAGTGGTAGTTTGATAGGGATTGCATTGAATCTATAGATTGCTTTTGGTAGTAGAGTCATTTTCACAATGTTGATTCTTCCAATCCAAGAACATGGTATATCTCTCCATCTATTTGTATCGTCTTTAATTTCTTTCATCAGTGTCTTATAATTTTCTGCATACAGATCTTTTGTCTCCTTAGGTAGGTTTATTCCTAGATATTTTATTCTTTTTGTTGCAATGGTAAATGGGAGTGTTTTCTTGATTTCACTTTCAGATTTTTCATCATTAGTATATAGGAATGCCAGAGATTTCTGTGCATTAATTTTGTATCCTGCCACTTTACCAAATTCATTGATTAGCTCTAGTAGTTTTCTGGTAGCATCTTTAGGGTTCTCTATGTATAGGATCATGTCATCTGCAAACAGTGACAGCTTTACTTCTTCTTTTCCGATTTGGATTCCTTTTATTTCCTTTTCTTCTCTGATCGCTGTGGCTAAAACTTCCAAAACTATGTTGAATAAGAGTGGTGAGAGTGGGCAACCTTGTCTTGTTCCTGATCTTAGTGGAAATGCTTTCAGTTTTTCACCATTGAGGATGATGTTTGCTGTGGGCTTGTCATATATGGCCTTTATTATGTTGAGGAAAGTTCCCTCTATGCCTACTTTCTGCAGGGTTTTTATCATAAATGGGTGTTGAATTTTGTCAAAAGCTTTCTCTGCATCTATTGAGATGATCATATGGTTTTTCTCCTTCAGTTTGTTAATATGGTTTATCACATTGATTGATTTGCGTATATTGAAGAATCCTTGCATTCCTGGAATAAACCCCACTTGATCATGGTGTATGATCCGTTTAATGTGCTGTTGGATTCTGTTTGCTAGTATTTTGTTGAGGATTTTTGCATCTATGTTCATCAGTGATATTGGCCTGTAGTTTTCTTTCTTTGTGACATCCTTGTCTGGTTTTGGTATCAAGGTGATGGTGGCCTCGTAGAAGGAGTTTGGGAGTGTTCCTCCCTCTGCTATATTTTGGAAGAGTTTGAGAAGGATAGGTGTTAGGTCTTCTCTAAATGTTTGATAGAATTCGCCTGTGAAGCCATCTGGTCCTGGGCTTTTCTTTGTTGGAAGATTTTTAATCACAGTTTCAATTTCAGTGCTTGTGATTGGTCTGTTCATAGTTTCTATTTCTTCCTGATTCAGTCTTGGCAGGTTGTGCATTTCCAAGAATTTGTCCATTTCTTCCAGATTGTCCATTTTATTGGCATAGAGTTGCTTGTAGTAATCTCTCATGATCTCTTTTATTTCTGCAGTGTCAGTTGTTACCTCTCCTTTTTCATTTCTAATTCTATTGATTTGAGTCTTCTCCCTTTTTTTCTTGATGAGTCTGGCTAGTGGTTTATCTATTTTGTTTATCTTCTCAAAGAACCAGCTTTTAGTTTTATTGATCTTTGCTATTGTTTCCTTCATTTCTTTTTCATTTATTTCTGATCTGATTTTTATGATTTCTTTCCTTCTGCTAGCTTTGGGGTTTTTTTGTTCTTCTTTCTCTAATTGCTTGAGGTGCAAGGTTAGGTTGTTTATTCGAGATGTTTCCTGCTTCTTAAGGTGGGCTTGTATTGCTATAAACTTCCCCCTTAGAACTGCTTTTGCTGCATCCCACAGGTTTTGGGTCGTTGTGTCTCCATTGTCATTTGTTTCTAGGTATTTTTTGATTTCCTCTTTGATTTCTTCAGTGGTCACTTCATTATTAAGTAGTGTATTGTTTAGCCTCCATGTGTTTGTATTTTTTACAGATCTTTTCCTGTAATTGATATCTAGTCTCATGGCGTTGTGGTCAGAAAAGATACTTGATACAATTTCAATTTTCTTAAATTTACCAAGGCTTGATTTGTGACCCAAGATATGATCTATCCTGGAGAATGTTCCATGAGCACTTGAGAAAAATGTGTATTCTGTTGTTTTTGGATGGAATGTCCTATAAATATCAATTAACTCCATCTCGTTTAATGTATCATTTAAAGCTTGTGTTTCCTTATTTATTTTCATTTTGGATGATCTGTCCATTGGTGAAAGTGGGGTGTTAAAGTCCCCTACTATGAATGTGTTACTGTCGATTTCCCCTTTTATGGTTGTCAGTATTTGCCTTATGTATTGAGGTGCACCTAAGTTGGGTGCATAAATATTTACAATTGTTATATCTTCCTCTTGGATCGATCCTTTGATCATTATGTAGTGTCCTTCTTTGTCTCTTCTAATAGTCTTTGTTTTAAAGTCTATTTTGTCTGATATGAGAATTGCTACTCCAGCTTTCTTTTGGTTTCCATTTGCATGAAATACCTTTTTCCATCCCCTTACTTTCAGTCTGTATGTGTCTCTAGGTCTGAAGTGGGTCTCTTGTAGACAGCAAATATATGGGTCTTGTTTTTGTATCCATTCAGCCAATCTGTGTCTTTTGGTGGGAGCATTTAGTCCATTTACATTTAAGGTAATTATCGATATGTGTGTTCCTATTCCCATTTTCTTAATTGTTTTGGGTTCATTATTGTAGGTCCTTTCCTTCTTTTGTGTTTCTTGCCTAGAGAAGTTCCTTTAGCAGTTGTTGTAGAGCTGGTTTGGTGGTGCTGAACTCTCTCAGCTTTTGCTTGTCTGTAAATGTTTTAATTTCTCCATCAAATCTGAATGAGATCCTTGCTGGGTAGAGTAATCTTGGTTGCAGGTTTTTCTCCTTCAACACTTTCAATATGTCCTGCCACTCCCTTCTGGCTTGCAGAGTTTCTGCTGAAAGATCAGCTGTTAACCTTATGGGGATTCCCTTGTGTGTTATTTGTTGTTTTTCCCTTGCTGCTTTTAATATGTTTTCTTTGTATTTAATTTTTGACAGTTTGATTAATATGTGTCTTGGCGTATTTCTCCTTGGATTTATCCTGTATGGGATTCTCTGTGCTTCCTGGACTTGATTAACTATTTCTTTTCCCATATTAGGGAAGTTTTCAACTATAATCTCTTCAAATATTTTCTCAGTCCCTTTCTTTTTCTCTTCTTCTTCTGGAACCCCTATAATTCGAATGTTGGTGCGTTTAATGTTGTCCCAGAGGTCTCTGAGACTGTCCTCAGTTCTTTTCATTCTTTTTTCTTTTTTCTGCTCTGCAGTAGTTATTTCCACTATTTTATCTTCCAGGTCACTTATCCGTTCTTCTGCCTCAGTTATCCTGCTATTGATCCCATCTAGAGTACTTTTAATTTCATTTATTGTGTTGTTCATCGTTGCTTGTTTCATCTTTAGTTCTTCTAGGTCCTTGTTAACTGATTCTTGCAATTTGTCCATTCTATTGTCCATTCTATCTCCAAGATTTCGGATCAACCTTACTATCATTATTCTGAATTCTTTTTCAGGTAGACTGCCTATTTCCTCTTCATTTGTTAGGTCTGGTGGGTTTTTATCTTGCTCCTTCATCTGCTGTGTGTTTTTCTGTCTTTTCATTTTGCTTATCTTACTGTGTTTGGGGTCTCCTTTTTTGCAGGCTGAAGGTTCGTAGTTCCTGTTGTTGTTTGTGTCTGTCCCCAGTGGTTAAGGTTGGTTCAGTGGGTTGTGTAGGCTTCCTGGTGGAGGGTACTAGTGCCTGTGTTCTGGTGTATGAGGCTGGATCTTGTCTTTCTGGTGGGCAGGTCCACGTCTGGTGGTGTGTTTTGGGGTGTCTGTAGACTTACTATGATTTTGGGCAGCCTCTCTGCTAATGGGTGGGGTTGTGTTCCTGTCTTGCTAGTTGTTTGGCATAGGATGTCCAGCACTGTAGCTTGCTGGTCGTTGAGTGAAGCTGGGTGCTGGTGTTGAGATGGAGATCTCTCGGAGATTTTTGCTGTTTGATATTATGTGCAGCTGGGAGGCCTCTTGTGGACCAGTGTCCTGAAGTTGGCTCTCCCACCTCAGAGGCACAGCACTGACTCCTGGCTGCAGCACCAAGAGCCTTTCATCCACAGGGCTCCTTAATTTGGGATGATTGGTTGTCTATTCAGGTATTCCACAGATGCAGGATATATCAAGTTGATTGTGGAGCTTTAATCCGCTGCTTCTGAGGCTGCTGGGAGAGATTTCCCTTTCTCTTCTTTGTTCTGACAGTTCCCAGGGGCTCAGCTTTGGATTTGGCCCCGCCTGTGCGTGTAGGTCGCCGGAGGGCGTCTGTTCTTTGCTCAGACAGGATGGGGTTAAAGGAGCCGCTGATTCGGAGGCTCTGGCTCACCCAGGCCGGGGGGTAGGGAGGGTCACGGAGTGCGGGGCGGGCCTGCAGCGGCAGAGGCCGGCGTGCCGCTGCAGCCTGAGGGCGCCGTGCGCTCTCCCTGGGGAGCCGTCCCTGGATCCCGGGACCCCGGCAGTGGCGGGCTGCACAGGCTCCCCGGAAGGGCGTGTGGCTAGTGACCTGTGCTCGCACACAGGCCTCCTGGCGGCAGCAGCAGCGGCCTCAGCGTCCCATGTCCGTCTCTGGGCTCCGCAATCTTAGCCGCGGCTCGCGCCCGTCCCTGGAGCTCTCTCAAGCAGCGTTCTTAATCCCCTCTCCTCGTGCACCAGGAAACAAAGAGGGACGTAAAAGTCTCTTGCCTCTTCGGCAGGTCCAGACCCCTCCCCGGACTCTCTCCCGGCCAGCCGCGGCGCACCAACGCCCTGCAGGCTGTGTTCACGCCGCCAACCTCAGTCCTCTCCTGGCGCTCCGACAAAAGCCGGAGCCTCAGCTCCCAGCCCCGCCCGCCCCGGCGGGCGAGCAGACAAGCCTCTCGGCTGGTGAGTGCCGGTCGGCCCGATCCTCTGCGCTGGAATCTCTCCGTTTTGCCCTTCGCACCCCTGTTGCTGTGTTCTCCTCCGCGGCTCCCAAGCTCCCCCACTCCGCCTCCCGAAGTCTCCACCCGCGAAGGGGCTTCCTAGTGTGTGGACACTTTTCCTCCTTCACAGCTCTCTCCCGCTGGTGCAGGACCCGTCCCTATCCTTTTGTCTCTGTTTAGTTTTTTCTTTTGCCCTAACCAGGTACGTGGGGGGTTCCTTGCCTTTTGGGAGGTCTGAGGTCTTCTGCCAGCGTTCAGTAGGTGCTCCGTAGGAGTTGTTCCACGCGTAGATGTACTTCTGGTGTCATCCCATGGGTTTTGTATCATCATTTTTTCATTGTCATTTGTCTCTAGGTATTTTTTGATTTCCTCTTTGATTTATTCAGTGATCTCTTGGTTATTTAGTAATGTAATGCTTAGCCTCCATGTGTTTGTGTTTTTTACATTTTTTCCCCTGTAATTGATTTTTAATCTCATAGTGTTGTGGTCAGAAAAGATGCTTGATATGATTTCAATTTTCTTAAATTCCCTGAGGCTTGATTTTTGACCCAAGATGTGGTCTATCCTGGAAAATATTCTGTGTGCACTTGAGAAGAAAGTGTAATCTGCTGTTTTTGGATGGAGTGTCCTAAAAATATCAATTAAATCTATCTGGTCTATTATGTCATTTAAAGCTTGTGTTTTCTTATTAATTTTCTGTTTGGATGATATGTCCATTGGTGTAAGTGAGGTGTTAAAGTCACCCACTATTATTGTGTTACTGTCAACTTGCTCTTTTGGAGCTGTTAGCAGTTGCCTTATGTATTGAGGTTCTCCTGTGTTGGGAGCATATATATTTTTAATTGTTATATCTTCTTCTTGGATTGATCCCTTGATCTTTACATAGTGTCCTTCCTTGTCTCTTTGACATTCTTTACTTTAAAGTCTATTTTATCTGATATGAGTAGTGCTACTCCAGCTTCTTTTTGATTTCCATTTGCATGGAATATCTTTTTCCATCCCCTCATTTTCAGTCTGTATGTGTCCCTAGGTCTCAAGTGGGTCTCTTGCAGACAGCATATATATGGGTCTTGTTTTTGTATGCATTCAGCAAGCCTGTGTCTTTTGGTTGGAGCATTTAATCCATTCACATTTAAGGTAATTATCAATATGTATGTTTCTATTACCATTTTCTTAATTGTTTGGGTTTGTTTTTGTAGGTCCTTTTCTTTTCTTGTGTTTCTCACTTAGAGAAGTGCCTTTAGCATTTTTTGTAGAGCTCGTTTGGTGGTGCTGAATTCTCTTATCTTTTGCTTGTCTGTAAAGCTTTTGATTTCTCCATCGAATCTGAATGAGATCCTTGCCGGGTAGAGTAATCTTGGTTGTAGGTTCTTGCCTTTCATCTCTTTAAGTATATCATGCCACTCCCTTCTGGCTTGTAGAGTTTCTGCTGAGAAATCAGCTGTTAACCTTATAGGAGTTCCCTTGTATGTTATTTGTCGTTTTTCCCTTGCTGCTTTCAATAATTTTTCTTTGTCTTTAATTTTGCCTGTTTGATTACTATGTGTCTTGGTGTGTTTCTCCTTGGGTTTATCCTGTACGGGACTCGCTGCCCTTCCTGGACTTGGGTGTCTATTTCCTTTCCCATATTAGGGAAGTGTTCGATTATAATCTCTTCAAATATTTTCTCGGGTCCTTTCTCTCTCTCTTCTCCTTCTGGGACCCCTATAATGTGAATGTTGTTGCGTTTAATGTTTTCCCAGATGTCTCTTAGGCTGTCCTCATTTCTTTTCATTCTTTATTCTGTTTGGCAGCAGTGAATTCCACCATTCTGTCTTCCAGGTCACTTATCCGTTCTTCTGCCTCAGTTATTCTGCTATTGATTCCTTCTAGTGTAGTTTTCATGTCAGTTATTGCATTGTTCATCTCTGTTTGTTTGTTCTTTAATTCTTCTAGGTCTTTGTTAAACATTTCTTACATCTTCTCGATCTTTGCCTCCATTCTTTTTCCGAGGTCCTGGATCATCTTCACTATCATTATTCTGAATTATTTTTCTGGTAGGTTGCCTATCTCCACTTCATTTAGTTGTTTTTCTGAGGTTTTGTCTTGTTCCTTCATCTTGTACATAGCCCTCTGCCTTTTCTTCTTTTCTATCTTTCTGTGAATGTGGTTTTTGTTCCACAGGCTTCAGGATTATAGTTCTTGCTTCTGCTGTCTGCCCTCTGGTGGACGAGGCTATCTAAAAGGCTTGTGCAATTATCCTGATGGGAGGGACTGGTGGTGGGTAGAGCTGACTGTTGCTCTGGTGGGCAGAGTTCAGTAAAACTTTAATCCGTTTGGCTGATGATGGGTGGGGCTGGGTACCCTCCCTGTTCGTTGTTTGGCCTGAGGCAACCCAACACTGGAGCCTACCTGGGTCTTTTTTGGGGCTAATGGCAGACTCTGGGAGGGCTCACTCCAAGGAGTACTTCCCAGAACTTCTGCTGCCAGTGTCCTTGTCCCCACAGTGAACCGCAGCCGCCTCCGCCTCTGCAGGAGACCCTCCAACAGTAGCAGATATATCTGATTCAGTCTCCCCTGTGGTCACTGCTCCTTCCCCTGGGTCCCAATGCACACACTACTTTGTGTGTGCCCTCCAAGAGTGTAGTCTCTGTTTCCCCCACTCCTGCCAAAGTCCTACAATCAAATCCCACTAACCTTCAAAGTCTGATTCTCTAGGAATTCCTCCTCCTGTTATCAGCCCCCCAGGTTGGGAAGCCTGATGTGGGGCTCAGAACCTTCACTCCAGTTGGTGGACTTCTGTGGTATAAGTGTGCTCCAGTTTGTGACTCACACACCCAGCACTTATGAGATTTGATTTTATTGTGATAGCAACCCACCTACCATCTCATTGCAGCTTCTCCATTGCCTTTGCCTGTGGCTTATCTTTTTTGGTGAGTTCCAGTGTCTTCCTGTCGATGATTGTTCAGCAGTTAGTTGTGATTCCGTTGTTCTCAAAAGAGGGAGTGAGAGCATGTCCTCCTACTCTGTCCTCTTGAACCCATCTCCCATGACTCTTTTTGAATTATGGTTTTCTCAGGGTATATGCCCAGTAGTGGGATTGCTGGGTCATATGGTAGTTCTATTTTTAGTTTTTTAAGGAACCTCTATAGTGTTCTCCATAGGGGCTGTATTAATTTACATTCCCACCAAAAATGCAAGAGGGTTCCCTATTCTCCACACCCTCTCCAGCATTTATTGTTTGTTGATTTTTTGATGATAACCATTCTGACCAGTGGTTTTTTTTAAACTTCTTTATTGGAGTATAATTGTTTTACAACGGTGTGTTAGTTTCTACTTTATAACAAAGTGAATCAGCTATACATATACATATATCCCCATATCTCCCCCTTCTTACATCTCCCTCTCACCCTCCCTATCCCACCCCTCTAGGTGGTCACAAAGCACTGAGCTGATCTCCCTGTGCTATGTGGCTGCTTCCCACTAGCTATCTATTTAACATTTGGTTGTATATATTAATCCATGCCACTCTCTCACTTGCTCCCAACATACCCTTCCCCCTCCCCACGTCCTCAAGTCCATTTTCTACATCTGCGTCGTTTATCCTGTCCTGCCCCTCTGTTCTTCATAACCATTGTTTTTCCTTTTAGATTCCATATATATATGTGTTAGCATACAGTATTTGTTTTTCTCTTTCTTACTTACTTCTTTCTGTATGATAGACTCTAGGTCCATCCACCTCACTACAAATAACTCAGTTTCATTTCTTTTTATGGTGGAGTAATATTCCTTTGTGCCACATCTTCTTTATCCATTCATCTGTCGATGGACACTTAGGTTGCTTCCATGTCCTGGCTATTGTAAATAGAGCTGCAGTGAACACTGTGGTACATGACCCTGTTTGAATTATGGTTTTCTCAGGGTATATGCCCAGTAATGGGATTGCTGGGTCATATGGTAGTTTTATTTTTTGTTTTTTAAGGAACCTCCATACTGTTCTTCATAGTGGCTGTATCAATTTACTTTCCCACCAACAGTGCAAGAGGGTTCCCTTTTCTCCACACCTTCTCCAGCATTTATTGTTTGTAGATTTTTTTTTATCATGGCCATTCTGACTGGTGTGAAGTGATACCTCATTGTAGTTTTGATTTGCATTTCTCTAACGATTAGTGAGGTTGAGCATTCTTTCATGTGTTTGTTGGCTGTCTGTATATCTTCTTTGGAGAAATGTCTACTTAGGTCTTCTGCCAATTTTGGATTGTGTTGTTTGTTTTTTTATATTCAGCTGCATGACCTGCTTATATATTTTGGAGATTAATCCTTTGTCATTTGCTTAATTTGCAAATATTTTCTCCCATTCTGAAGGTTGACTTTTTATCTTGTTTATGGTTTCCTTTGCTGTGCAAAAGCTTTGAAGTTTCATTAGGTCCCATTTGTTTATTTTTGTTCTTATTTTCATTTCTCTAGGAGGTGGGCCAAAAAGGATCTTGCTGTGATGTATGTCATAGAGTGTTATGCCTATGTTTTTCTCTAAGATTTTTATAGTGTCTGACCTTACATTTAGGTCTTTAATCCATTTTGAGTTTCTTTTTGTGTATGGTGTTAGGGAGTGTTCTAATTTCATTCTTTTACATGTAGCTGTCCAGTTTTCCCAGCACCAATTATTGAAGAGGCTCTCTTTTCTCCAATGTATATTATTGCCTCCTATATCAAAGATAAGGTGACCATATATGCGTGGGTTTTGTCTCTGAGGTTTCTATCCTGTTCCATTGATCTATTTTTCTGTTTTTGTGCCAGTACCATACTCTCTTGATTACTGTAGCTTTCTAGTATAGTCTGAAGTTAGGGAGCCTGATTCCTCCAGCACCGTTTTTCTTTCTCAAGATTGCTTTGGCTATTCGGAGTCTTTATTGTTTCCATAGAAATTGTGAAATTTTTTATTCTAGTTCTCTAAAAATGCCACTGGTTTTTTGATCAGGATTGCATTGAATCTTTAGATTGCTTTGGGTAGCAAAATCATTTTCACAATATTGATTCTTCCAATCCAAGAACATGGTATATCTCTACATTTGTTTATATTATCTTTAATTCCTTTCATCAGTTTCTTATAATTTTCTGCACACAGGTTTTTGTCTCCTTAGGTAGGTATTTTCCTAGGTATATTATTCTTTTTGTTGCAGTGGTAAATGGGAGTATTTCCTTAATTTCTCTTTCAAATTTTTCATCATTAGTGTATAGGAATGCAAGAGATTTCTGTGCATTAATTTTGTATACTGTTACTTTACCAGATTCATTGATTTGCTCTAGTAGTTTTCTGGTAACATCTTTAGGATTCTGTATGTATAGTATCATGTCATCTGCAAGTAGTGACAGCTTTACTTCTTCTTTTCGGATTTGATTCATTTTATTTATTTTTCTTCTCTGATTGCTATGGTTAAAACTTCCAAAACTCTATTGCATAATAGTGGTGAGAGTGGGCAACCTTGTCTTCTTCCTGATTTTAAAGGAACTGGTTTCAGTTGTTCAACACTGAGAATGATGTTTGCTGTGGGTTTGTCATTTATGGCCTTTATTATGTTGAGGTAAGTTCTCTCTATGCCTTTTTCTGGAGAGTTTTTATCATAAATAGGTGTTGAATTTTGTCAAAATCATTTTCTGTGTCTGTTGAGATTATCATATGGTTTTTTGCCTTCAGTTTGTTAATATGGTGTATCACATTCATTGATTTGCCTATATTGAAGAATCTTTTCATTCCTGGGATAAACCCCTCTTGATCATGGTGTATGATCCTTTTAATTAGAAGACTCAAATCAACAGAATTAGAAATGAAAAAGGAGAAGTAACAACTGACACTGCAGAAATGCAAAGAATCATGAGAGATTTCTACAAGCAACAATATGCCAATAAAATGGACAATCTGAAGAAATTGACAAATTCTTAGAAAAGCACAACCTTCCAAGACCAAACCAGGAAGAAATAGAAAGTATAAACAGACCAATCACAAGTACTGAAATTGAAACTGTGATTAAAAGTCTTCCAACAAACAACATCCCAGGACCATATGGCTTCACAGGTGAATTCTATCAAACATTTCGAGAAGAGCTAACACCTATCTTTCTCAAATTCTTCCAAAATATAGCAGAGGTAAGAACACTCCCAAACTCATTCTACGAGGCCACCATCACCCTGATACCAAAACCAGAAAAGTATGTCACAAAAAAAGGAAACTACAGACCAATATCACTGATGAACATTGATGCAAAACTCCTCAACAAATACTAGCAAACAGAATTGAACAGCATATTAAAATGTATTTTGAATGACACCAAATGAACTGATTTTATCATTAAAAGAAACATTCAGTTTCACTTAAAATTGTCTCATTTTGTCACTTATGGTTTTATCTTCCCAGAACATTTCTATCCCTTGCAATTATTGTATCACATTATAAGATTCTATTTACTAAATTGATTCCTGACTCTAAAATAGAATGTTGCTATAGTGTCCAGACATTCAATATTTTTGACAGATGTGCTATGTCTATGTAGTGGAATAATATTTCTTGGAGTATTTTTAGGAATGCTTAGATAATGTTTTTTAAAAATACCTCAGGGGAGTTTCCCTGGTGGCACAGTGGTTGAGAATCTGCCTGCCAATGCAGGGGATATGGATTCGAGCCCTAGTCTTGGAAGATCCCACATGCCATAGAGCGACTAGGCCTGTGAGACACAACTCCTGAGCCTGCGCGTCTGGAGCCTGTGCTCTGCTACAAGAGAGGCCGCGATAGTGAGAGGCCTGCGCACTGTGATGAAGAGTGGCCCCCGCTTGCCACAACTAGAGAAAGCCCTCGCACAGAAATGAAGACCCAACACAGCCAAAAATTAATTAATTAATTAATTAATTTTAAAAAAAGCCAAGCATTTGAAGCCCTTTTAAAAAAATAAATAAAATAAAATACCCCAGTGATTTGAAGAGGGCAACAATTACCTAATGGATGCTTAGAACCATATGTGGTTAAAAATAAATCCTCCATTATTAATAGTAGTGTTAATGTTACAAAAATTAAATTATAACTATCAACAGCCAATATTTTCTAAAAATTGAAATTCTAAGAAATATTTTTTTATTTTAAGGTTGCATTTTTGGTTGATATGTAAATAGGTCAATATAATTTGTTCAAAATCAATGAGTATAATATATTCATAATTTCATAAGTAATTAGATGTTCATTCAAGAATACACAAGTCATCAAGTTAAAGTGTGAGATAAATATATTTTTAAACTTATTTCTACATATAATCAAGGATTACATTCAATCTCTCATTCTTTTCTTGTTAAGAAGTTGTAGTAGAGTGATTAATTTCACTCTATTTTATTTACTTTTGCTTGATTGTATTGTATTTCAAACTTGCTACGAATTCTTATGGTAGTACACACAGTGTTCCCTCTCCACTTTCTATACCAGAATGATACAGAACTGTCATCTTCTGTGTAGTTTTCTGAGAAATTAGGTAACTGGCACCAGGCTTGAACACTTTCAAATTACTGGAAGTCCTCAAGAGTTCAATTCCACACCTGCAATCCAATTCAGAAGTCCAGGGTTAACTTGTGTCAGCCACTAAGGTACTGATAGAATTAGAGACATCCTGTCAAAAAATCACTGTTGCTGACATCTCCACTTCATAGTTCCTAATCCTTCTTTTCCATAGTATTCTGATCTTTATGCTATCTGAAACTGATAAGCTGACTGTGGATACTGGAAATATATTACAGAAGCTAGACTGAAATCAGAAGGGCAGTGTCCAATCTTGGCTCCAACACTTATTTATTAATTATGTGATCTTGGACAAGTTTCTTAACTTCTCTTAGCCTTATTTATCTGTAAGATCAGAATATCAATACCAGTATCACAGGGTTATTGGAAAGCTTAAAAGAACAAAAACTTCTATAAAGCAATTAGGACAATGAATAGCATCATTCTTTAAAATGTATACTTCAAAACATTATGAACTCTATTATTTTTAGGAGTTTTTCTGAGTAAGCACACGATTTTTTTTTTTTTGGAAATACATTATGAGAACTTTCTTTTGCTAAAGTAATTGATCTGTGATTCTGTATAAGCAATATTGTCCATTCAGTAAACATCTGCTGAGTGCCTACTCCATGCCAGGCAACACACTATGGGAATCTGCTGAGATGTGTTTCAATAGTAAAACATGAAATTACCCTTAAATTCAAATGATACCTAAAAGTACAAGCAGACCAAAAGTAGTGTGTGAGAAGGTACTGTTTCCTTGCACTTTCAAGAGGAGAATGGGAGGTTGTTTCTTTCTCATTTGAGAAGACATCTACAGAGATGCATGCTCTCAGAGGTGGCACTCATGGTCCCACCTCTAAAGGAAGCTGCATGGAATTCGACAACAGGTCAGAGGTTTACAAGCTTGGGAATCCAACATGGAATCTAGATGGCCAGTTTGAGTGGTGAAGTGGAAATGATGAAGAATCATGAAACAAGATACAATGTCATGTGAAAAAGACCATAGCATGGAAGTATCTCTGCTTTGGTTATAACAATATTTAGGTATGGACAAACTAGAAAAAAGAAAAATGAGAACTGTTGATATGTCAGAATGAGGACAATGTGAGTAAATTTTTCTCCTATTTGATATCCTTTACTGTTGCAATAATGTTGCCTAGGCAATAAAGTCAAGTTAAGAGAAACCAAAAATAAAGACTAAAAAGTTTTTAAAAATGTAAAACTACCATGGGCAAGTAAAAATTTTCAAATTGAAATGAAGCACTATTTATTTAAAGCATTGTCTTGAAATACCATCCAAAGCAATCCTTAACATATGGAAACTCAACCTGTAGATAAAAACAACATTAATTAATTAAACAGAATCTATCCTTTACTACTCACCTCTCCTCCTCCCCATTGTAGAACTTTTTCTCTCTACAGCGAGATCGCAGGTGTCCAAGGTTCTGCCCCTTCTTTCTCCTCTTCCTGAGGCAGTCATTTGCCACCAGAGTTCCGTATCACTTCTGAAACCCACATCTCCCAAGGGATTAGGACTTAGAAAAACCATCGATGCAAAGTTAGGTCTAATGAAATAGAGTTAGACATCTGTGCACTAGCTTGGGACTACCTCTCATTTGTAACTTTATTTTATGAAAAATTGTATTTAGCAGGTAAATTTTCCTATAAACTTTTAAGTTTCAAATGAAATTTAAGAACAAAATCTATTCTTACCTTTGTCCTGAAAGACAGAGATTTTGCGAGTTTGGTTCCAGACAAACTCAGTAAAGCAAGTCACACAAAATTTTTGATTTCCCTGTGCATGTAAAAGTTATGTTTACACTATACTGTAACATAAGTATGCAATAGGATTATGTTTAAAATAACCATGTACATACCTTAATTTAAAACTACTTTATTGCTAAAAAATGCTAACCACCTCCGGAACCCTCTGAAAGTCATAATCTTTTTGCTGGTGGAGGGTCTTACTTGGATATTGATGGCTGCTGACTGATCACGTTGGTGGTTGCTAAAGGTAGGGGCGACTGGGGCAATTTCTTAAAATAATATCACAACAAAGTTTGTCACATTGATTGACTCTTCTTTCCATGAATGATTTCTCTGTAGCATGCAATGTTGTTTGATTGTATTTACCCACAGAAGAACTTCTTTCAAAATTGGAGTAAGTCTTCTCAAACCCTGCTGCTGCTTTATCAACTAAGTCTGTATAATATTCTAAATCCTTTGTTGTCATTTCAACAGTCTTCACACTGTCTTCACCAGGAGTAGATTCCATGTCAAAAAATCACTTTCTTTGCTCATCTGTAAGAGCAGCTCGTCATCCATTCAAGTTTTATCATGAGACTGCAGCAATTCAGTCACATCTTTAAGCTCGACTTTGAATTCTAGTTCTCTTGCTGTTTCCACCACCTCCTTAATTACTTCCTCCACTGAAGTCTTGACCCACTCAAAGTCATCTTGGAGGGTTGAAATCAACTTCTTCCAAATTCCTGTTAATGTTGATATTTTAATCTCTTCCCATGCATCACAAATCTTCTTAGTGGCACCTAGAATGTTGAAGCCTTTCTAGAAGGTTTTCAATTGACTTTGCTCACATCCATCGGAAGAATCATTATCTCTGATAGTTATAACATTACAAAATATATTTCTTGAATAAAAGACTTGAAAGTCAAAATTACTCCTTCCTTCATGGATGTAGTATTAGCAGACATGAAAACAACATAAATCTTGTTGTATACCTCCACCAGAGCTCTTGGGTGACCAGGTGCATTGTCAGTGAGCAGATTTATTTTGAAATAAATCTTTTTTCCTGAGCAGTAAGTCTCAATAGTGGGCTTAAAATATTCAGTAAATCATGTTGTAAACCTATGTGTTGTCATCCAGTTTTGTAGTTCCATTTATAGAGCACAGGTAGAGTAGATTTAGCATAATTGTTAAGGGCCCTAGGATTTTTAAAAAGAAAAATGATCATTGGCTTCAACTTCAAGTCACCAGCTGCATGAACCTCTGACAAGAGAGTCAGCCTGTCCTTTGAAGCTTTGAACCCAGTCATTGACTTCTCCTCTCTAGTTATGAAAGTCCTAGATGGCATCTTCTTTCAATATAAGGCTGTTTCATCTACATTGAAAATTTGTGGTTTGGTATAGCCACCTACATTAATGATCTTAGCTAGATCTTCTGGATAACTTGCTGCAGCTTCTACATCAGCTGCTTCACCTTGCACTTTTATGTTATGGAGATGGATTCTTTCCTTAAACCTCATGAATCAACCTCTTCTGGGTTCAAACTTTTCTTCTGACACTTCCTCACCTCTCTCATCCTTCATAGAATTGAAGAGAGTTAGGGTCTTGCTCTGGATTAGGCTTTGGCTTAAGGGAATATTGTGGCTGGTTTGATCTTCTATCCAGACCATTAAAACTTTCTTCATATCAGCAATATGGCTGTTTCACTTTCTTATCATTCGTGAGTTCACTGGAGTAGCATTTTTCATTTCCTTCAATAACTTTTTCTTTGCATTCACAACTTGATTAACTGGTGAAAGAGGCCTAGCTAACAGTGTATCTCAGTTTTTGAAATGCCTTCTTTACTAAGTTTAATCATTTCTAGCTTTTGATTTAAAGTAAGAGACATGTGAATCTTCCTTTCACTCAAACACTTAGAGACCATCGAAGAGTTATTAATTGGAATAATTTCAATGTTTCTGTGTTTCAGGGAATAGGAAGGCCCAAGGAGAGGGAGAGAGGTGGAGAAATGGCCAGTCAGTGGAGCAATCAGAACACACACATTTATCAATTAAGTTCAACATCTTATATGGGTGTGGTTCACGGCACCCCAAAACAATGACAGTGGTAACATCACTGATCATCATCATTGATCACAGATGACCATGACTAATATAATAAAATGAAAAAGTTTGAAATATTGCAGGAATTAACAAAATATGACACAGTGTGTCATATATGAAGTGAATAAATGCTGCTGGACGTGGGGTTGCCATAAACCTTCAATTTGTGAAAAACACAGTATCTGTGAAGCCTGATAAAGTGAAGCACAATAAAACAAGGTATGCCTGTACTATATAATGCTTGTATTCAGACATTTCACATAAAAGTCATATAATTACAGGAAACTGATCAATAAGTAAATCAGCCTCTATTAGTACTCATGAAATCCTGAATATTAGCACTTTTAAATTGAGTTGTTCTCTCTCTAAACTTAAGGAAGATTTAACATCGTAAGCCATCACATAGAGACCAACATCTGTACTTCTGAGAGATATGGTAAATGACAGGGTCCATGCATTTCCACCAGAATGCTGAGTTCTAGCAGAACAGGATGACACTCCCTGTTCTCATATAAATACAAGAATGATAGCTTTGTTTTATGTCTTTTGAGTTATAGGGAAGGGAGGACTATATGGGGAAATGACTTAATCTAGATTGTCAGCAAAGTCTAGTGTTGCAAGGTCATTTATATGATGTTTCACTGGACTAAAACATTTTGGAAACTAATTCATCTGTGCTCCATTTTTTGTTTTATAACGTTCGATAACCTAGGTACTTAAAAAAAGAAGTTAATATATAATGTGGCAATAGCTACCTTTTACCTGCTAAAAACAATGTCTTGGGAAAAATGCAAAAGAAAAAATTCAACTGGAGCTTTTATTAATGATATTTCTCCAGAAATTCAGATACCAATCCATTCTGGAAACTCCTCCAACCTAAGTTTCACTAGCATTTTTATTCCTAGAACATTATTATTTATTTCCTCATGCAAGGTTATATAATTGCTCCCGAAGTGTTCTCTATCTGTGTATTTCATCTGTCAAATTATATTGTTGTTTCCTCTCAGGGAGTGAGCATGGCTTTTCTTTTGCACGCCTCCTTTGAAATCATTCTTAAGTGGTTTAACTACAAAGTAATGGATAGAAAAAATGGTCATATAGTTTACACAGTTTTACTACCACAAATAAAATATTTATTTCCAAAGAAACCAAATTGCATTAATTTAGATAGCTGACTCTGATGAAATGAGTGGATATTTTACTTATTAAAAATATGTGTGCCATAACATCTGCTCTGTGCTACCCTCCATGTGTTGCATGCACAGGCTGGACCCAGGCATGGTGAGCTGCCCAGATTCCCTCTCCAGGACTGAGGCCCTCAGTGTTGCCTGCTGATGGTACAAACATGAAGCCCTCTCTAGAAGTTTTCCTAGACCATGAGGAACTGCCTGGCTGAAGGCCAGGAGCAGCCTTTACCTTCCTCCTCAAATAATGACAACTGTGAAGAGCAATACCTGCTCCCATGAGCCCAGTGGAGCCAGCTAAGACCTCTTTTGAATCTGCATCACAGCTCAACCCTCCCTCTGCCCACGCCTGGCTCCCTCATGCCCTTACAGGAGTAATCCCAAGGCATTACTCAATAACGCCTGCACACAAACCTCGTCTCATGTCTGCTGCCTGAGAACTCAACCTGGGACCTTCCTCCCTCAGGAAGGAAAAGAAAGTGATCTGAGAGAAAGTATAATATGGGAAAGAAAAATAATTTGTTCACAGGCACACTTTGCTTCCAAAATACCTGCATCTGGTATTCTGTGTTTCCTTAAGTGAAAAAGAGCAGCAGCTAGGAGGTTTTAATCCTTTTATTTCTCCTGTTGGTGGCTCAGTCCAGGCACTCCCTTGTCAGGAATTTAAACTATGTGAATCCATTAAACAGGACTTTAGAAACTCCTTACCCATGATGTATGTGCCAAAACAAATGTACTGCTAACCATCAAGCAGAGCTAATGGATATCTAATGGGACATTTAAAGCACTATTATATGATGAAATAGAAAAATCTATAGTAAAAGAAATCGGTAATACTTCCCTTTGTCCTATGTGCAGCATAACTCAGAGTTTGGTATGAAAATACAGTTATATCCATTTATTTTTCCAGTTAATTGTCCTTATTAGCAGGAAGCCCAATGTCTCAATTCTGAGGCTGGAAAGGAATTTAAAGAGAAGTTAAACTCTGATGTTTTATTCCTTAACAAAAATTTGAAACAAATAGGATAAGATAGTAATATGTGTTAATTCTGAGCAGATGTATATGTATATTTGTATTACTTTCAGTACTTTTCCATATTTATGAAAATTTTCACAGAAGATAGATGAATAACCTTACAGTCAGTAGAATAAATAAAATCTTGATTCACTAGGTACCCAACAGCATATGGAAGAGACAGTTTGATTTATCTTAAATTCATTTATTTGAGAATCAGTTCAAACCCCACCCCCCCAAGCAGCGGTTGCCTAGCTCTGGGCACTGCCAACGTGTCACTACAGTAAGTCCCCTACATACAAATGAGTTCCGTTCTGAGAGCGTGTTCATTAAGTCCCATTTGTTTGTTAAGTCCAACAAAGTTAGCCTAGGTACCCAAATAACATAATCAGCTATATAGTACTGCACTGTAATAGGTTTATAATACTTTTTGCACAAATAATACATAAAAAAACAAAGAAACACAAAAAATAAAACATTTTTAATCTTACAGGACAGTACCTTGAAAAGTAGAGTAGTACCAGCTACATCACACCTGCTTTTACGCTTGCTTCTGGACATCCTGGGCTTGAAATAAAAGTACTGTACTACTGTACTCTATACAGTACTGTACAGTAAAGTACACAAAAGCACAATCACTTGTAGAGGATGCACACACGTGACAATGTGCGCCAGACACATGAACTAACTTATGTGACTGGACATGCAAATGTATGTTCACATCTTTGAACGTTCACAACTTGAAGGTTCGTATGTAGGGGATTTACTGTACTGTGTCCCAGACAGTGGCTATGTCACCTCTCTCTGACTTGGTGGCTGAGACATATCTGTTCTCTATTTGCCAATCACCCCAGGTACCTCTTCGTATTCATCTGAACTACGACTTCACACAGGATTCACTCTCGGTCATGAGAGTCCCCCACTCAGAATTAAGTCCTAGGAGTTGTTTGCATTTACCCACTCTTTCCTTGCTTCCTCTTCATCTTGCTTTTTGGCAGTCCTCAATTTTCACATCAGGACCAATGTTTCCCTGTTTTTATCTACTCAAATCTCTGTAGAGATCCAATCAGCAAGTTTAGAAGTGTGCAAATGTCCTGATAATAAAAAAGAGATGTTAACAAGTCTTTATAAAGAGAAACCATGAAAACACGAAGGGGAACAGGTAGAGTCATGCTTTCTTTGTCCAGAACGTGGGGACCTGGCATTTAAATTTATCTGGAATATGTCCCACAACCTAAAAATTGAGACAAAAAATAAAATAAAAAAGCGTCTGAAAAGTGTAGAGAACATCAAGTCCACAGATTAAGTCACATATTAAGTTTGCTTAGAGGAGCATCCTTCAGGCCTGAATTCAGAAAGTGTTTGCCTTATTTTAGATACAATTTTACTAAGCCTGGTAATCTGGGTTTCATGCTCTCTGAATATAAATTAAATTGGATGAGTCTGAAAATCAATAATAGGAATTTCAAAATAATAATAATAATGTGGAGTCACTTAATATAGAGACTCACGGTTTTAAAAAACTGAGTAGACTTAAAGACCTCTCTGTATCATGCCACGGTATAATAGTAATAATGTCATAAAGAAAAAATTAAGTCCTGTAAAGATAGTGATTAACAAATCAAAAAAAAGAGTCTAAAATACATATTAGAAAGCTTTCTATCCATCCAAAATGACAGAATTAAAATATTTATTTAAAGCTGTCTAGGAAACTGGGCTACAGAGCAGTTCTTCCAATTCAAATCTAAGTGTGTCATTTCTGTGCTTAGTGTTTTACTTTGGTTTCTATTTCCACAACCATGGTCTCCAAAGAGGGGTGTATGTACCTCAGGGGGGAAAAGACAATCTTTTGGAGTGAAGGAAGAAAATATTGAATTTTTTGCATTCATTACACTGTATTAAGAAAAAGAAATTCACTACACTCTGTTGATATGTAATATACAGGTGGACCCTGGTGCCCTCCTTCAGTTCCACTGATAATAAATGGTCACATAAAGAATTCAGAAGTAAAAGTTGGGTGCCCCAGTGCAGTTTATGATGACACCCTCACTCTTTCATTTACTTTCAAAGTATTGCAATATACTGCAGTTTATATGAATCAGCAAGTGAATGTATCATTTATATTATTTAGTTTTGACTAAATCTCAGAAAATGAGCGAGTTGCTTAAGAACACTCCCCCAAAGAAACCATTGATTGAAGACAATAATATAAGCAAAGAGAGCAATTAAAAAATTACAGAGCTGAGACATCTTCTTCCCTTCACACAAGCTTTCTCCCAGCCACATCGCAAGGTAAAGAGAAGGGTGACCTAATAAGAGTTGAGAAGATGGTTGGCAAAAAAGTTCAAAATTATCAAGAAGATTATTAAATATACTGATTAACATCTACCATTATTATAGATGAACCTCAAAGTATGTTTCATACCTAAAGATATCAGCTAATGATAATATAAAGCTATCCCAATTAGCAAAACCCTTCAAACTCCATTTTATTTCGTCTTTAGCACATCCTCTTGAAAATTCTATTTTTATTTGTGTTTAGTAATGTGCCTCATTCACTGAACGGCTATTTATTGAGCCCTCTTGTGCCAGGTACTGTTATGGACACTTGAAAGATATCAATAAGTAAGAGAGATGTTTTTTAAAACTGCCCTTATGGAGGTCACAGACAATTAAATAAATAAATAGACATACAGATATTGAATGAGTGCTTTTTTTAAACAAATTGTATGTGTAAAAACTAAAAAGTTTGTATAACACTGGTATCCAAAAAAATGTCTTACATGGCATGCAAGAACCTTCCTACATGTGTGACTTTAATTCTTGCCATGTGTAGTATCAAACTTCACTCCCCTGTAATTGTAACATATTTATATTTCTTCAAATATTTCATTATACTACTCCTCTCCTCAGTGTTTTATTGTCTCTCTTCACTCTGACCAAAGTAATTTGTCTACCCTTTATTTCCTGGCCATCTTGTTTCTCATGTCTCCTTTATATCCTTCAAACTAAGCTCACTCCCCCTTCTCTATGGAACCTCATGTGGTTGTTCTCCAGAATGAATCAGTCCTTTCTTATGCCCTCCATTACTGTACCTTGTGTCGAAGTCCATTATTGCAATTTTCACATTGTTCTGACCCAATTTTTGACATACTCATGATATTTCCTCAAAGGAGAGATTACATCTTATCCTTTGTTCTATCTCCAGGCCTAGTACCATATCTAGCTAGCACACAGTAAGCCCTATAAAATATTTTAAGAGAACTGTAAACTAATCTCAAAATAGTTTTCAGATAACTAAAGTTTCACTTTTTCATTTCATCAAAAAAAATTAATTAAGGGACAAGCTTTGCTGGTTTTCCAAGAGAATATGTGTCTGGTCAACATGAAGTTAATAACAGTTATTTGTATCATATGCTGTCTTGATTTTACAATGTCTAAAAGCATTATCCTGATTCCTGTTTGGCAATGTTTCTTCCACAAACAAAATGGTTGTAAATCTGTAAGGTAGACTAATCTGCTAATATTGTTTGAACAAAATTGCTAGAAGTTGCCTGTAATTTTTTTCACTTCCAGGAAGCAAATTGAATTAGAGAGACAGTGTGATCCCAGGAGTATCTCACTTCCTTATTAATTTTACTGAAAAGTTACTGTGAAAACTAAAGAACACACTAAAGACTAAAGAATACACATATTATAGCCATGAATACTGGTAATGTATGTAGAATTACAGGAACCCAAGTTGTGTAGTCTTCAAAACACCAAATAAATTTCAACTACCAAGGTTTTCATTTGGCATTTTCATTAGCTGTTTCTTGCCTCTGGCTAAATTGTCCATTTTATGGCCTTTGTTCTTACATGCCATCTTGTACTACATGCAAAATGGATTTCAAAAGACTCCAGTGATCTATGTTCCAAGGAAGAAAACACTGTGGGTGAGCCATTAAAGAATTTAGGGATGAACTTTACCTGGTAATTTTAGCCACTTAATGCCACATCCACAAATGAGAGAAAGAGAGAGAGAGAGAATATTAAAGAGGTTCAGCTGCAACTATGATTGCAATAAAAAATATGCAGAAAGCAACAGGAAATGCCTAACAGAAAATATGCAAAGGCACAACTTCTTTTGTTTTCATTATTTTGACAATAAATCTTAATATTTTCCAGAAATTTGGATGGATATGATAAGAAACTATGTTTATAATAATGTGATTAGGTTTGCTAAATTAAGAACAGCAAGAAGGTCATGTATCCTCTGCTATTTTGGGAAACAGTGAACAACTAAAAAGACTGATATCTATAGAAATTCTGTTGGTCCCATTAATTCTTATTATAATTGAAATAAGGGAAAGCTTACATGTTCTATAAGATCATTTTGCCTAAGCTACCTTAATCATTTTCTTACTGGTATTGACTAAGTTCCATTGCTTTCTTGAAACCCTTTTTAATGCAACATTTTTTATGTTCTATATCCACATCTAAAATATGAATCTTCTACTTTTGACTTCAGTGTTGGGTACTTTGGCTTAATCAGACATGGTATTTTAATCATTTATCATCTGGTTTATTACTATATGATAAACCTTAGCAAGAATTTTTTTTCCTGAAATTGACCTTTTATTGTGGTCCAAGTACAGAATTACCAAACTGTTCTTTGTTAAATATGTAAAAACAAAATTAAAACCAATATTATAGTTGATGATACAAATAAATCTACATGTGCTTTTGTACTGAATTATGTGGACATAAAAGAAAAACACAAGTGGTGGCTACCATAATAACTTAAATCAGTGGCTTTTATGCATTTTTTTCCTTTGACAGAATTCTTTCATTATATGACATCTGATGTCAAAGGCTACTGAATAAAATAGATCAAAGTGGAGCTCCTCTGGTGGAACCTGACTTTATGGGGTCAGAGTTCTTTCTCCTGGCACCTCTCCCTTGTCCCAACCGTGTCCCCCAAGGCACTGCCACAGAAGCTCTATGCTTCTAGAAATTCCTGATGTCAAAACTGTGGTTTTAAAGTATAAGATCCTTTAGAAGAATGGAATATTACTTCTAGAAAACTAATGTGCCAGTTATTTCATACATATATTCTTATTTCACCCTTGAATCAACCCTGTAGATGGGATATTTATTCCTACATTACATCTATGGTAGCTGAAATTCAACACAATGAAGCCATTTACCTGGGCATTTATGCTGCCCATGAGTGGTAGAGTTGAGGTTTCCGTTCACATCTGTCCATTCCAAAAGCTGACTTTTTTTTACTTTATCATCTGCATTTCCTTAAAAAAATAAAAGGGTGGGAGAGAGACAACAGGGCTGTGATTAGACCCTCTTATGAGAATTTGGCATTAGATATATATTAAAAAAAAAAAAGCATTTGCTGTTCTCTAGATTAAAGACACCAAATTACTAAGTTGGTAGTTGAGCAGTTCGCTCTTTTTGGGTCAAAAGAATGGTCACAGGGTAAATGGTTTCTTTTGAGCCAAAACCTATATGTGCCCAGAAGTGTGCTGGGCCCTGCCCAGGGGTGTGATGGTGGAGAACAATTTTTTCACTGCTAAACCAGGAGGGAAATGTTGACCAGTGGATTCCCAAGCCTGGTTGACTTTTAAAATTATGTGGGGAAGTTTCTAAACAAAATGATACCTTCATCCCACTCAAGGATTCTGATAATTGGTGGAGGTGGTGATCTGGGCTTTGGTGTTTTTAAAAGTGATTTATCGAGTAGTCAGAACTGATGTCAAGAAAGGGCTCAGGGGAGGAGCTTCAAGATGGCGGAAGAGTAAGACGTGGAGATCACCTTCCTCCCCACAAATACATCAGTAATACATCTACATGTGGAACAACTCTTACAGAACACCTACTGAAGGCTGGCAGAAGACCTCAGACCTCCCAAAAGGCAAGAAACTCCCCCACGTACCTGGGTAGGGCACAAGAAAAAAGAATAAACAGAGACAAAATAATAGGGACGGGACCTGCACCAGTGGAAGGGAGCTGTGAAGGTGAAAGGTTTCCACACACTAGCAACCCCTTCGCGGGCGGAGATGGAGGTTGGCGGAGGGGGGAAGCTTCGGAGCCACGGAAGAGAGCGCAGCCACAGGGGTGCGGAGGGCAAAGCGGAGAGATTCCTGCACAGAGGATCGCTGCTGACCGGCACTCACCAGCCCGAGAGGCTTGTCTGCGCACCTGCCAGGGCAGGCGGGGCTGGGAGCTGAGGCTCGGGCTTCTATCAGAGGACAGGGAGAGCACTGGGGTTGGCGGCGTGAACACAGCCTGCCGGGGGTTAGTGCACCACGGCTGGCCGGGAGGGAGTCCGGGAAAAACTCTGGACCTGCAGAAGAGGCAAGAGACCATTGCTTCGGGATGCGCGAGGAGAGGGGATTAAGAGCGCCACCTAAACGAGCTCCAGAGACAGGCGCGAGCCACAGCTAACAGTGCGGACCCCAGAGATGGGCATGAGACACTAAGGCTGCTGCTGCCGCCACCAAGAAGCCTGTGTGCGAGCACAGGTCACTCTCCACACCTCCCCTCCCAGGAGCCTGCGCAGCCCGCCACTGCCAGGGTCCCGGGATCCAGGGACAACTTCCCCGGGAGAATGCGCGATGCGCCTCAGGCTGGTGCAACATCACGCTGGCGTCTGCCACCGCAGGCTCGCCCCACATCCATACCCCTCCCTCCCCCCGGTCTGAGTGAGCCAGAGCCCCCCAATCAGCTGTTCCTTTAACCCCGTCCTGTCTGAGCGAAGAACAGACGCCCTCAGGCAGCCTACATACAGAGACGGGCTCCAAATCCAAAGCTGAACCCCGGGAGCTGTGCGAACAAAGAAGAGAAAGGGAAATCTCTCCCAGCAGCCTCAGGAGCAGCAGACTAAATCTCCACAATCAACCTGATGTACCCTGCATCTCTGGAATACCTAAATAGACAAGGAATCATCCCAAATTGAGGTGGTGGACTTTGGGAGCAAAGATATATATTTTTTTTTTCTCTTTTTCTCTTTTGTGAATGTGTATGTGTATGCTTCTGTGTGTGACTCTGTCTGTATAGCTTTGCTTTTGCTTTTACCATTTGTCCTGCAGTTCTATTTTTTTTTTTATATATAGTTCTTTAGCACTTGTTACCATTGGTGGATTTGTTTTTTGGTTTGGTTGCTCTCTTCTCTCTTTTTTTCTTCTTTTTCTTATTACTTAAAAAATATTTCTTATTGTTAATAATTATTTTTTACTTTAATAACTTTATTTTATTTTGTTTCTTTCTTTCTTTTTTCTCCCTTTTATTCTAAGCCATGTGGATGACAGGGTCTTGGTGCTCTGGTCAGGTATCAGGGCTGTTTCTCTGAGGTGGGAGAGCTGAGTTCAGGACATTGGACCACCAGAGACCATCCAGCTCCACGTCAAATGAAACGGCAAAAATATCCCAGAGATCTCCATCTCAACGCCAAGACCCACCTCCAATCAACGACCAGCAAGCTACAGTACTGGACACCCTATGCCAAACAACTAGCAAGACAGGAAAACAAACCCACCCATTATCAGAGAGGCTGCCTAAAATCATAATAAGGTCACAGACACCCAAAAACACACCACCAGACGAGGTCCAGCCCACCAGAAAGACAAGATCCAGCCTCATCCACCAGCACACAGGCACTAGTCCCCTCCAACAGGAAGCCTACACAACCCACTGAACCAACCTTAGCCACTGGGGGCAGACACCAAAAACAACGGGAACTACGAACCTGCAGCCTGTAAAAAGGAGACCCCAAACACAGTAAGATAAGCAAAATGAGAAGGCAGAGAAAAACGCAGCTGATGAAGGAGCAAGGTTAAAACCCATCAGACCTAACAAATGAAGAGGAAATAGGTAGTCTACCAGAAAAAGAATTCAGAATAATGATAGCAATGATGATCCAAAATCTTGGAAATAGAATGGAGAATATACAAGAAACGTTTAACAAGGACCTAGAAGAAATAAAGAGCAAGCAAAAAATGATGAACAACACAATAAGTGAAATTAAAAATTCTCTAGAAGGAACAAATAGCAGAATAACTGAGGCAGAAGAATGGATAAGTGACCTGGAAGAAAAAATAGTGGAAATAGCTACTGCAGAGCAGAATAAAGAAAAAAGAATGAAAAGAATTGAGGACAGTCTCAGAGACATCTGGGACAACATTAAACGCACCAACATTCAAATTATATGGGTCCGAGACAAAGAGAAAAAGAAAGGGACTGAGAAAATATTTGAAGAGATTAGAGTTGAAAACTTCTCTAATATGGGAAAGGAAATAGTTAATCAAGTCCAGGAAGCACAGAGAGTCCCATACAGGATAAATCCAAGGAGAAACATGCCAAAACACATATTAATCAAACTATCAAAAATTAAATACAAAGAAAAAATATTAAAAGCAGCAACGTAAAAACAACAAATGACATACAAGGGAATCCCCATAAGGTTAACAGCTGATCTTTCAGCAGAAACTCTGCAAGCCAGAAGGGAGTGGCAGGACATATTTAAAGTGATGAAAGGGAAAAACCTACAACAGAGATTACTCTACCCAGCAAGGTTCTGATTCAGATTTGATGGAGAAATTAAAACCTTTACAGACACGCAAAAGCTAAGAGAATTCAGCACCACCAAACCAGCCTTACAGCAAATGGTAAAGGAACTTCTCTAGGCAAGAAGCAGAAGAGAAGGAAAAGACCTACAATAACAAACCCCCCAAAATTAAGAAAATCATAATAGGAACATACATATTGATCATTACCTTAAATGTAAATGGATTAAATGCACCAACCAAAAGATATAGACTGGCTGAGTGAATATGAAAACAAGACATATATATATGCTATCTACAACAGACCCACTTCAGACCCATGGACACATACAGTCTGAAAGTGAGGGGATAGAAAAAGATATTCCATGCAAAAGGAAATAAGAAGAAAGCTGAAGTAGCAATTCTCATATCAGACAAAATAGACTTTAAAATAAAGATTATTACAAGAGACAAAGAAGGACACTACATAATGATCAAGGGATCAATCTAAGAAGAACATATAACAATTGTAAATATTTATGCACCCAATGTAGGAGCACGTCAATACATAAGGCAAATACGAACAGCCATAAAAGGGGAAATCGACATTAACACAATCATAGTAGGGACTTTAACACCCCACTTTCACCAATGGACAGATCATCCAAACTGAAAATAAATAAGGAAACACAAGTTTTAAATGACACATTAAACAAGATGGACTTAATTGATATTTATAGGACATTCCATCCCCAAAAACAGTATACACTTTCTTCTCAAGTACTCATGGAACATTCTCCAGGATAGACCATACCTTGGGTTACACATCAAGCCTGGGTACATTTAAGAAAATTAAATTCGTATCAAGTATCTTTTCACAACACTATGAGACTAGATATCAATTAAAGGAATTATCTGTAAAAAATACAAACACCTGGAGGCTAAACAACACATTACTAAATAAACAAGAGATTGCTGAAGAAATCAAAGAGGAAATCAAAAAATAGCTAGAAACAAATGACAATGAAAACACAATGACCCAAGTCCTATGGGATGCAGCAAAAGCAGTTCTAAGAGGGAAGTTTATAGCAATACAATCCTACCTTAAGAAACAAGAAATCTTAAATAAACAACCTAACTTTACACCTAAAGCAATTAGGGAAAGAAGAACAAAGAAACCCCAAAGTTAGCAGAAGGAAAGAAATCATACCAATCAGATCAGAAATAAATGAAAAAGAAATGAAGGAAACAATAACAATGATCAGTAAAACTAAAAGCTGGTTCTTTGAGAAGATAAACAAAATTGGTAAACCATTAGCCAGACTCATCAAGAAAAAAAGGGAGAAGACTCAAGTCAATAGAATTAGAAATGAAAAAGGAGAAGTAACAACTGACACAGCAGAAATACAAAGGATCATGAGAGATTACTACAAGCAACTATATGACATAAAATAGACAACCTGGAAGAAATGGACAAATTCTTAGAAAAGCACAACCTTCCGAATTGAACCAGGAAGAAATAGAAAATATAAACAGACCAATCACATGCACTGAAATTGAAACTGTGATTAAAAATCTTCCAACAAACAGAAGCCCAGGACCAGATGGCTTCACAGGCGAATTCTACCAAACATTTAGCGAAGAGCTAACACCTATCCTTTTCAAACTCTTCCAAAACACAGCAGAGGGAGGAACACTCCCAAACTCATTCTACGAGGCGACCAACACCCTGATCCCAAAACCAGACAAAGATTTCACAAAGAAAGAAAACTACAGGCCAATATCACTGATTAACATAGATGCAAAAATCCTCAACAAAATACTAGCAAACAGAATTTAACAGCACATTAAAAAGGTCATACAACATGATCAGTGTGGTTTATCCCAGGAATGCAAGGATTCTTCAATATACTCAAATCAATCAATCTGATACACCATATTAACAAATTGAAGAATAAAAACCATATGATCATCTCAATAGATGCAGAAAAAGCTTTCAACAAAATTCAACCCCCATTTGTGAAAAAGCCCTCCAGAATGTAGGCACAGAAGGAACTTACCTCAACATAATAAAGGCGATAGACAACAAACCCACAGCCAACATCGTCCTCAATGGTGAAAACTGAAACCATTTTCACTAAGATCAGGAACAAGACAAGGATGCCCACTCTCACCACTATTATTCAACATTGTTTTGGAAGTTTTAGCCACAGCAACCAGAGAAGAAAAAGAAATAAAAGGAATCCAAATCAGAAAAGAAGAAGTAAAGCTGTCACTGTTTGCAGATGACATAATACTATACATAGAGAATCCTAAAGATGCTATCAGAAAACTACTACAGCTAATCAATGAATCTGGTAAATTAGCAGGATACAAAATTAATGCACAGAAACCTCTTGCATTCCTATACACTAATGATGAAAAATCTGAAAATGAAATTAAGGAAACACTCCCATTTACCATTGCAACAAAAAGAATAAAATACCCAGGAATTAACCTACTGAAGGAGACCAAAGACCTGTATGCAGAAAAGTATAAGACACTGATGAAAGAAAGTAAAGACGATACAAATAGATGAAGAGCTATATCATGTTCTTGTATTGGAAGAAAAAACATTGTGAAAATGACTATACTACCCAACGCAATCCACAGATTCAATGCAATCCCTATCAAACTACCACTGGCGTTTTTCACAGAACTAGAACAAAAAAATTCACAATTTGTATGGAAACACAAAAGACCCCGAATAGTCAAAGCAATCTTCAGAAGAAGAACAGAGTTTGAGGAATCAGGCTCCCTGGCTTCAGACTATACTACAAAGCTACAGTAATCAAGACAGTATGGTACTGGCACAAAAACAGAAGTATAGATCAATGGAACAGGATAGAAAGCCCAGAGACAAACCCACGCACATATGGTCACCTTATCTTTGATAAAGGATGCAAGAATATACAATGGAGAAAAGACAGCCTCTTCAATAAGAGTTGCTGGGAAAACTAGAGAGCTACATGTAAAAGAATGAAATTAGAACACTCCCTAACACCATACACAAAAAGAAACTGAAAATGGATTAAAGACCTAAATGTAAGGCCAGACACTATCAAACTCTTAGAGGAAAACATAGGCAGAACACTCTATGACATAAATCACAGCAAGATCCTTTTTGATCCACCTCCTAGAGAAATGGAAATAAGAACAAAAATAAACAACTGGGACTTAATGAAACTTAAAATGTTGCACAGAAAAAGAAACCATAAACAAGATGAAAAGATAACCCTCAGAATGGGAGAAAATATTTGCAAACAAAGCAACTGACAAAGGATTAATCTCCAAAATTACAAACAACTCATGCAGCTCAACATCAAAAAAACAAGCAACCAAATCCAAAAATGGGCAGAAGACCTAAATAAACATTTCTCCAAAGAAGATATACAGATTGCCAACAAACACATGAAAGAATGCTCAACATCACTAATTATTAGAGAAATTCCAATCAAAACTACAATGAGATATCATCTCACACCAGTCAGAATGGCCATCATCAAAAAATCTAGAAGCAATAAATGCTGGAGTGGGTGTGGAGAAAAGGGAACCCTCTTTCATTGCTGGTGGGAATGTAAACTGATAAAGCCACTATGGATAACAATATGGATGTTCTTTGAGAAACTAAAAATAGAACTATCATGCAACCCAGCAATCTCACTACTGGGCATATACCCTGAGAAAACCATAATTCAAAAAGAGTCATGTACCACATGTTCATTGCAGCTCTATTTACAATAGCCAGGACATGGAAGCAACCTAAGTGTCCATCGACAGACGAATGGATAAAGAAGATGTGGCACACATATACAATGGAATATTACTCAGCCATAAAAAGAAATTGAGTTATTTGTAGTGAGGTGGATGGACCTAGAGTCTGTCATACAGAGTGAAGTAAGTCTGAAAGAGAAAAACAAATACCATATCCTAACACATATGTATGGAATCTAAAAAAAAACCAAAAAAACAAAAACGATAGTCATGAAGAACCTAGAGGCAGGATGGGAATAAAGACACAGACCTACTAGATAATGGACTTGAGAACACGGGGTGGGGGAAGGGTAAGCTGTGACAAAGTGAGACAGTGGCATGGACATATATACACTACCAAATGTAAAACCAATAGCTAGTGCGAAGCAGCCGTATAGCACAGGGAGATCAGGTCGGTGCTTCGTGAACAGCTAGAGGGGTGGGATAGGGAGGGTGGGAGGGAGGGAGACACAAGAGGGAGGAGATATGAGGATGCACGTATATGTATAGCTGATTCACTTTGTCATAAAGCAGAAACTAACACACCATTGTAAAGCAGTTATACTCCATTAAAGATGTTAAAAAATAATAAATTAATTAATTTTTTAAAAAAAGTGCTCAGTTAGGGAAAGTTTACCTGTCGAGGTACAGTGTTACATAGCTGTGACAGCAGCGAGGCTATAAGGCATGGATGTGGGGATAAGGCGTGTAAGAGAGGTTTAATAGCATCTTTATTTCTTTGTTGAAAAAACAGAAAGCTCATTAAAGATTTTTAGATCCTTTCCAAAATGAGGCCTATATATAAAATGTTGACAAACTTCTGAATTGCTGAAGTTTCTACCTTAACTGTCTACATGTTCAAAATTTTTAAACAGAACAAGGAAAATTAGGGAATACCTGTAGATCAAAGCAACTGAATTATAAGTTTGAGTATGGAGTTCATCTTGATTTCAATCCAGTTTTAAGTTTTCCAATGGGAGAATATTTTCAAACATGAAAAATCTATTTTTTTGACTATAACCCATGCATGTGGGATCTTATCCCCAACCAGGGATGGAACCCGCACCCCATGTTGTGACAGAGTGGATTCTTAACCACTGGAGCACCAGGGAAGTCCCTGAATAATCTTTTAATAATCAGCTTATGTGCTCAATAATGAGTAAACAATCCAATTATTTTTATTATAGAAAAAATTATCTAATGGTTTAAAAATTAGGTCATTGGCTGTTCTGAACAGATATTATTTCACATCTTAAAAAGAATGAATTGTTCTGACTGTATCATCCAACAATAATATTGGATGTCCATAAACTATTTCTTTTCATTACAAATGTCTAAATAGTCAAAGATTAATGAGGATAATGAGCAACTAATGGATTATTTGCAAGACTTAGAACATTATCCCATCCAAACAAAAACTACCTGAATGGCTTTTTCTGCAAACACAAGGTCCTTGGAAACTTGAGAAGAATTTGTAGAACTGTCTCATATTTAAGTAACTTTCTGAATCTGCTAGTGATTAGAATATGAAAAAATAACATGGAATGCAAATAAGTGGCATATACATTTAACAAAGAAACCTAAAGCCCTACTTTGATAAAGCATCTAAGTCTGTGAGGAAGACTACATCTAACAAAGAACAGACCAGTCAGAATATACTTTCTGGCTAGGATTTCTGAGTCTCTTAATGTGCCCAATGACTAAAGTAATATTTCCTGAGTTTCAAAACATGTGTGCCTATGTACACAAGATAAAAATGAGGTACCAGTGAGTTTTCTTTCTTTGATTCCTCCCTAGCCTCAATCTTTCCTCACTTTGCTCCATATTATTAATTGTTCAATCCCATCTGTGAAGAACAGACTTGCTTCCCCCAATGTTACCACCTCTGGCAGGAAAACCCTGAAATAGAGCCATTCCTCTGCCCCTTGTTATCTTTTTTCTGAACCTCTTCTCAAGTACTTCCCAGCCCTTGTACTGCATATGGTGACAGGGCTAATTTTCATCCCAGATAATCAGATATTTGCTCTACAGAAACTCTCCAGATAGGTTCAAGTAAGCTATAAACTCGGTGATACATTCGTTTTATAGAATTTAGTCCATCCTTTTGTATCTTTCTCATTGTTATCAATAATATGATCCAATAACACACAGCAATTAAAAATTTGAAAAACCACAAGGGCCAATCAAACTTAAAAGTTTTAATGTCTGTTTCCTTATGATATGATTATCTTTCTGTTTATTATAGTTTTTTAAGGCCTTAAACCTGGGCTAACTTAAACACGGGAAAATTGTAGTTACAACAAATATGCTCATATTTGTGCTCTCCCACTTACTAACCCTCTTGCCTTGGACAAACCTCAACTTCTCTGAGCCTCACTTTCTTTATCAGTAAGATGAATTTAATATTACACCTGGCTTTCCTACTGCAAGGGATTATTGCAAGAATAAAACAAAATCATTTATGTAATGATGACTAGTACATAACACTGTGGTATCTAAATACTATTGTTGGCATGTTGTGTGCCATTTTCCTTGTGCACTGACAATGGATACAGGTAAGACATTGTAAGTGTCCAGTTGCCCACATAACTGTGCTCACAATATTAACATCATACATGCCAAGAAGCAGGTGAAGCAGAACTTCTAACATGACAGATTATATACCCAATAAATATAATTGAATGAATACCACATTTTAAACTAATTTTCAACAATTCTCATTTAGAGTCTCCCCCCAAAATAAGCCTGAATTTGAAGGTAAAAGGGCAGGCGGTTATATTTATCATGTCGGGTTCGATATATTCATTCAATGTTTGAGTTCTTTCATGAAGTTTTGAAGACCCCTAAACATATAAGGCTGGTAAATTCTTCCCCATTTTATGGGTGAGCCGACAGAGAAGCAGGGAACTAAGTGAGCCCCCGTGATGGACGGCTGGGAGGGAAAACATGCTCTGAGTACCAGTCCTCATGCTGCCTTCAGACTGGCAGACCCGGCGGTGCCTTTGCAGTTTGGACTTAGTCCCCACCTGATTATTAACCAATGTGCCCTTTCCTTACTTACCCTGCAAACACATGTGTTTCGTGTTTGTAGTTGGATGTTAGCTCGCATCTTACTGGAATATTTTGTCTACTGTTATATAATTAAGCTAGAAGGACCACTGTGGAATGTGGAATAGCAATATGACCCAAAGATCATCAAAGGAGTCACAAGTCTTTTAATGATCATGTATAATTGGTTAACCACACAAAGTAGTCTTGATTTTGCTTATATCAAGCAAAATTTAATAATATTTTGAAAACAATATCTGTGCCTTATTTTGTTGTTTTTGTTTGCTTGTCTGTAGCATACCAATACCTAACAAGATTTTATAGAAGGACGTGTTGTCTATTGAGGACAATTCCTGGATCACAGAACAAAAGTGATCATCCTCATTGTGGATATATTATTATAATCATCAAGACATTGGCTGAAAGCCAATTTATGTATTTATAAAGTCATTTTGTTTTAGGTTGAATAATTCTAACTGTAATTTGTCACTTTGAATAGCAGTGACACTTCTGTTCACAGAGCCAGAAGAGTTTAAATGGGATGGGATTCTCTGGAAAATTTTTCCTCCTTTAATTTTAAAAGTCTGTCAGAATGTTCTCTTTTCCATTCCATCAAATCATGAGCTTTTCAGTAAAACACCAGTGAAAGGGAAAAACGAGGGAAATATTGACTTTGCAAATGGTATCCATGAGTCTTTTCTCTTAAAGACCCTTACCAACTATTTAGTTCAGCTACACTCAGGTTCTTTTTTATTTTAAGACAATAAAGAATTTTTTCATAATTAATCTGGTCATATTCATTCTGACAAAACAGAGCTCAGTGTTTAAAGTTATCCTAGGACAAACACAAAAACTGCCAAAAATAGTAGATTCAAGACGTACTGTTGTTCAATTACTCGCTGAAGTACCCTGAAGTTTGACTTTGCTATTTTCACACATTCTCTGTCTTGCAGGATTCACTAGCCTGTGCCTGGTTGAGAGTCCTGATTTGAAGTCTCCTTGGTAAAACATAGCTGTCTATTCCAGGAGTTTTTCTCATTGCTTTTGTAACATTTTTCTTAAATCCACTATAAGGAAAGACAATTTTACATTAATTTTTTAAAAGCATGGGTGTACAGTGCTATGAAATTCTTGATGAATTTTATTTTCCACCGGAGATTATGTATCATACAGGTAATCAAAGCCAAACAAACTAAACAAAAAAACAATTGACCTGACTGGAAAGGAGGGATCTCTGAATTTTCTCCCACCATGGGTTAGAACCCAGATATTTGGGGCTGAGGCTGGAGTGTGAAAGACTGAAAATATGCCAACCTTTGATTTCTACCTGAGAGTACACGTATTTCTGAGCGTAGTTTCCCTTCTGGTGCTTCACACCACACAGCACATGCCAGTCCATATACCACACGGTGTAATGCCGTGTTTGATGGTAGTCAGGATCAGTTTCTCATCTTCTTCCTCTGCTTCTTGTCTTATTATTACTTGAGTGCTAGATTTATAGCCTTGATTTTCCCAAATGGAAATGGGAACACATCAGAACACATTTTTCCAAACATGTAATTAACCATAGATTCATATTATTTCTTATATGTGATTTCTTCAAAGAGCTTTGATTTTTTAAATTTAAATTTATTTTAAACAACATTTTGGAGAATAAACTGTGTTGACACTAGAGGAGGTAATCTAGGTAACAACAAAATGCTCACTTTGTCCTCTTATTATGGTTCAGAAATAAGATAGGTACACAAATAATTACAATATAAAGCAGAATGTGAATTGTTTCAATCAGGGGAATATGTTTTTATTTTCCCTTCCTTGTGTGACAACTTACTGTAACTTTTCCTGACTGCTTTTTCTTTATATGTTTATAATGTATGCTGTGGCCTTTGACATTTATGTATGCTTGAAGTAATCAAGGTTGTTATTTCTTCCAAGGAAAATATTTTTTTATACTTTCCAATAGTTTGACATTTGAAGTGTTGAATTTTATCTAATAACAAGGAAAAAAATAAAATGCTGTTGCTTACAAGACATTGCCATTACTTCTTAGTTTCATAAAAACATACTCCTTTGCCTGTAGTAAATGTAAGTAGAAGGCGAAATGTTTATAGAGGATGATAACTACCAGGGCGGCTTTGATTTTATTTTTGCTATATGACTATGCTCTGTGATGGTTTCATTTCAAGCCAGACACGATGACCTTCCCAATTTCAGAAAAATTTTCTCCATGATTGCTTAATCTTAGAACTGTAGAGCACATATTTCCATCTGGAAATGAATCACTCAGTGATCCACATGTGCCATACCAACTAAAGTCAATCTGGGGCCCGTCTCCAGTGGCTCTGCCAAATACAAGGATAATCCAAGCCATGAGATGTTGGCTTTCCTATTTGATTAACGAGGGCAATACTTAAATTTGATATATTTTAAGGTCAGTCGTTTGCTTAAAAGCAAAAGGTCTTCATTTATCTTATTCTTAATAAAATGGTCAAGTGTAAATGTGGATTAAAACCTTCTTCATTTTGAGCCATTGAAACGTGCTTCATTTTGGAAAGTGGATTGTTTCCGTCTAATTTTCTCTTTTTTCCTGATGACAAAGAATTTCGTTTATTGAATTTGTTGAATTTCATTTACTTCCCATTTATTTTACTGATGGCAAGGGATTTTATTTATTGAACTATTGAATTTCATTTATTTTTCTTTTATGATATAAATTTCTCTTTTATTCTTTAAAATAAATTTTGAAAATCTTTTGACAAATCAAAATAACCTAAGTGCCCTCATGTCTCAACAAATATACCTACCAAAGGACACAATGGGTTTTAAAAGAAAATGAAAAGGCTATACCATATAGACACACCAATTCTGTTATCAACAATATCAATGAGCACAATTCTTGTTGTCCATGCAATTATCTTTTTGTTGTAAAATTTATACCTTGTTTACCAAAGGTCAAGATCACTGAAGATCTTATTAAGTAAAGGTGGAAATGATAGCGATAATTCACTTATAAGTCAAACTCAAATAAACCTTGAAATAAGTTGGGCTTGTGTTAAATATGAAAAAAACACTTCTTTATTCTTCCCTCCCTATCAGATGTAGAATGTGAGTTTTGTTTCATACACAATTACTCATAGCTTGTGTACTAAGTTCAAAAGGTAGAAAGCACAAGATTTGTTATCTATATTATATTCCATATAGAGTATATAGCATATATTAGATAGGTCCTTATCTTATATAAGGACCTATCTAATATTGACTTAGCTTAGGTTCCCCAGAAACCAGAGCCTGAGACAAGAGTTTGTATGCAGGCAGGTCATTTGATAACTGATCCTATTTATAGTAGTGAGGGACTTGAGAGAGTGAAAGAAGGAAGAAGGGAGAGAGTCAACATAATTGTCACTGTTTGAGCACCACTATGAGTAAAAAGGTGCTCAATCCTTCTGGGAACTTCAAGGGAAGGGGACTTAGAACGTTTAGTTGTAGATGGCCAGTAAAGTCTATTATATCTTCCAAGCTTATGACCTGTACATCATTGCTAATTCAATACAGTTATATTCTTTCAGAGCAGCAATGCCCGAGATGGGTTCATTAGAATACATGAATAATGATAACATTTGTAACCGGTACCCCAAGTTTTATGTTCAAGTAAATATGAGAAGTATTTAAACAAACCAGAATAGATTTCTTCGCTCAACACTTTCTGAATATTTAATACTTTGATGAGTTTCTGAATCATGATTTTAAATGATCTGCTACTAAAATTACTTTCTCTATTTCAACTATGTTTATTGTCTCATTTGAATTTTCTCTTTCTCCTTAATTTTATTTAATTTTTAATGTATTCTTTAAAAATGAAATTTTCAATTAAAATTTCCTACTATCATAATAATTTTTTACTATTTCAATCTCATCCATATTCCCAATATTATTTATAATTATGTCTTGTCTCATTTATATAGACCTGTTACTTTTGTAAAAGAAGTAATTTCTGGATTTAGGTTTCAATTTGAATTCTTTTCTAAATTAATTCTTTTATCTTTCTCATTCTGTTTTCCATATATTAATTTTTTACTTGTTTTTCTTTTACTAACTTCTTTTTTATTCCAAATTCTGAAATTTAATTTTTATTGAATTATAATTGACTTAAAATATATTAGTCTCAGGTATACAAAATATGGTTTCTCTATTTTTATACATTATGAAAGGATCACCACAATAAGTCTAGTTACCATCTGTCATCATACAAAGATATTAAGTTATTATTGACGATATTCACCACAATGTACATTTCATCCTGTGACTCATTTACTTTGTAACTGGAGTTTTGTACCTCTTAATTTCTCTTACCTTTCACTCATGCACCTACCCCCTTCCCCTTTGGCAATCACCTGTTTGTTCTCTGTATCTATGTCTGTTTTGTTATGTTTGTTCATTTGTTTTGTTTTTTAGGCTTCACAAATAAGTGAGATATATATATATATATGTATATATATATATCACATCTTCTTTATCTATTCATCTATTGATGGGCACTTAGGTTGCTATCATATCTTGGCTATTGTAAATAATGCCAGGAGTGGAATTGCTGTATTGTATGATAGTTCTACTTTTAATTTTTTGAAGAACCTCCGTATTGTTTTCCATAGTGGCTGTACAATTTTACATTTCCACCAGCAATGCACGAGGATTCTTTTTTCTCCACATCCTCACCAACACTTGTTATTGCTTGTCTTTTGGATGGTAGTCATTCTAACAGTGGAGCGATATCTCATTGTGGTTTTGATTTGCATTTCCCTGATAATTAGTGATGTTGAGCATCTTTTCATGTGCCTGTTGGCCATTTGTATGTCTTCTTTAGAAAAGAATCTATTCAGGTCTTCTGCCCATTTTTTAATTGAATTATTTGATTTTTTTATATCAAGTCATATAAGTTCTTTATATATTATATTCTGGATATCAACCTCTTATTGAATACATCATTTACAAATATATTCTCCCACTCAGTAGGTGGCTTTTTGGTTTTGTTCATGGTTTCCTTTGTTGTGCAAACCTTTTTAGTTTGATATAGTCCCATGTGTTTATTCTTGCTTTTGTTTCCCTTGCCTGAGGACACATCAAAAAAAAAATGCTAGGACTGATGTCAAAGAACATAATGCCTATGTTTTTTCCTAAAGGTTTTATGGCTTCAGGTCTTATATTCAAGTCTTTAATCCATTTTGAGTTTATTTTTGTTTGTTTGAGAAAATGGTACCATTTCATTCTTTTAGGTGTAGCTGTCCAGTTTTCCCAACACAATTTATTGAAAAGACTGTCTTTTCACCATTGTATAGTCTTCCTTCCTTTGTCATAGATTAATTGACCACACCAGTGTGGGTTTATTTCTGAACTCTATTTTTCTCTATCGATTTATGTGTCTATTTTTGTGCCAGTACCACACTGTTTTGATGACTGCAGCTTTGCAGTATAGTTTAAATTCAGGGAGCACAATACCTTTAGCTTTGTTCTTCTTTCTCAGGATCATTTTAGCCATTCAGCGTCTTTTGTGCTTTTATACACATTTTAGAATTATTTGTTCTAGTTCTGTGAAAAAATACCATGAGTATTTTGATAGGAATTGCATTGAATTTGTACATTGCTTTGGGCAGTATGGACATTTTAACAACATTAATTCTTCCAATCCATGGGCATGGAATATCCCTCCATTTATTTGTGTCGTCTTCAGTTTCTTTCATCAATGTCTTGTAGTTTGCAGAGTATAGGTCTTTCACCTCCTTGGTTAAATTTCTTCCTAAGTACTTTATTCTTTTCAATGCAATTGTAAATGGGATTGTTTTCTTAATTTCTCTTTCTGATAGTTTGTTATTAGCTTACAGAAATGCAACAAATTTCTGTGTATTAATTTTGTATCCTGCAACATTACTATATTCATTTATTAGTTCTAGTAGTTTTTTGGTGGCACCTTTAGGGTTTCTATATATTGGTATCATGTCATCTGCAAATAGTGACAGTTTTACTTCTTTCTTTCCAATTTGAATGCCTTTTATTTCTTTTTCTTGCCTAATTTCTGTGGCTAGGACTTCCAATATGTTGAATAAAAGTGGTGAAAGTAGGCGTTCTTGTCTTATTCCTGATCTTAGAGGAAAAACTTCCAGCTTTTCACTGTTGAATATGATGTTACCTGTGGGTCTGTCATATATGGTCTTTATTATGTTGAGGTACATTTCCTCAATATCCATCTTGTTGAGAGTTAATATCATAAATAGATGTTGAATTTTGTCAAATGATTTTACTGCATCTATTGAAATGATCATATGATTTTTATTCTTTGTTTTGTTAATATGATGTATCACATTGATTGATTTGCAAGTGTTGAACCATCTTTGCATCCCTGGAATAATTCCCACTTGATTATGGTATGTGATCCTTTTAATGTATTGTTGAATTAGGTTTGCTAATATTTTGTTGAGGGTTTTTGCATTTGTGATCATTATTGGCCTGTAATTTTCTTATTTTGTAGCATCTGTGTCTGGTTTTGGTATCAGGGTAATGCTGGCCTCAAATAATGTGTTTGGAAGCATACCTTCCTCTTCATATTTTGGAATAGTTTGAGAAGACAGCTATTATTTTGTTTTAAACGTTTGGAAGAATTCACGGGGGAAGCCATCTGGTCCTGGAATTTTGTTTGTCATAAGTTTTTTGATTCCTGATTCAATTTTGTTGCTAGTAATTGGTCTATTCAGATTTTCTGTTTCTTCATGGTTCAGTTTTAGAAGATTTTATGCTTCTAGGAATTTGTCCATTTATTCTAGATTGTTCAATTTGTTTGTATATGATTGTTTATAGTTGTTCCTTGCTATCTTTTGTATTTCTGTATTGGTTGTAACTTCTTTTTCATTTCTGATTATATTTATTTTGGTCCACCTTTTTTTTTTTTTTTTTGCGGTACGCGGGCCTCTCACCATTGTGGCCTCTCCCATTGCAGAGCACAGGCTCCAGATGCTCAGGCTCAGCAGCCATGGCTCACGGGCCCAGCCACTCCATGGCATGTGGGACCTTCCTGGACAAGGACATGAACCAGTGGCCCCTGCATCAGCAGGTGGACTCTCAACAACTGCGCCACCAGGGAAGCCCTGGTCCACCTTATTTTTCATGATGAGTCTGGCTAAAGTTTTATCAATTTTATTTATCTTTTCAAAGAATCAGCTCTTAGTTTCATTGATCTTTTCTATTGTTTTTTAGTCTATTTCATTTATTACTACTCTGATCTTTATTATTTTCTTCCTTCTAATTACTTTGGGTTTTGTTTGTTCTTCCCCTAGTTCCTTTAGGTTTAAAATTAATTTCTTTTATTTGAAAATTTTCTTGTTTCTTGAGTAGATGTGTATTGCTATGAACTTTCCTCTTAGAACTGCTTTTGTTTTGATACCACTTTATACCAGTGTGGTCAGAAAAGATGCTTGATATGATTTCAATCTTCTTAAATTTATTAACATTTGTTTTGTGGCATAATATGTGATCTATCCTGGGGAATGTTTTATGTGCACTTGAAAAGAATGTGAATTGCTCTTTGGGGATGGAATATTCTGTATATATCTATTAAGTCCTTTGGTCAAATGTATCATTTAAAGCCAATGTTTTCTTGATTTTCTGTCTAGATGACCTATTCATTGATGTAAGTAGGGTGCTAAATCCCCTATTATTATTGTTTTGCTGCCAATTTCTCCCTTTATATCTCTTAATATTTAGTTTATTTACTTAAGTCCTTCTATGTTGATACATAAATATTTACAAATGTTTTATTCTTTTGGATTGACCCCTTTATCACTATGTAATACCTTTATTTGTCTTTTGCTATAGTCTTTGTTTTAAAGTCTATTTTGTCTGATATAATTATTGCTACCTCACCTTTCTTTTTGTTTCCACTTGCATAATCTTTTTCTATCTCTTCACTTTCAGTCTCTGTGTGTCTTTAGATCTGAAGTGTGTCTTTTATGGGTAGCATATATATGGGACTTTTAAAACATCCATTCAGCCGCCCTATGTTTTTTATTGGATAATTTAATCCCTTTATATTTAAAGTAATTATTGATTAGCATGTACTTATTACCATTCTGTTAATTGCTCTTTTTTTTTCTTTTGGTAGTTCTTCTCTGTTCTTTTCTTCTTTTTTGCTCTCTTTCCTTATGGTTTTATGACTCTCTTTAGTGTCATGTTTGGATTGCTTTCTCTTTATTGATTTATTTGTGTGTGTGTGTGTCTATTACATGCTTTTGGTTTGTGGTTACCATGAGGTTCATATAAAACAACCTATATATATAATAGTCTGCCTCTGCTCTACATTTTTACTCCCTCACTCTCCCCCAGATTTTGTGTTTTGGGCATCATAATTTACATCTTTTTATGTTGTGTATCCCTTAACTAGTTATTGTAGTTATAGTTGATTTCATTTTATAAGTGGTTGATCTACTACCTTTACTATATATTTGCCTTTACTAGTGAGAATTTTTCTTTTATGTATTTTCTTATTTCTAGTTATGGCCTTTTCTTTTCCACTTAAAGAAATTCCTTTAACATTTTTTATAAGGCCAGTTTAGTGGTGATAAACTTCTTTAGATTTTACTTCTCTGGGAACCTCTTCATCTCTCTTTCAATTCTAAATGATAACCCTGGCGGGTGGAGTATTCTTGGTTGTAAGTTTTTTCCTTGCAGCACATTGAATATAGAATGCCACTACCTTCTGACCTAGAAAGTTTCTACTGAAAAATCTGTTGACAGTCTTATGGGGTTTCCCTTGTAAGTATTAAATTGTTTTTCTCTAGCTACTTTTAAGATTCTCTCTTTATCCTTAACTCTGATGATTTTAATTATAATGTGTCTTGACGTGGTTCTTCTTGGGCTGATCCTGTTTGGAACTCTGTGCTTCCTGGACCTGGATATCTGTTTCCTTTCCCAGGTTAGGAAAAGTTTTTGCCATTTCTTTATATAATTTTTCAGACCCCTTCTCTATCTTTCTCCTTCTACACTGTTAATGAGAGTCTGCTTGATGTTATCCTAGAGGCCCTTAAGGTATCCTTAGTTTTTAAAACTCTTTTTGTTAAAATATTGCCACTATGTGTGGGTGAGATCCATTGTTTTGTCTTCCAGCTCACTGATTTGTGCTTCTACTTCATCTATTCTGCTCTCGAACCCCTCTAGTATAATTTTCATTTTAATTATAACCTCTGTTTGGTACTTTCTTTATTTTCCATCTCTTTGTTGAAGTTCTCATTGTGTTCATCTATTCTTCTCCCCAGCCTGGTGAGCATCTTTATGACCATTATTTTGAACTCCTTATCTGGTAGCTTGCTTATCTCCATTTCATTAAGGTCTTTTTCTGGTGATTTGTCTTGTTCTTTGGTGTCTTATTCTCTGTCTCCTCATATTGCCGGATTCTGTGTTTGTCTGTATGTACTAGGCAACACAGCTACCTCTCCCAATCTTGAAGATGTGGTCTCATGGGGTCTTGTGGGTTCTTGTGATGTGTGGGGCCCAGAAGCACAATCTCTCCTAGTCTCCAGAGCCCAGCACTCAAAGGTCATCCCTTGAGCACACTTGCAAGGTATGGTGGGGCCACAGCTGCTGCACAAGATAGGCTGGGCCCAGGGCACTCAACGAAC